>NC_087512.1:70392752-70700252 GCF_036417665.1 Passer domesticus
CCACCTATGTGCATTTCCAAATATGAGTTGTTCTAGGGGAACACAGTGAGAATGTAGCAAGCACTTTTCTGCCATAAAATCAAAAACTGGAGCTGACATGGAGCCTGACAGTAGTCAGAACAGTGTTAACACTCTCAATTAATCTGTGAAGTACTAACCAAAAAACAGCCTGGTTAATGGCAATAATCTTTGAAAAAAAGACATGCAGTACTAGTAGCCTCTATGTAGAAAACGTCTCGTACTTCATCTTCTTGAACTTTTGTTTGAGAAACAAACCACATGCCACAAGGAGATGACAATTTTGCATGGGTAGTTACTAGCATTTACAAGGGAACACCCTTTCTTTGAACTCTTTTGGGGCAAAAGTTCCATGACCCCTCCCTTTTTTTTCCTTTTTTTTTTTTTTCGTGTGTGTGTGTGTGTGTGTGTGTGTGTGTGTGTGTGTTCAGAATGTTTCTTTTGATGTCAGGGAAGAAAACCCCAGCAGATTTTTTTAATGGCCAAGAGAAAGAGCCAGTTCTTAAGTTGTTACAGTAAGTGCAGGCCTGTGTAAAATTAGCACATCTGCCCATACTGACACAGATAGATTTTTGCAATTTCTCTATGCTTTACACTGCTTGAAATCTGCAATTTAGTCCCTAATTTTATTGGGTTTTGTTTCAAATCTGTCAGGTCCAAATTGTCTCTATAAGATATGGCTATAGACCTTATATTAGGTTAGGCCATATATTTAACTACATTATACTCACTTCTGTAACATCAGAGTTTCTCAACTCCCCACCAACTCCAAGGTTGGGAGTCCATTCATTCTTCCCACTCTTAACGACTAAAACATTTCCTATTCAATAGATTTCAGATTAGGGAGAAAAAAAATCAACTTCTCAAACTACATTCAGGTGTTAGTTCTATTAAAACATCTGAATTGGAAGTGTTGAGTTGCTGTTCTTTGTTTTGCATAGTTACAAACTAAACCCTAGGGTTTTGGCCTGAAGACATTTCCATTTTTATGCAGAGTCCTGATTCTGTTTTCATCAAATTACCTACAAACCCAGTAAAAAACAATTTCCTATTTGAAATCAATCTGTGCTGCTGCCTTCTCATTCCCTAGAGACGGGATCACACTCCACAATGCAGTCAGCATTGTTTCAGGTTGAGAAATTTGGGCTATCTGCAGCAGATTTTAGGCTGATAGAAGAAAACATGGCTGCTTGTAAGACAGTCAACCAAGCATTCTGGCTGCTGAGTACTTTGCAGGCATAATCAGCTTATGTATCTATAACGTATCTGCAACCCACATGCTGTACTTCTCCAAATTGAGTGGGCTTTTGAACCCTTTTCATCACAGTGTTTTTTCCACCATATCCTTCTCACTGTCCATGGTCTTTGCTTGAGTGGTACCAGAATCTGAAGTGCTTCTGGACCCCTGTAGGTCTGAAGAACAGAGAATGTGGGAGAGAGTGAGAGCACAGCTGCACAGGGCAGAGAGGACTCTTCCCTGAAGTAATTGTGAAACTATCTGAGGAACCTGCCCTGTCAGACATTTTCCACAGAGAACACAGAGAAGTCAGCTGGATAGGACTGAGCCAAAGAAGGAGCAGAAAAACAATCTTAGCTCTCCTCACTACAATGTTTATGCTCTTGTGATAGTGGTAGATGAGTGACCAGACAGTAGTAGAGAAGCCTCTATATTGCCTTTTGGGTACACATCCCTTGAAAGGTTTTACACAGGTCAAAATCTGCAAACAAATGACTTATTTAGATGGGGGTTATGACCTGATGAGCTTTGTGCACTTTTGCTTCTGTGTTTTCTTCTCCCTCTCAGCAAAACCAAGACAAGTAACCGGTCACCACCTCCGAACATTTGCAATTGCTGCAAATTGCATTTCATACACAATATTATTGTATTGGGAGAGGAGTAGATAATTTTGTTTAAAATATTGAAATAGTCTTTCTTACAGGAAAAGCACTGTGCAAGGTACACTGGCTTGGGCAGAATGAATTTCACAGCATAAGTGAAGAAAAGGACTTTAAAAAACGAGAAAATATTCCTACACTCCATCTTAATTTGAAACTTGTTCTGAGAGCTAAGAGTCAAATTTGTTTGACACATGACAAATACAGTATGTACTATCCATTAAAATCCAAATGTAGAGACACGGGGGATGCCTGATTTTGTCACAATAGGAATTCAGTTAAAGGAATCAGCTTTGACAAGACTTCAGGTGCAATTTATGATGCTAGAAATCCTGATGCTTATTCACAAACTCACAGGCACTAGAGACTGAAACTTGCAAGTTAATTGTAGCAGAAATTACTTTCTAGGAATGACTTAAGTAGTTAAATGTGAAGCTTTGGAGCCCTGGAGAGCCACCAGGAATGAAGTAGGTAATTAAAACAAATGTTGAGTATTTTAACCTCTCCTCACTTCAAAAATTAACACTTTGCTTTATACTGCTATCTCATTTTGTCCTTGATGCACTGTTTCAAGAATTTAAATATTTTCTTCTCTAAGAGAAAATCTACTAAGAAGCTCAGAGAATGCTAAGTTGTCTGCTTTTAATTTGTGAGATGGCACAAGTTCAGGAGCAATATGTCTACAAAAACATCCTGGCTATGTGTTTCTGAAAAGGTAGTGAAAGTAAGAAGACACTATGCGATCCACAGAGGTAAACAAAGAATGTTGCAGTAGAAAACTTTTCATTAAGGATTTCATGGGACAACTATTCCAGTAAGATCCCGCTATGATGCCAGTCCCACCAGTCGAAGTCTCATCAATGGCCCTTGTCAAATGATTTGACCCTAAACTGTTTAAAAATGAGTGACAGCTGGCTGATGAACATTTTAAGGAGTTAAGACATGTCCAGGGCAAACTTTTAAACTACCACTTCTACCAGGACTGCACTACTGACAAAGGATATTTTCAAACCATGCGTGATCTTAGTGAAGGCAAAACAGACTGCCTTTCCTCCTGTCTAGAGCCTCAGCACAAATCTCAGCCTTAACAGTAAAGGTTTTACAGTAATTTAACCAAACGTACTTACACTTTTGTTAACCTTTTTAAATAGAATGATTGGCTGCAATGTTTACCTTGTGGCCAAAGGACACACAGAGACAGGCTCTATATAGAGCCTAAGTCTGATTGACAAAGAAAGCAGAAGACTATTTCTGTGTCATGTCTATTTCTAATCAGGGTATAGTTTCTGCACCTCTCAAGTCCTCTAAATGGCTGATTTTTTTCTCCTCAAATCACACATATATTCTGGAGGCTTTATTTTCTTAATATTCTGAGGTGACCAAGACTTTGAAGATAAGGAAAAAAGAGTAAGTTGTACATCACGTTCTAATATTCCAACAAATGCACTGCAGAACAGTTCTGGACTTAATAGGACAGAGCCTGATTTAGCATAGAAACTTATTTTCTAAAGCCTCAGATAACATCTAGATGGAAAGGATGGATATTTTTGTACAGGTGTAAAATTACACCTCTGTTTTTCTGGTCTGCATATGTCAAAATTGAATCTGGGTTTTCACCTTGACCCTCTAACTTCATTTGTTAAAGAAATTCCTCAGGAATGGTGCAGAAATGCAGTGAAAACTTTTTTTTTAGTTTTGTTTTGGTTTTTTGTAGCTTCTGGGTTTTCTTTTTCTGCCGCAGTTGAGTTTAAAATTCAAGGGAGACAAGCTACATGGTGAAGAGTTAGAAAAAAAATAGTATAGAAACATTGCTACCCATATTAACTATCATGTTATTTACAAGTTTTAGTTTTGCAACAGAAGATTCATACAGTTGATACACAAGGTGAAGAACCACTCAGTTCCAAAGACTTGATCCAGATCTCACTGACACTAGTGGAGATACGCTTATCCACTTCAACCAGCTTGTCAAAACTATGGATAGGGTGAAAACCCACCAGCAGCTTCACGTGCCATTTATTTATGTGAAAAATTTGTACCAAACTGAACAAGAAAAGATCCTCTCTTTACAATTTTGCAGGCAAAGCCCCTGCAGTTAGATGTTAGAACTCATGCTTTTCCTTTTTTAATTTTTTTTTTAATGGAGAGCTCAGGGTCTGACTCTAGAGTTTGTTAAAGAGTTTTTCTGAT
Organism: Passer domesticus; assembly: GCF_036417665.1. NCBI lineage: Eukaryota > Metazoa > Chordata > Aves > Passeriformes > Passeridae > Passer > Passer domesticus. The sequence continues at coordinate 70,396,857 of NC_087512.1, forward strand.
GGTCTAAATCTGGATTTTAATTCACTGCCAGAAATGCCTCATCTTCATAAAGCAGGCTGTACAGTGGGAAACTAACTACTTTGGTGTCAGAAGTCACCTAAAATAGCAGCAAAACTATGGTATGATCATGCAGCAATCTTCATCTCTATCAATCATTCAGAGAAAACAAAAAACCACCAAAAAAACCAACCAAAAGCCTCTCCTGACATGAAGAATATGCGGACAATACACTATACAATATACTGTAATTTATCTCTGCTGTGTGCTACATTTCAAAAAATCTTGCAGCATCCAATTAAGTTTTTCCCTCAGCTTTGCTTTGCTTTCTATAGCAACAAGTAGGAGAACCTTCACCTAATTTCCAGAAGCAAAGTACACAATACTAGGCTTCAGGAGACTAATTTTTTAAAAAGCAGCATTAAATGTAAAAAATCTGGAGTAGTATGTCTGCATGCTTCTGGATGTATTTATTTTGCACAATAAACATTTCTAAAAGCCATTTTCTTCAGTATTCATGAAAACAATAATTATTAATGCTTTTACATTATTGTTTTAAGACTTAAAAAGAGAATTAACCTGCTAAACTTCCACAGCCATGTCTATAGTATTTGTTTTTTACATACATCTTTCTCATCTACTTTTCTTCCAGTACTCTCAGTGGAAAATGCATTTATGCTGATTTACTTTTCTCCTGTACTCACCCATCATGTTATGCTACCCTCACTAGAAAAACACATTTACATTTATTTTGTATTTAACCATCACGATGTTTCCTGAAACTCTTACCCAAAAAGAGTCACAAGATTAATAAGAAACAGAAAAAAATACACAGAATGGCAGCAAGAAATAATTTTGCCAATATTAATTAGGCGTCAATTCAGCATTACTTAGTTACAGGCATTTTGCATCCTTCCTCTTGGTTTAGCTCCCTCCTCATGACAGCCAGGCATTTTAACACAGCATATTCACAACAGAGCCTCTGTGTATTATCACAGATTGAAAGTCACTGTGTAACAAAAGAAGACTAAATTAAAAATAATGAAGTATACAAACGTGTCTCATCCCCCCCATAGGGTTACAGAAATGGGATCATGATTAAAGAGCAGTTCAGTAAAAGGGGTGAATCACAGGTTGACAGAAGTTGTACACAGAGAAAAGTCTCTCCAGTAAGGCTTTTCCGTCTCTACAGCAGGTGAGTCTAACTCCTAAGTCTTTCCAAACTGTTCAGGTTTTGAAAGCATTTCATTATTGCTTCATTAAGCACATACATTCTAACTTCCTTGCACAGTTGTAATCCAAGTTATTTGAAATCATCTGATGTAAAATTTTTATTTGCTTTCTTGTTTTGGTATATTAAGATCTGCAGGGTCATGTGACACAAAATACCACACCAGCAGCCATTTGACACTTTCTTCAAAGAAATGCACATTTTTCAATTTGTCAGTTTTCAATGGCTGCAGGTCATACAAGGAGCCCTCTTTTAGTGACAGCTGAGTTAGAAATCAAGATTTAGATTTCTGATTTAGAAATTAAAAGCAAAGGAGGAGAGAGGAATCAAAACAAACTCCCACCCAGTTTTAAGATGCAGAATAAATGAATCTTTTTCACACTCCCTTTCTTGCTTTCTTTTCCCTCCCTGTCTGTCAGAATCTCTGAGTGGTGGTTCTCCTCCAGATCCGTGGTAGGCACCCGATGAAGAGTACAGCATATGTTGTATGTGTTGTTAACTCTGGAAGCCTTGGGACTTGGAGGAATCTTGAAAACTTAGTGAAAATTTCCAAGTACCATCTGCCAATTTTCAAGATGGTTGGCAAAGCTTCATCTAGTAACTCCTCCAGGGTTGGTAAAGAAATACCTCTCACAGAAAAATATTGAGAAAGGATGATTCAGCTTCTGGGGAGTGGAAGCTCCTATCAAAAGGAAGGGAGGAAGGAGACAGCATGGCAGGAGAAATATTTACTTTCCTTTGACTGGATGATTGGACTCACCACTGGAATTAATGTTCTTCCTGTGTGACTAAGGTAAAAACTGCTAGTAGTGTATTAAACTCAAAAGTTTTTTTCCTAACTAGAAAGATATCCAATTTATGAACATCAGGTTTGGTTTTGCATTCTCAACAGGAACAATCCAGAAAATCTCATGGAAAAAATGCTCGGATGAAAATTAGGTCCACAGTCCAAGAAACCACAAAAGGCAAATCCTCCCTCCCTTGCTGAACCTATACACCCTCAGTTTAAAGTCTTTTCAGTAATGTGTTTTGAATTAATATTTGTTTAAAAAAAAAAAAAAAGAAAAAGAAGTGGAGTTTTCACATGTTTTCATATTTCACTGGAAAGGCTCTTTAGAAATCTAATCCATGTGGTGTTTTGAAGCCAAGAATCTTGCCCTAGTAGCTGTGCATATGATTACTGATATGCTGCATATTCCTAAATATGCAGCATATTAAAAAGCTATTAAAGATTCATGTGGATGGTGGAATTCAATGACTATACCCAAGCAGTGAGCTAAATATAAACAAAATAATGAATAACCAGCCTAGAGAACAAGGAATTAAGTTATTTGTTCTGCCCTGTGAGCTGAACATCATCTTTATGGATACCTTGTCCTGCAAAAAATACGCTCTACACAAAAGAAACTAGTGGTTGCAAGACAACAGCTTCCTAACCTCTCCAATAACAGTGGCTGTGCTTAGGAGTAACTGATGAGGTGAACATGATGGGTACTATCTTCAGTTGCATAATCTTGAACCTAGAAGGTCATCCAACCCAACAGACCACCAAAACCAGAACTGTCCACGGAAAGTCTTACTTAAAAAAAAAAAGTGAAAACAGCATGTCAAAGACATATATTCTAATGCCATAAGAGAAAGAAGAAGATACCAATGGAGGTCTGAACTTTTTTTTACTCTCCTATGAAAGGTGCAGTTGATTTAAACAACTCACCTTTTATTGACGAAACAGAAGAAAGAGTCCTAATGAAAAATCACAAGATTTATTTTTGCTGCCTTATGTGTTTTTCTTTGGTTGTCTCTAGTTTGAACCTCAACATTTGTAATCAAGGAAAAGAAGATGAAAAAGTGAAGAGTTACTGAAGAGGAGGTGCTCATGTACTCTGCAATACTTGGGTATCGGTTACCATCCTGCTTCTGTTTTTCCTCTTGCTCCTTCCTTTGCCACAGTTATCCCAGACACCATATGAAGTTCCCAGTGTGGGCCAAGAAGTTTTGTTTGGTTTGCTTTTTAAAGCAGAGAACATTCAGTCTGCTCTTCCTTTAGTGGCACATCATCAACAATACTACAAAGAGCAGGAGTGGGAGACTGAATATCTGCTTTTCAGCACAAAGTATGTGACTCCTATTTTGTTTAACAGAAGATTTCTAGGGTGTTTTCTGGTAATTATGAAAGTAAAAAACTGTAAGGATTTTTATGTGTTATTCTGATGCCTCACATTTAAAACCATAAACAACAGTAAGCTTGTATAATTAAAAGCAGAGAATATAGAAAATAATCACAGAAAATAAACACAATAGCAAAACTAACAGATGCTATACAGAAAAGCAATTTCCCTCTTAATTAAAATTCTTTTAAAAAAGCCTTACTGTACTAGGGAAACACAGGCTAGTGGAGTATCTTCAAGTTTTGCCAAAAAACATCTAAAAATAGTCCAATTGCAACTGAAGTCCTGTCACTGTAAACTTGCCACAAATCCTCCTGCACATTATAGAGTGAAGAAAAGTTAAGATGCATTCTTAAGATTCCTTATGCTTTACAAATCCACAGTTATGCTCAGATGTGAAATATTAAAAAAGGCTGGTATCCTTTTCAGAATAAAAAATTTCAAAATAGGCTCTTTTTCCTTTAAAGAAAACATATAATCTTTTATTTTTCTGTCTTGAAAAACACAAGAGTTGAACACAGCATACATAAAGAAAAGGTTTGAGTTACTTGGTCAAATTGTCCCTAAAATACATGTATACAACTTCAACTACCATCACATACACAACAGATGGCTGCAATCATCAGCTTACTTGCAGTGTATCTAATACCAGACCCTTCTACAAATTTATTTCAGAAGCACCTACCAAGGAAGCAAAAATGAAACTTTTGTCTGCAGCTGCAAAATGCCCATTTTAAGAAATCTGGCTTTTACTATTTTTGGTGGCACTTGAAAGGTATGCTTACTTTGTCAAAAGACCCTTTCATGAAGAAAGAGCAACTCTGAAATGATAGTTCTGCTCTCTCTAGGAATAGCTCAAAACAATATTTAATGACACAACCTACTGATAATGGTAGAAATGCTGTATGTATTTTGTTCAATATCTTACTATGGCACTCAAGGTGGAGGAAAACTACTTTATGACAAAAGGAAAAAAAGATGAAAATATGGTTTTGTCTTAAATAAATTAGTATTAGAATTGAAAATAAGAGAATGGAATAGTGTATCTGTTTAGAGTTAATTGAGCATGAAAGGGAGCTGCAACCACTTACAAATAATACAGTTCTGATCCATTGTGCCAGTGCTGATATAGATTCCTAACTACATTCCTGTACTCATATTGATTTCAAAACTCAATGAATTCCTGCTTACACACTGAAAAAAGGAAAGGTGTTTCAGAGACACAAGGTGAATTACAGTGTGATAATTGGCAGGGAGTGTAATACAACTTTACAGATCCACTTCCATAAAGAAGTGTAAACTGTTGTTATTTTAACCATACTTCGAATGCATACAAGTAAAAGGGTTTCTCTAAAAAGTAGTAACAAAACTAATATTAGCAAAATGTCACAATGACAAGTCTCTGTTTAGTGACTCAAATGTTTTCTTCCTCTATGGTAACTGGAAGTCATCATGGGAGAATTAAAACACATTTCCATGATTGTAAGCTTCACCCAGAATTTATCCTGAGAAGATCCACATATATAGCCCCTCTCCAAACAGCAGAGTTTAAGGAAGTTCAAAAAGTGATCAGTATAACTCAGGAGAGAAAAACATACTACAAGCACTTGAGAGTAAAAGGTATTACCTCAGATTTGGTAAACTCACAAGCTCACAAATTTGGTAAAGTCACAAATTTCTGGTGTTCTGTGTTTTAGGAAAGTTTTACTTTGTCAGAATATTTGCCCTGTTCTTACTTCTTTCCTGTGCATCTCTTTGAGCTATTGCTGATGACAAGGTATGAGGTGAATTTTACTGCTACAGCTATTCTGTGTCTTCAGCCAGAGAGTTTTCCAGCAGCCTTGAATGCATTCTGATCCATGGAACATAGCCATAATCCTAAACAGATCTTTTAGCTCTCCGATAGATTAGCCATGCATTCGGAACATGCAGAAATACTCAGACATGAGACTCACCTGTACACTCATGTTGTAGTCCTTTCCCGTAGTAACCTTTTTCACAGATACACTCGAACTGGCCAGTGTGAGTGCCACACTTGCAGCTTGCCATGATGTCACAGCAGTTTTCGTTTGCCTCGCAGAGATATGAACAATGGGATATATCTTCTTGGATATAGCTGCCAGAGGGCAGGTCTGAAATAATATCAATTTATTAACAAAGAATTCAAACGAGAGTAATGCCACAGTGTCACATTACACCATTAGTGAAATAGTTGTTAAAAACTCTAGGCTCCAGTTCTAAGTAGGAAAGATGGCAGTATGGAGCAGAGCCTTCCTATGCTCAATGTGCAAAATATTGGTGTCCTTATTCTGGAAAAGAGCTTACTGAAACCCATGGTGCACTCACGTTTTCTCCTCGTTTGAGTCTAACACTGCCAGAATGCAGTCTCACTCACAACAGAAGCTGTTGGGACAGTTCTTCCCAGCTTTGGTGGATGCCATATTTGGAACAAAATCATCAAAAGAACATTTGCTCATGGCATTGAAAACCATTTGGTCATATTATAAACTAAAAAACTTCAGCACATTCACACAGACCAACCCAACCTTACATGGAACAAACAGGCTGGCAACAAAGCACCAGAAATTACACTGTTATTTTAAAGTAGTATGTTTTAAAAAATTTTAGCAAATAAATTCAAATGGCTAGTCTGATGCCTGTTCTAAGCCTCAATCAAGCAGCATTGCCAAACAAATGTTTAATCATGTGTTCTCATCTGCTTGTCTAAACCTACCCTATATTTCAGAAAGAACTTTTATTTTAGGATATTGGAGATTAAAAGACGAATCACAGTCTGAACTCTCTTTCCACCTCTTCCTCTTTCCAGTTTTACTGCGTGTATAAGGTCATAAACACAAATTGTATTGACTCTTACACAGAGGGATCTAGACTGGTTCTGAATGGGCTGTTGTTGCTGTGTGAGACACCCTAAAGGTATTAAGTTCCACCCGTTGAAGCACAAGATACATTGGCCCAAGAGCACAGTCTGTTCTTCACAGACAAAATGAAGAACTGAATGGATGTAAGTATGTATACACAGCAGTAAGGAGAATTTTTCTCAAATCCTGTTGGTGATGAGTTAAGCCAAAAAAACTTTATCCTTTTAACTGAGGGACAAACATCTCTACTAGAAGGTAGGAGAAAAATAAAAAGTGAATCAACACTACATGAAGTGTAACTGCAAGACAGTACTGGAGGCCTTTCTATTCAGACCTCTCTGCTCCCTGTAGATTACTGAGGTTAGGACATTAATACCTTCATGAAGAGCTCTGCGTGCCAGAGCTTCAAACTCAGTAAAACTGTGAAGAAGATAACAGTGATCTTCTTTTGGGTGGGATGCCATGTCATTCAGTTCTCGGATATTCCCCTGCCATATCCCAAAGGTGAAGATCTCCACTCCAAGTTCACGCAAGGATGCTGCAATAGGTCTCGGGTCTCCCCCATTGGAATAGCCATCAGTAATGAGAAATATCACTTTTGTAGCGTTTCCACGGGCATGCCGTAATATTTGCTGGAAGAGAAAATGAAATTGCACACCTCAGCGAAAGGCTGACAGTGGTTGATTAGTACACTGCTTCCTCCATTATATGACTCCTTCTATTTAAATTATATAGCTAATAAGGCCCTTGCAAGATCACCCACTATAACAAAGGTCAAACATCAGTGCGTAGAGCCTGTGGTTGATTAAGGCCAATCACTGAGTCACACTTTAGGTGGTCACATATTAACACAACCACCAAAATCATGACATGATAAGACATAAGACACTTTTCATGTTGATTGATTAAGTCACCCATGCATCAGATTCACAATGATTCTGAGAGCTTAAATGACTTTGTTCAGACTGAAGTTTAAATAGATACTACAAACATTGAAAATCTAGTGCAAGACCCAAAACACAATCTAACATATTTTAATACAATATTATGTTTTGACTGACTAAACTATAAATCCTAATGCTGATTTATCATAAGGCTTCTCCTAACAAGTATTTTGACTGTTGGTTATTTTAAATCCAGCATAAAATTCCCCATTTGTCCCTACTGAATGATGCCTTTTTCCCTTACAACAGTATGCCAAGATCACTTTCGATTGTCCATCATGGCCTCAAAAATGCCGGTAGTTCCTTCTACTCTGCTGCTCGCTCTTCCTAATACTGCACACAAAGCATATATGATGCTGCCCAGATCTACCTGAGTGAGAACATGCCCCACAGATTCCTGCCTGTTTCAGTCCTCCAGTCTGACAATGCACTAGTCTTCCTAATCATGGCCAGGTGCTGTCCACAACCCTAAAGCAGGGGATTGTGAAAATATATTTTCTCCATCCTCTGGGAACTTACATAGAAAGAATTAGATGAAGACTTCCAATTTGGTAGCAGGCATATTATGCCCATGTTTATTTCAATAATAGGTTGTACCATGCTACAATTAATGCAAAAGACCACATTTAATAGACCTTTGAATGATACTCCAAAAGACATGTCATTGTATGACAAGGAGGTAAATGTGATTAAGACACTCTTAACAAGCACAAATTCCAAAACCAGAGATCAACCAAGCTGACCTATTTTATTACAAAATCTTTATGTAAGTCTTATGAAGTAAAATCATCTGGCTTTCACCTCATCCAAAAGGTTACTAGCTAGGCCAGCCTAAATAACCTGCAGTTTTTATACCCCTTCTCAGTAAACCAAGCCACATTTTAGGACAATTGGATTTTTGATTTGTCAGTTCTCTGATTTCAGGTAGATACTATGCAAAAATAAGCACAGACACCATAAATCAAAGCACATACCACTGGCACTGTGGTCTGAGAGACTGCCAAGCAATATTTTGCTGTTGGGCTTGATTTTATTACTACTTGTTTGCAAAACCCAAAGGGAGTGAAACCAGATTCTCTTGCAGTCAAAAATACCCTTCACAAATCAAACTTATTGTTCCTCATATTGCCTAAGTTATAAGTGGAAAACCAGAATGAAGTAGGGAAACAGAATGAAGTGGGAAACTAGAATGAAAAGAATCAGGAAGAAAAAGACAAGACAAAGGGGAACACGAAGACAAACAGTAAAAGAAAGATGTATAAATGCCTATTTCAAAATGCATTCTGAAACTGATCTCTAATACAAGTGACTGCAGGCAGAGACAGTAATGTTATTTATAATTAACATGTATAATTAATATATTCACCATTAACTGTGCTATTTTAAAACAGAATATAAATAACTTAAACTTCTATCCAACTTCCTAAATACTCAGGCTGATATTCTCCACTCAGGATGTTTGTCTAAAGCTATTTCAGTAAAAATGATCCTTTTTTGGAAAAACAAGACAAGGAAAACATATATTCCATCCACACTCACCAGATTTTGGCAACTGTAGCATCTCTGAACTTTGAAAAAAGAACATTCAATCTGCACATTACATAATACAGGTGGAAAAATATGCTCCAAATTACATGCAAGATGTGGAATGCGTGTAACTGAGGAAGAAACCACAATTTACACAGGGTTAAGAGACATTATGGAGATTGCCAGTGCAATTCTCTGAAGATCCCACCTACAGGCAGATTGCTCTAGCAGATCATTATTTCAACTTGTCATTGTGCGTAACGTACAGAAGGGGGAACAAAGCTTAATTTTGGAAGAATGGCAGTTTCTGTAGTATCCTTCAGCACTGTTTCCCTCACTGCATAACAGAAAGTTTCGCACACTTTGCAGATTAAGGTAGTGGACGGCCTTCCACATTGCCCTGGTTCTTCAGCAGTTAATGCTCATAATTAGCAGTAATCAAACTTCCATGTTTCCCGGAGACATGTCTGTCTGCATGGCCAGTGAACAAATGAGCTTGAGCCCCAGTAGTCTACAGGACTACAGATATCTCAGGGCTATTTAATTCTGACTAGAAAATAAGCAGGGATTTTTGTCTTACAAAATTAAACTGCTACAAATACCCTCTGAAACTCCTGAAACACAAACCCTCCATGAATTTCCATGTAAGCCAGGTCCCAGGAAAAATTGCTTTGCAAGACCTTTAAAAAGATGTGGGTTTGAGTAAGTTGAAAGCATCAGTAAAAGACCATCTTTGAGGATGGTTTTTTAAATAACTATTAACTTTTAAATAACTATTAACTATAACTATTAATAACTAAAAAATAACTATTTTTGAGAGGAAAATATGCCTTGGCTACATGACCCTCTGTCAAGGCAAGAGCCAACATCTTTTCTGTCCTCTGCATCTCAAAGGGCAACCACCTCTTCAAGACAGCACTTCTGTCACACAGACACAAATTGAGCCAACAGGTAAGAGAGCATGAAGATGTCTTCCTGCTACCCAGAAGACTTGAATATTCAGGCACCAGAGATTCTGAGTAGAGAAACAGACAGACAAACAGACAAGATTGCTACATATTGCCCCTGGAAATCAAAACAAAACAAAGCAACTGACCAGCTTGGCCCTCATGTCTTGCAGCTGTAACTCTAGACACAGAATCCCTGCTGCATAAAAACAGAGGAAAACAACAAGGGAGGGAAAGAAACATTCAACGTGCAGGGGGGGCAAGGAAGAGGAAAGAAGACAAAAGTTGATTTTAAAATAATTTTAGTATGTCTGTTGGTCCACTCAGTATTTTGTTTCTTTTTGTGATAATAAGAGGACAGGCCACCAGCCTGTCAGCGCTGCTGACAATCCAAGTATCAGTCTCCATTCCTCTTCTCTGCAATACTTGTGCAGCATTTCACATAATTTTTGTTTTCTCTAACCCTGACTTACATCCCTCTATTCAACCTCTCTCTCCTTCCCTCTCCAGAAAGCTGTTCTGAAGCTATTTTTCCCCAAAGAGAAAGTTCATATATTTTAAAATGCTTGTTCAACCCCGAAACTTGTTTAACCCCTAAATGTGTAAGTACACACAGAGATTGTTCATCAGCCCCTGCCAACTTAATGGACTGTATCTACATAAAGATTATTTTTTTTTCCATGACAAGGCTTTGCAGTCCCTTCATAAATTATCAGGTTCTTCAATAAATACAGTTTTAAAGCCCTCAAAATGGTACTAGTAAGTTTAAAAGATCCTGAGAACCTGTTTCTTTGACATGAATATCCACATCTGCTTCTGATTTTACCATCAAATGAAACTGAACACCAGCCATAACTCAAATCACAGGGCTGAATGGCCTGTTAAATTGAGAATTTAACCCATTTGGTCAATATTATAAATTAATAGGGGATAAGTACAAACAAAACAAAACAACTAGTGCTATTGATGAATGAATAGAAATTCACAGGGCTACTAGAAATACCTAATATTTTACCATTTCAGTAACTAGTTTCTTGTCTACACTTCCTTCAGAGGAGTAGTAGATCAGTCAGTTTCAGTAATCCTTCCAGATTTTAAATAAAACATTCTTTTCACATTAGCAAAAAGTTATTACCATCTGTATTGTGTTCAGTGACTGTTTGGTGTGTACAAATATCTGGCAGTCTAACCAATTTTTTGGTGCCAATAAAAGTCCTTAGAATTAAAATATGAAGTCTTGTGCAACAAAAGAGTTATCATACAAAATCGTCCTCTAGAAATTCACTACTGGAATGAAAATTCACATAATGGAAAAATAAATCCTATCAGTACAGTTATAAAACCAGTTAAATTCTAACTTCTACATTTTTAACATTAACATGGAGTTTGTAACACAAAATTAGGAGAAGAGCAGTATTGAAGGGCAAAGACGTCTTCAGTCACTTGACAGCCACAACAATGATGTTGTCAAAGGTTCTTTGTTACTGTCCCAACTACATCTGCTGCATGTAATCTGTAAACATATGATCCTGGACCTGATTCCTGTCCTTCCTCTCTCTTTTGGTTTCAAAGAAGATTCCGATCGTACAGAATTGAATATTAATATATCTATCTAGAGGGAAACAAGTTGAAATGGGTTACCCTCTCTCACTTTAAAACCAAGCTAGGCTGTAACATCATACAGCTCCAAGAGAAGCTTGCCTTAAAATGCTTAAGTTGGAGCCTAACCTTCAAAATAACATAATCCAACATTCACTTTGCAGGACAAACACTACAAAGGGAATATTAATTCTTACAGATCAGGAAGAACCACTGCTGCATTTCAGAAGCAAACCAGAAAACTCTCCACTAGAGAGCCATTCAGTTGTTCTACCCAAGAAGACCACTTACACTGGATTTCCTTTCACTTTAGGAATGACATAAAACATACACATCAGGGGGTGAGCTCCAAATAGAATTAAATTATTCTTTTTCCTATATGATCACTTATTCAATATAAAAGAAATAATTTCCATATTATAATATTATAGAATTAATTTAACTATCCATAATGTAACATATTTGTTACTAAGCCTATATTAAAGTGAATAAATGTTAGTTTATTACAAAAAACACTGCATAGATTTGGTCCATATATTCATAACAATATTAAAACAGTACATCCTAATTTATCACATGTGGCTTCAGAAACAGATCAGTATTTCATTCACAAAGGGAAATGGCAATGCTAAATATCTTTGGCAACCTAAACTTCTGTTCCAAGGTTTCTTTGCTTTCACCTTTCCCCCAGGTAAAAATGTCCAAATCTGACAGGAGATTTCACATAAATAAATGTTCTATAAAGAAAAAAAAAAACAAAAAAAAACCCCACCAGTACTGTGATCAAACATAGCTTTTGGTGAAGCTGAGACATCTTATCACTGAATCCAGAGCACTCCTGAGGAATCTGGTCATCTCCCAAGAGTAATGCAAAGCCAGAGGGTGACAAATACTGTTGCCCTTCATCAGGAAACTGTTGCCAGGTGGAGAATTGCTTGCACCTGGTAGGTGCTTGCTCCTCAAAAACCACTGGCCTATGGAACCACACAATGCTGATTCTGTACGAAGAAGACCTGGAAAGCAACCCAGCCCCATTCTGCAAGCTTTTACGAGTTCACCAGGCAGTCAGGTACAACTTTGGGGTTGCCCATCACCAGGGATCACCAATCTCCCAGGACAGAAAACATGCACAGAAGGAAGGGAATGTAAGGTAATGACTTTGGGAAAATTATTATAATATGTATATTTTTTTCCTGGGAAAATCTATGAATATGTAAGTAAAATATAGTATATAAACAGGAGCTTTTTCTGCACTCAGCATGCAGGCTATTTCGGTGGAGATATCCCCTCATGCATCCAACCGAATAAAGAATGCCTGGTGTAGTGTTACACTGGTCTAAGGAGTTTTATTTTATTGATTTTGGGTATATAAAAGACCTGGCTACACCTCCTGAGCTCTCTCTCTAAAACAGCAAATATGGTGATTTCACCGTATTTTCTTTCTGTCACTATACATTGCTATTTTCACTGCTCAAATTGAATGAATCTTATCCCCTCTTTAGGTTTCACAAAATGAACTAAAAAATATTCCATAGTTAAGAGGTTTTGGCTTCCAACCTTTCCCACTCTTCTCTGCATTGCTACACGGGCCCTGGAGAATGAGCTGTTACCTATCTAAAAGAAACTAACTAATACTAAAGCTTCCCTTGGATATTTCCCTAGCAAGAAAGGCAATCTTAATTCAGAGAAAAGATGTATCTATAGAAATAATCTAGATATTTAAAATACTTAAATAGTTCTTTCAGTAACTGGAAGGCATGATCTGAGTAGATCTCACAACTATGTCAGAACAACTGCTCTATATGGATGAAAGTGCACAGATGAAAAAGCCAGGCAAGTTCATGGCCAGGCAATGTACTGACATGACATCTGAGCAAAGACTGACACACCTAGTAATGTTCAGACGGGGGAAAAGAAGGTTTGAGGTCCTCTTATCCATGCATATTATACAATTACTTGATGAGGGGGGGAGTAAAAGATGTATACAGAACCTTTTAATTGGTAGGATGAGGCAAGAAGCACATATTTAAATACCAACATTCCACTTAAAGAGAGGAAGCAACATTTCTGCTGCAAGAGTAATCAACCACTGAAAAAGGTTTCCCAGAAGGTTTGTGGGATCTCCATCCCTGAGTATATTAAAACACCAACTCAGACACAGTCCTGAGCAACCAGAACAAAAGCCTAAACAACCCAGAACCATCACTGGCTTTACAATGACTCTGAGTTGAGTTAGGACTGTTGGATCTAGTGATTTGAAATTGTGTGGCTTGCAGTTTTGAGCTCTGAACTAGAAAGAACAGAATTCATCTAGTTTCCAGGAAACAACTAACACACGTATCTTCCATCATTCTGAGGTCCTCTAAACAGGACATTAAAAAACAGGGCATGTTATGTACATAGACATTTTCTGAGCTCTTATGCTATATAACTTTTAACAACTTTATCAAGACTTTGTGCAGTTGCTGGAGGCCTTTATATGCTGCCATGCTGCATGCTATATTCAAAACAGCATTTGCTAACAGATCTCAGTTTGATTCAAAAAATGAAAAATCTTAGTTTTCTTCTCTGTGAGCAGTTTCCATCATTAAAATAACAAAGACATTATTTGATTTCTTTAGTACTGCGCAGATCTTCCCCTAACAATAAAAATAGGGACTCAAAAATATTTTACTAAATATGTAACTGATTTTCATGTATTTTCAGACCAAGCACTCACATCACTATTGACTAGTACATCTGCCAAATATTTGTTTCTTTTGAGTTCGCTTTAAACATTTATTACTTTAAATAAGCAGAGGGAAAAAAGAAAAGCTGAACTGAATAATTAGTTCCAAAAGAACAAACACAATTCATGACCTGGCCCATCTATTACCAGCTGTCACTGTTCAATTATCATCTGAATATTTTTTTTTTCTCCAGGACTGCTAGAATTGAGCAACACTAACACAAAGTTATCACTGATAAGAGATGTCCCAGACCAACTGGGAGTGGGGGAGTGCTTGGGAGAGAAACCCATCTCTGCTTAACTGTTCATACTGCCCATGCTTAGCAGAACACCATGACTCTGAACATTAAAGCTCTTTACAGACTGCTGCTTACATTGAAGGAGGCTCTTCATCTTCCTGGCTGAGGTTGCCAGTGAGACCTTGAAGCAGAGGGAGTATTATAATTTTAACAAGAGCTTTGTTTTGGATTGTGTTACTGTCATAGAGAAGTAAGCAGCTCCAAAATTTAAGCAGGGTCCTGGTCCTACAAAGAACCTGTTGCTAAAAGCAATAGTGCTTTTAATTTCTGCACCTAGAAAAGTCAGAAAATTCTTGGCATCATAAACATCCAGCCTCACCTGCAAAATCTGACTCACAGATTCTGGTACCACATGGAACTGGGGGACAAAGGGTAGAATACGTATCACAGAACGTGCAAAATAAACATTCAGAAGTTTAATGCTGAGGCTTGTGTCAGGAACTACTGCTAAATATTATATATTTTGCTGTAAAGGCCTCTCGTAAGCTTAGGAAATGAATTTAAAATGAACCGACTTATTTTGTCCTGACTTCTTCAAAATTGTAATGCTATGAATTTATTCCTTCTCTCAGAAGAAATCACTCAGCAGCTTTTCTGGTTTGTCTTTGTATCTCTGAAGTAAAGCACATGATAAGACTGATTGCTCTGTAAGGGTCATAACTTTTAAGGACTGGGGATCAGAAGGGGCTTATTGTCAGACTCTTCCAAAAAAGGCTCTGAGATGATAAAAGAAATGGTTTTCTCAGGAAAAGGAATCTCTATTCCTGAAACATTTAGGATGATATGATCCAGATATCATCCTGGTAAAATATTTCATTCATTGTATTGTTAGTTCAGATATTACATCCGCAAGATTTGTTTTATTTTGTGCAGCAATATCTACACCAGGCTTCCAAATTACACGCTTCTGATTAGACCAAAAGGCAAGACACAATTTTGTAAACACAAGCAGAAAAATTCCAAAGAACAGGTTTTCAGCTAAAGAAAGTATTAATCCTGATTAGGCAGCCACAGATATTATGCTAAACAGAACACTTTTTGCCTGTCCTGGCCAAAAGGTCAGAGAAAAGTTAACTACTTAATAACTTCTAAAGGTAGGTATATTTCAGGCTTGGTATAAGAACAATGTGCAGATGTGTATCTTGCCTCTGACCCTGCCTTATTAATCTTGTGAACAAACCCCATGCGGGGTTGGAGTATGCAGTACACTTCACAACACCATGCTGATTGAAACTGGAGACTTGGAGCTGACACCAGTGATGGTTGACAGGAACACTACGTTCAATTTGGTAATCCCTAACTACTAACTCTGCAATTGCAAAAGTGGCCACAGAGGTTGACTTTGATTTTTTTTTTTACTACCATAGCTTTAACAGACTTCTAAAGCCATGTCAAAAATGCTGTCAACCAGTCAGTTAGCTCTAGTTGACCCAAGCCATCATCAGATATTTAGAGCATGATGCCAAAGATAACTTAGAATCTGCTATTCTCTTATTATTAGCTGCAGATTTGGCAGGGAACACAGGAACAGAAATGCACAAACACATGCTTGATAACCAGACAATATACATGATTCTGAATGTCCATCTTCTTAGTGAGAGGGCATTACTTTTTTTCAAATAAAAAAAAACTTAACGAAGTACCTGGTAAGAAAATACTTTCAGCTCTTTAGCTTCAATAAATTATTAATTTTAATTTGAAAATGAGATTCTGAATCTGAAAATGCATTGAAAATTGCAACTAATTTTCCTAGTGGGTAACAATGCTGCATCTTTTACTTTTGTATTTTGTCATACAGAAGAAACAAAAGCCACCCTTACTTAATTAAACAAGCATTAAATAAGCATTAGAACTGTTTACTCTAAACTGATATGTGCTTACATTCTTCTGGGGGACACATTTAAAAATATTTATTAATTACAACACGAGCATGGGATTTGACATGCTGGTTGGACATTCGTCACACTCTCCCAAAATCATATTAGATACAAACACCTGATTTCAAAGACCAGATTCTCAGAAAACGTGTAACCCTACTCTGTAGGTGATAAACCTTTCACTTGCATATATCTATACCTATAATGCCTTCAATGGAGTGAAGATGAATTATAAAAACAAAAAGAGTTACCTTTTTAATGCAACAATTATTTTTATAACACAGAAATCCCAAAGGCTCCCTCAGCTACTGTTTTGCCAGATTTTTTACAATTGACTTCTCTGAGTACTTGTCTGAGTACTATCTCTGACTCCTGCTCAACAGTAGTGCACACCTACCACCTCCCCTTCAATTATGAAGAGAAATTGTTTCTATTTTACTTCCACTGAAAGACAGAAATAAGATTATCTTTTTTTCAGAAGATACAATTTTATCAACACATTGCCAGGTGGAGTAGTTTAAATAATTTTTATTTTAATCTTTTTTTTTAGACAACCAAAACCAATGCAGCTTCAGGATGTTCAAACTGTCCATCAAAAAAGATAGAACACCAATGCTGGCGTATATGTAACTGTGACTCAGCTGCTAAAACAAGAACCCATTAAGCTTCCACAATTGCATGATGACCCCTCAGTTCTATTTCAAAGCCCATCTGGTAACAAAAGCATATCCTTCCCGCAAAACATAATGGGTGCTGTTAGCAGTGGTTGTCTCTCAGGTTCAGAAGCTCCAATACAGGTGCCTACAGGTCTCTCAACACTTTTCACCACTGAGGTCTTTGGGCTTTAGTTGCATTCCTTAAGCATCAGGAACAATACTTGCTTTAACCTGTTTGTATTTTCAATTCTGCTTTGGTTCTTTCTTGCTGTCACAACAGCTCTGTAGCTTTCCATAATGCAATAAGCAATCTGCTTAACATAAGCTGCATGTAGTTTGTGCTGTCCCACCAACTTATGCTGCGAAAAACTGAAGCCAAAGAGTTTTGAATTAATGAGCTCAGTTTCTTTCCCCTTCTAAGACTGTTTGCATGTGCCTTAAAAGAAAGACTCCAAAAATGAGCACTTGCTAGCTCAAGCATGGCATGAAATCACAGAGTGGCAAACCCAAACATCAATAGAAGTTCAGCTATTCTCATCAGGATTCTGTCTCTTGTGGTGTATTTGGCATACTTCTGTGAATCACATAGACTTTAATAGGCAGGGTAGGAATACCAAAGTGCGGTCTACATGGCAAAAGTTAGTAAAGACAGCTTTGACAAACACAGAAACTCTGCAATAAATTTGTCTGCAAAGAACCTTTGGAAATGATGCAAAGCTGCAGTGTCAAGGAGAACTCTAATGTTTTTCAAAGAATATGGACGTTGTGTGGTTGTGCAACTGTTTTGCTGCCACGGGTTCTGAGACAGCTACTGCTTTGTAAACCTTGTTCCTGTTCACTTATGTTCCCAGGTCAGACACTAACTGGCCTGATGACCTTGCAGAATTCACTTATCACTCTGCCTCAGTGGTTTCAGTGGAACTGTCACAGATGTGAATTAATGACTTTGAGACCTACCAAAGAAGAGTACTGCATGATGATTTAAGTGCTGGGTTTATTCTAACAATGCACTTTCCTTCATTTGCTATTACTATTACACAAAAGTGATGCAATTCCAGAGACTTTGTAATGCAGATACTTTTGAGTTTGGAAAAGTAGCAGAGAATTCTCATCAGAAGCATAAGGAGTCCCAAGTTAGAGTGTAAAAGAAAAAGAACAATTCAAAAAAGAGACATTTTGGGAAATTATGGTTGTACCAAAAGACAGTTAAAAACATAACGCAGCAGTCTAAGAGTCCAGAGGGAGTAGCAGTTTTATTATACTTTAAAAACTTCCTAGATTTATTCCAACATAGTATTTTAAACTTGGAACAGTCATTTTCTGAAGAGTGTCTAGAAAGGAGAGTATTCTCTGAAGACATTAATTTGTCTGACATGAAGAAATCATACTGAAGAAAACCACAGTACAGCATCTTCAATCAAAAGCTAGTAAACAGACCGGAATTTAACCTTGTCATTCTATCTTAATTTTCCCTGTCACCATGCGAATATTTTTCTTCCCACATTCTTATAAGAACACAGTGTAAAATGACAGTCATGCTGTTGCAGCCACAAAGCTTAGCTGGGCTCAAGAAACTAAATTGTAGGTTTCTGAAGGGATTTTTTGTTTATTCCACTTTAAAGATATCATTAGTCAAGATTCCCTATCAAGACGACAGATGGTATTTCTTAAGCTTGTATTTTGTTTTTAATGGCTATTTTTAACTTGTATCATTAACTTTTTCACACGACACCCCTGGGATGGATATATATTGAAACATGGCTTCACAGTGGAAGATCTAATACAGGGATGTGTTTTCCTAAAGCAGGTTTGGCATGTGCAGCTCTGAGCACATTTTAAGTGAACTTGCTTTCTCCTGCCAAAAGTGAAGAAGAGAATAATCTCTGCCAATTTCATATGCCCAGCAGTGACGCACCTCTTGCAATCTCACTCCTCAGCTCCAAACAAGAATCTGTGTTTCAAGACAAGTGCACCCAATGCTCAGCTACAGGACACCACCAGACATTAGATAAAAAAAAAATTAAAAAATCACAAATGAGACTTGATTTGGTTGTTATTTCTGAATACAGAAGCCAAAAAACAAGGAAAAGCCAGTCCCAGCCTTGCAAAAAAAACTTCCTGGGTAGACTAGCTGTCCCTTGACCATCAACTGAGAAGTCTTCCCCAGCATGACCAAGTGCCAACACATGTCCGGGGCTGCCAAGACCAAATTTCTGCCGTGGGTCTGTATGACAGCATGAAAAGTGATTGTGTTACGGTGTCTGGAAGTGTTCCTGGGGACATGCCCCTACTTATTGGTATACTGCACGCAGCTTAAGGGAACCTTTGTAAGTCATCAGCAATTAAAACAGACACCTGGTAGGTAGGTCTGACAGCTAGCAGGCACTCAAGTCCCGCTGCCGTGAAAACAGACAGGCATTTCAGATACCAGACTTGACGCATATATATCACTTCTGAAATTGAGACACGGGCTCCATGTCCCTTCAAAGAAGGAATTTCACACATTTGTTTGCAAGGGCAGCGGAAAACTTGGGAGTTGCAGGTGCAGACAGCACGGGAAGGTAGTGACTAATTGCTCTGACCAGACTATTGGGCATCCCACACCACACCATTCCACGTCCCACCACACAGCCCTACACCCTTGTCGCGGAACACCCTCGAACAACGCAGAGAGCCACATTCCCACACCACACACTGCACAGCACGGCACACCGTACACCCTGACACGCCACGCACTGCCGCGCCTCGCATCGCCCTGCCTTCCTTCCCTCGATGCCGAGACCTCGCCTTGCCAGGCGCACCCCGCACCGCGGAGCCGCGCACCCCGCGTCCCTCTCACCGCCCCGTCCCAGCGCCCCGGCTCACCGCCGCCTGCTGGAAGGCGCCCTTGGTGTAGGTGCCGCCGCCGCGGTAGGCGATGCCGGGGATCTCGCGTCCCAGCAGGGCGCACTTGTGCTGCTGCGGCCGCCGCCGCGAGATGTAGTCCACGCGGGGCACCACGTTGCTGCGCGAGGAGAAGGTGACGATGGCGACGCGCGTGGCCGCGGGCACCACGGGGAAGTCGGAGAGCAGCTTCTTGACGAAGCGCAGCTCGCTGAGGAAGTTGGCCGGACCCACGCTCGACGACTCGTCCACCAGGAAGACCAGCTCCAGCCGTCCGCTGCGCGCCCGCAGACGCCGCACCTGGCGCTTGAAGGCGCGCCCCAGCTTCTCCACTTTGCTCTCCGTCGTGTCGGGCAGCGGCGGCGCCTCCAGGGATGGCGACGCGAAAGTTGGGGCGCGGAGGAGGGCGCCCGGCTGGCCGCCCGCCCGGCCCTGCGGCGCCGACGGCGACAGCGACAGGGACAGTCCCCCCCAGCAGCAGAGAGCCACCAGGGGCCACATGGCGTGCGGCGGGCGCGGGCAGACGCCGGCAGCCGCGGCAGAAGAGCTGCTGGTCGCCCCCTGACGCCCCACCTCTTCTCCACTCGGAGAGGCGTCCGGCCTGCCTCTCTGCCTCCCTGCCGGCCTCCCCGCCGGCCCCCGCAGGTATCCGCGCCCTTTAATCCCCCGCGGCTGAGGCGCTGCCCCTCGCACGCCCCTCTCTCCGTTTTCCCCTCCTCGCCTTTCGGTAGCGTGCTCCCTCCCGTCCCTCCCCGCCTCCCGCCGCCCCGTCCCGCCCCGATGGGTCCCACACGGCTGGCGGGGGCCAGCCCGACAGCGGGGCGGGTGGCGGTCACTGGAAACGCGCCGAGCAGAAGCGAAGGGGGGCGGAAAGGCAGGACCCCCCGAAAAGTGAGGAGCGCCTTTTCCGCTCCCTCGCCGCGCGGGCTGGAGCTGCTGCTCGCGGGGACGGAGTGAGGGAGTGAGGGCTTGCACTGACACGTGCTGAATTAATCGTGGTTAATTTAGCACTTTGTTTTGCGGGGAAGATGCGCCGGCGGCTGGGAGGTTTGAAGGGTCCATATGCTCTGGTCTCGCTCCTGGCTCTGTCACAGTCTCCGTCTCTTGTTCAAGGGCACACTTTAGCAGCCTGAGGACTCGGTTTTTCAACTCTCAAGATGTAGCAATACTTTATTTATGTACATCTCACAGCAATGACAGCGAGGTGTCCATATACATGGGGTGAGTGTCCACAAGGGTGTGTGCATAAAGGACAGGGACAGCACTTGCATATGTACATCAACATGTGTTTGCAAACATATACACTGACGTAGCAACAGTGACAATAAACTGTGCATGTTATGAAAAATTCCTGGTTGCCAACTATGACATTACAAAGACATTTCTCCAAAGAGGTCCTGTGCTATCTTGCTGTCTGTGAAACACTTTAGGAAAGAGATAAACTCTCAATGAGACCTCCTGCCAAATTCGGAACCCACCTTTCAATCAATCTCAGTACAAATTTATTTCTCAAGAATATTATGAGTTGAGGACTTGGGTTTGTTTTAGCCATTGGTTTCAAATGAAACAGTTTTCTACTGTTTCTTAATCAACTGCATTTCCAGGAGTAACTTAGTCTCAGAAAAATTCCCCTGGTTAGGGGGAGTGGTTAGGGATGGTTAGATTAGCAACTTTGGGCCTTTTGTTGGTATTTTCCTTCTTTTACACATTATCTACTCCTCCTCATGAGTTTGCTTCTGTTGACATCACAGTGTGATGGAATACACAGGTGCACTGGTGCATTTGCAAGTTCAGCCTCACATTTACATTTACATTTGGTTAAATTATACATTACTTACACATTGAGGCTTTCAGCTGATGGAAAATTGATCCAATACTGTCCTTTTGACTTCCCAGCAATACTCAAATTTCACTGCAAATGACAAGAGACTAAGTAACAGAAAATATTATTTAATTAGGGAAATGATGCAACTGATATACACATCCAGCATGTTTTTTCATGTTTTATGTCTATGGAGTAGTCCAAGTGCTTAAAAAAAATCTGTTTCTTAGGTATACTTCTGCAACTCGTGCTTGAAGAGAAAATAGAAATCAGACACTTACAGAGGCATATGTGAAAAACAGTTCTGGTACTGAAGGATGTGCTATGTGATGGACCGATCAATTTCTGCTCATGTTATAGTGAAAGGAAAGAGACAATATCATACTTGGGCTGCTATGCGACCTTTTTGTCTTGAAAAGGTAGCTGAAAATGCTACAACCACAAAAGTCCTCAGCAAGTTGATTTGCTCAGTTGGTCTTTGGAAGATTGAAGAAATGATGCTCTAATTGCATCCACTGTGGTCACACCACACCACTAGTACACCTAGTCTTCTCATCTATTTTGCACGAAGCTGTAAGACTGTGTTAGTCTTTGCACAAACCAGAATGAAAGAAAGGAAAAATGTAGGCAGGATGAGTCTGGTTTCTCAAGGTGCTCCTAACCAAAGAGGATTGTTGCAGTTACAATGTTCTGCTATTACACCTGAGTTTTCAGATCATAGAAAGTACTTTAGTCTGGGTTAGCTTGTTGGAAAGCTGTCAGTTCCTTTGTTTCACCCATATTTACATAATCCCAGATTCATATTTATAAATGCCACACATTTTAGGACTCAGAAGCAGAGGAAAATAAGATGTACTGAAAGCACTTTTAGCAAAGGAAGAACAATTAATGTCTATGGCCCATTGCCAGTGTGCAATCAGGTATGACTAATGGTGAAAACACAGTAGTTAATTTCAGTCTTTGTGATCTCATCAGAATTATGAATGCAAGAGGGCAATTCTAAATTAATCTTTGATACACGTACAATTTTCAAAAGCATGTGTTTTCTTAAGTCACACAGACCCTCTAGTCATGCTGCACAGAAGCTCTTACTGGTTTAACAAAAATAAACGTGTACAGGACTGCAAAGTGAACTCATCAATGCGAGATGTAAATATATCTATCACATAGGGAATTTGCAATAGTAGAGGATTAAAGAGGTGAACAGCTAAACTTTGACTATACATGCAAGACTGAGACACTAGCACAGTACTGATGTGAAACAAAATCCAGGAAAATTTGAATGGCAAGCAGAAATTACAGTCCATGGATAATTAGTGTACAAAAGGCTTTGAAAAGAATCAGTGACTTGTATTTAGTGAATTATTCTCCTATATGTTTTCCCTTGTATATAACACAGGTGCCTCTCCTTACATTCATTGACATTCAATGTATTTGTGCAGAGAGGAGATACTAAAGCATTACAAGACACTGAGAAGTTAGCATCAGCATCTGTAGTAAAGGAAATCCAATGGTATGAGGGAAAGAGTGAGGCCAGCCAGAGAATTCAAGTCTGCTCCTGATGTGATTTAACAAAACCCTAGAATAATTTCTGGAATAAACTGAAACTTAAAAGCTTGGACTCAGCATGCAAAATCCTCAAGAAGGTATTTTATCCATGAAGCTGTACTTGCAAAAGGAAAAGTTGTCTTGCAGATGGTGAAGGTCATGTATGTATGTGTAAGCAGCAAGCACTCTGTTCACTATATGTTCACTAAGCTTTTCTGAAAGCAGCATTTCCAGGGGAAATCTCTGTTGTAATGATATTGCCTTCTCCAAGCCTGCCTGCCAGCTTTTTACAAATCCTTTCCATGTTGGTGTGCTTAAGCCCTCTTCTTTTGATGGTCTGTTCCCTGTTGTATTCATGCATATTATTTGTTCTTTGGTTCATACTGATCTGTAGCAGATGGGGAGGTGGAGAGCAGAAGGAGTTTTTTCCCACTTTAAGCGTCCCTGAAGGTCAAAATATCTGCCCTGTGCTTCATTACTTGAACAGAAAATGCAGATTTAATGTGGCTTCTGATGACAGGGTACTTAAGAAGGTGGTGCTGGACTGTGACTCTATTCCATTACAGAACAGCAGGTAATAAAAAAAAAAATAGGTCTTGTGAATAAACTGTCTTTGTCATGTGACAGAAGAGAGCTGACTGGCCCTGAAAAGGAAAGCTTAAGAGCACTACTTCAGCTGCTTTTATGATCACATTACTGTATCTCTTTAATTGTCTTATTAAAATCCACAGACTTGGTGAATTCCAGTAATTCTTTACTGTCTCCCCACAAGATCATATGGTCATTTAACACCACTCTGATTACTAAACAAAAGGGAAATCTTTACCCCCAGTTAAAAACCCTTCTGCAAACAAACAGTCTGAGGATTGCTGTCCTTTAGCCAAATAGCTTTTCGCTTGAATTACTCAATGAAACATAGCCAAGCATCTTTCCAAATATGGAGAAGAAAAGCATTGTGTTTCCCCCCCTTCATGTTCCCCCAAATACAGCTGGACAGAGCACATCCTTTTACTCAGCCCACACAGTACTTGTGCCTGCAGAGACAACACCACAATATCACATACCCTACAATTTTTGAAGGAATGCAGGTCATTTTTGTTTTTACCGTAAGAATGATCTGCTAGCAACTTGGTACCACAGTGGAAACCCAGCTGCAACTGAAATGTTAGGTCTCCAGGAATTTTACAACATTCTAGATTTTAGCTGAACTAGAGATAAAACAACAGCTTAAGAACAGAAATCAGAGCCCGATGTTAGTTAAGCTTGTTCTAAGAGTCTCTTTGTGCTCAAGCACACAGCATCCTTCTGGGGAAACCTAACACAGTGTGTAGCTAGCAGAGCTAGGCTTTCCTCCCCTTCAGCGTTTGCCAGGGTAGAGGATTACTCTGTGCTGTCTACTTCCCCTTGCAGATGTCAGGGAAGTATTTCAGCAGGGGGTGTTTAAGGACTATTTCAGCAGGGGGTGTTTAAGGAACTGTATGAGGAGGAAAGCTTTCAGGAATAGCAAAGAAGGGGTAGAAATGCATTCAATCTCTTTAAATGAAAGCAGCAGAGCTGTTCTAGGAAAGGGGGAGAAGGAAAGGGCTTTGGGATGTTGCTTCATCCTCTTTCTTCCTATGCCCTTTAGGAGAAAGAGCACATCCAGCTCCTGAGTCCTGGGATGTGTGTCTTCTCCTCTTGGCTGACAACCTTCACCTCCCAGTGCTCATTGTGCCTTACCTGCTTGCAGCTTCATTCATTGCCCCCAGACTATAGCAAAGATCAAGCAAGACTACAGTCTTGTTGCAAAGCAGGGTCTGCTCTTGGAAGCTCCCTATGTTAGAATGCATTGTTGGAACACACTGTCTCAGCACTTTCTGGCAGTTAAAATTTTTTTGGTAGTAACAGTGAAAGGACAGTGGATGAGAGCATTATACAGGATGCATTGTGCATTTAGTACTGAGGAGCCAAAGTTAGGCTATCAAGATCTTAGTCATAAAATCTAAGTGGATTTTTTGGGCCATTTTAGGTCTCAGTCATAACCAGAACATATGGAGGAAACAAAGAATTTTCTATAAATATAAGAGTATTCTCAAGATGGAGGAATAAAAGGAGATTAAGCTCTTAAATTATCACTTTTTTGTCATTAAAAGTTGGGAGAGATACTTTGCAATCCTCTCAAATACCAATAATTCACTGGTTGTAATTACTTTAAGATAAATTTTCCAGGGCCAGAAACTTGAAGCCCAGACTTCCCACGTAAATACGGTTTAGACACACACAAATTGAAGGCAGTCAGTTTTGATTTACACACACAAATCCCATTGACACCTCTGGGAGTTCTGACACAGACTGAAGAGAATACATAGCACTTAAATGAGAGTAAAATGTCTGTCCACATGACTTTGGAAAAAGATCATTATGTAGGAGGAGAAGTGTCAGTCTGCCAAAAATTGCTCCTTTCAGGCAGAGGTCTGTGTGTTTTAGTCTTCAGCAGAGCAAGCAAGCATTTGAACGAGCCAAATTATGGGTTATTAGTTCAAGTTATAAAAAAAGAAAAACAAGCTTTGTATTACTTCTCAGTATTCAGACAATGATGAAGTTTAGTCATAAGAATTTTGTTTTCACTGGTGGACAAGCCCAATACACAATAAGGATATCATATGGCTAGGTTCCAAGATTGAAAAAAAAAGGTAGGCAAAATCAAAACATCTGCTGGTTTTTGTTTGCACAGCAGATGTTCTCTGCACTTCTAACTTAAGCTTTTGAGAATTCATGAAGCATACTTTATCCATAAGCACACAGTCATTCTGTCTTTGGCCCACAACATTCATGCTAAAGTGAGTATATTTTGCCATATTCTACACTCTGAATTGTGCGCTGCATGATTTTTGAAAGATACAGGCAAACTGAATGTGAGAAAAACATAGAAGGCACCTTTGATCATAAAAGACATGTTCATATTCAAGGTAACTTGAGATTCTGAAAACTCCAGTGGGGTGGGACAAAAGATGTAGACAAAGTATGTAAGGTGAAGCCTATTTATGGCATTTTTTGCTCCTGAATAGGCTGATACAATTTAAAAATTGGGCTTGGTAGACAGGCTATTCCAGGTTGCTTTTTCAAAACTTGCTGTATATTTTAGCCTTGAAATACAAAAGTCTTTCACTCTGCTAACTTACAGCATAGAAGTAGTGCTGATTGTGTATGTGTCCTTCTGAAGATGTTCTGCACTAACCCAGCAGAGCTGGGATAATGAGGGTAAATTTCTAAACACTCTTTGCTATGTCAAACAGGCTCCAAAGCATCTAAGAAATGACCTTCACAAACATGACTGGAAAGTGCTTTTCTGAACATGTCATGTAGTTCTGCAATTTCCAGAGGTACTGAAGTTTAAGGAGTAAGGGAAGGAAGGTTTGGGGCATGCAGAGAACTTCTTCCCAATTGCAACTGAAACTCACAAGCAGAAGTGTGAGTTTTCTCTGTGACTAAAGAAGGGACTCCAGTTTTGAAGGATACAGCTACCTTAAAATTCACGCAACTTCTAGTATTGCATATGAATATGAAATATTTTGGATGAGTATTTAAGTTACTATGATGAAAATACTGCTCTCAGACAAGAAATTATCTTCAGCTTGGTGGAGACAACTGAAAAGAGGTGTGATGGTGTCCTGACTGCAGAATTGTGTGAGTGCCTTTTTCTGGGGAAGCCATGTGGATGTGGCCTACCCATGCCATCATGGTTTTGTTCCTGGTGGTGAACACCACCTTTTTGTGGGTAAAACACCTTCTCTTTCTGTTAATATTATTAATATTGCTGTTGTTATGGTGCATATCTTATTTCACTGCTTTGTGCTTTCTAGAAATCGTTACCTCAACCTCAGTCATAACCTCAATAGTCTCTGCATTTATCCCTTTCTTTGCCAGAAGGGGTGGGAGGAAGTGAAGTGGCTTACTTGGGGTTTAATTTCCAGCTAGTGTTAAAACCAACACAGAAAAAGGAATAGGATAACATGTTATGAGGAAAAAGAGAGGTGATGAACTGAGACAGACTTCACTATCATTTCTAATAAAAAAATTATATGATATTAAGTGAGTATGCTGGGACCTCTCTGAAATGGAGATGCTTCACACCAGCATGTGGTCAAGCACTTGAAGTCTAAGCCATAGAGTAATATGGAGGATGTCTCAACATTTGTGTGCAGAAAAGCTGTGGAATAAAAATCCTCCCATTGCCAGTGTTCTCCAACAAAGTACAAATATATCTCTTCCACCTCTGAAAACATGAAGTGGTGTACCCAGATTTTAAAAGAGTATTAACTATACTTGCCCATCTTTAAACTGTTTCCTGGAATATGTTAGTTAAAAGATAGATCCTTATTCTAGTCTGATATGGCTCATTGTATTTATACAACCTTACTCTCCCTCTGTATAAGAGTTTTTATGCATATTACCCACAATATTATTTTGAAATTAAGCCAGCCCAGGACTGAAGATGTGAGAAATTGAAATGCTTTCAGAATTACTCTGATACACATCTAGGACAAAGAACTCTTACAACCACAGTGCCACAAGAAAGAAAATATACAAGGTTGGAGAAAGAATGCCTCTTTCTCTCTTACAGAAAGAAATGTGAGTTTCTTAGCTAACTTCAGGGACAGCAGTAATAATTAACTTTGAACTCAGGATGGAAGCAGACAAAAACTGAAATGAAAGCTAGGTCAGCAGAAAGGTCCAGTTACCTGTTTTACACATTAATGAGAGCAGCACTGGGGCATCCCAGCCAGCAGTCATGTCACAATACTGGGACAGCTGGAAGAGTGTCAGCCTCCATCCTGTACTCTTCTAGACATCTGCTGCATCTTTTCTATCCTAACAGCAGGTACACGCAGCACCCCAAGAGCTTACAGACCCTTGTTTGAAGTCACTCATGCAACCATGCCACAACCCTTTTGTCAGCCTATCAGAAGTTAAAGCAAACAGAAAGGAGGACATGCTGTGTTTTGCATTTGGCTCCCTCGCCTACTTAAAATCACACTAAAGGTCTATGTGTTTGCAGCAGTTAAAATAAAAAAAGGGTTTGGAGTAAGCTTAAGATGTCTTTAAGCAGTCTGACCTGTTTGGTTCATGTGGGTTTTTTTATTTTCTGGTTGAAGGGACAATCAGGTTATAGCCTCTTATTGTTAACAGTCCAAAGCGTCTCCTTTCCTGTCTGGTTAAAGAAGGCTAGATAATACTAAGATTTCAGAAAAACAAAAATAAACATCAGGAACTCAAACTGCAACTCAGTGTTCTGGGACTAATCCTTCCATGCATATTCAAGCAAAGTTCATGTTTATTATTTATGGAAATTTTGTCAAAGTAAGGTCTACGAAAGAACCCAAAATTTGGATGGACTTTGGAAATCAGTGAAACCAATGGAGACATGCAATTTGTCAATGGCAGTTGACACCATTTCAGAATCTCAGATTTGAGTGTGACGCTAATAATCTAAATGTTATATTTGTATTCTCTTGTATGAAGGAAAGAATTGCCTTTCTGTCTTCACGCCTATGTGTCCATGGTCCATGTAAGTGATGACCCTGAGTCTGTCTGGCTGGTGCAAGAAGACACATCAGTATGATGAGCTCTACGCATGGTGTACTTCCCTCTCTGTACAGTAATCATGTCTGGAACTGTATCTTGCTTTCTACTTTTTCCGTGGTCTTGTATTTTGTCTACTTGTCACAAAGATTTTCTGTACATGTGGCAGCAGATCAGTATTGCATGACTATAAAGGAGATAGATGAATCTAGTTCAGTCAACATATGCTCTCACTTCTATTGTTTTTGGTATTTCCATTAGAAGAATTTTCTCAGCGTGTAAATCATGATCCTCACATGAAATAAAATAATGGCTATTATCAGAAAGGCAATCAATAAAGTTAATTGCTATCTCTTTGAAAAGTGTATGGTAGAAGACGATTTGTGCCATCCTCTGTCAATGGACAACTAGTAATAAAAGCTCACATACTACTTTGAAAAAATTGCTGTATGTGTCAGTACTGTCACTATTCATAAAAATATGTTGGGAAAAAAGATGTAGAATATATTTCCTGGAATAAATTTACTGTATGTTGTATAAAGCCTATTTTTGTCATAAACAGAAATAAATTATTTTTTTCCCCCACTGAAATTAATGGTACTACTCTTTTGTTTTATAAAGTTATTCTACTTATGTGTACCTTTGTACTCTCCTTGTTCCAGGCACAGTTAACTGAAACTGTATTTTAAAGCCACTGTAATTTCACCTGGTGTTTCAGTGCCATGTTCACTAAAGTCTTTATTATTCAATTGCTGGTTTACTTTGCATTAGACAGCAAGTTTTGGGATAGATTTGGTCTAAGGATCTCCATTCTGTTGCTGTGATGTAGTCTTTGTCATCAGTGAATAAACAGTCTGTCCCAATAGCGAGCGCTGTGGGCAAGGACGGAGATGCCCAGGGAGGGAAGAGCTTTGGCTGAGGGTAGCTAAGCAGAGAGGAATTAATTCTGCTTCAGCAGTGTCTCATCCTAAGACATGCCAGGTTACAGAGCTGTTATCAGCACCATGCACTTAATAGTGCTGCATGACCAAGATCAGCTTCAATTAGAATCTACTTCTTCTTGCAGCTTTGCAGTCTTCATCATCAGGGATGTTACAACCCCATTTTCTAGGTGAGTTGTGGCAGCTTGGTGGATCCTGGTATGACTGTCATAGCTTTTAGCTTATGGACCCCTAAGAGAATCAATCAATTTAGAGTTGGCTCAGATCAAGTCTCTTAAGATTATATGAGTTGAAGCTTTAACCACAGGTGTTCACCAGAAACCAGGGCTGGAATAATCTTGCAGCATTGTGGAGAACTTATCTCACAGGATATAAAGAATACCTGCTCAAAAGCAGGAAGAGAAATTCCAGGGCTTGTTAGTAGTAGCCATTAGGTAGGAACTGAAGATCCTGGATCATGAATTGTATGTGGAAGTATTTTGCCTCTGTTTTGCTTTTTTCCTTCCTGCCTATTGGTGGTTTCAGTTCTCCTTCCAAGCTTTGCATTTGCATTTTCCCTCCTCATCATTTGACTGTGCACACAAAACGTGTGCTCTTGATTTTGCCTCCTCTTTTAAACATATCAGTGCAGTACCATGATATCAGGATTCAGTAAACAGTTTTGTGTTCTGATCTTTCAAATAGACCCTTTAGGCCTCCAAATACACACTTCTACATTGATTTTAAATGCTAATTTTAAATTTTAGTAGACTCAGGCTGTGACGATATATATACACCAAGAAAAGGGAGACACTTTCTGTTCATATATTTGGGATACCATTATTTCCACAATGAACTGACTAAAATATCTTCCTAGGTACAATCGTTAAAAAGTCTTTCTTGACATCAGAAGAAGTGCCATAACAGAACATAATTGGTTTGAAAATTCTCTCTGTGAACGGAAGCAATAGCTTATTTCACCCCATTTTAAAATCTTTTACACTCAAATCTTCTTGCTTATAAACACCAATTTTCCTATTTATTTACAATTGATTACACACACTTGCAAAATCATTCCACAAGGATGATTTTTTTATTCTTCAGAAGTACAAGAATTGCTTCACTTTTTTGTTCCTGTGTTGTTTTGTTTGTGCATGTGCAAGTGTTAGCCCAGGGGTTACACTTATTAGATAAAGCTTGTTAAGGTGTTTACAGGTGGCATTGTATAATGTAATTTAGAAAGGAAAGAGTAAGATATTTGGAAAAAATTTTGTTACTTAATAACAGTAATGGGAGCACACAGTCTTTGTTGTTAGTACCTCAAGAATGGACAAGCTCCCAGAAGTGACTCTCCCTGCCCTTACAGATGAAGACCACATGTTAACTCTTCAAGTACATTGTAGATACCCCTAACAACCAGCCGTTTATGTAAACTAAGCACCTTAAAACACACCAGCTTCACTGGGACCCAATCATAAAATGGTTCGTTTTGCTGAGGATAAGATCACTCTTTTCCTCTTCTTCCATGTGCTAGACCCATGCTAGCAGAACCTTGCTTTCTTCTTCGCTCTTGTCACTGTTGATGAGGATTTTAACTTTTGTGTAGACATGGTGGTTTGGATAAAAAAAAAAAAGTGGAACAAATCTTATTTACTTAAAATTAGAGGAATGAAGAAGCAGCAGAGTGATTTCCAGATGTATTTCCAGACCTCTTACCATGACCACTGAAAAAAGGGACATTTTTTCCCCAATAGAGATTTAGTATCATTTAATTGATAAGTCCTTCAAGAACTATAGAAGGTCAAAGTGTCTTGTTCCTTCTAAGAATTGTTGCATTTTCCTAACCAGGAATTTTGCAGATTTTCATGTTCCACTTGCAAAAGTAAATGGATTAGGAGTGTAATATTACTGTATTTTTAAAAAATATGGGAAAAAAGGACTACAGTATATCACAAATCTATATTGTTTATTACAGGTTGGGAAAGTTTTAATGTTAAAAAAGCATAAAGTACATCCATATGCTTTTGTAAAGGTTCCTTTTATTTGTTGAACCCTTAAAATACCTGTATAGACAAGAGGGAAGAGGAAGCCTAATTCTGCATGAAATCTAAACCTGAATTATACTACTGTGGTATCCTTAAAAAAAAAAAAATTAGTTATTATACTGAAAATTATTCTTACACTCCCATAGATTTATGATCAACAAAATTGTCAATTTTTCTTCTATCTTTTGTTTTGTCCCATGCGATCTCAAGTTCATAGCCGCAGGAGTTGCCAGCAGGCCTGCCAAAAATCATAAAAAATTGATATGCATACATGCATTTAATGCTTCAGTTAATGTATGTAACTCTGGTTAGGACAGACATGCATGATAAAACCTCTCAAAATCAAAACCAAATCCAGAGACAGCTAAATTCACTCTGAAGTCATTAAATAGTTGGATTTCAAAAAAAAGGAGTAAAAAATTTCAACTCCCAAAGTAAAGTTTGCAGAAAAATTGAGAAAATAATGGAAACTGCTTTTTGTCCTTAATGAAAGGCTACAAGAATACAGAAATGAAAGACTAGTGAGAGTTTTGAAACCTGTTAATTTCTTTCCTAAATGTTGTTACTTTATTAGCAGCTGCATATGTTACAAACCATCAAGCAAGAACCTTTTAAAATAACAAATGTTGGCTGGACCTAGTTGGGCATTACTTTCCCCTCTCTATTAAATATAAGGAGGAACTTTTTTCTGTTTGTGTCATAACCTCCCTTTAATTGTTTGCTTTTGATTTTTTCTCCTG
Organism: Passer domesticus; assembly: GCF_036417665.1. NCBI lineage: Eukaryota > Metazoa > Chordata > Aves > Passeriformes > Passeridae > Passer > Passer domesticus. The sequence goes on from NC_087512.1 coordinate 70,429,229, forward strand.
CAAGCACATTTGAGAGTTTACTGTAAGGACACGTCTTTCTGCAGTGTTAAAACTCAGGGGCAACCTCCATTCCCCTAGAGAACAGCTCAGAAAAACCCAGAGTAGAAGCATGATGAATTCTTGGGAAGCTGTGGGGTGTAAGGGAAGCAGTTGCCCTTTGCATGTGGTGGCTAATTTTCTTACTCCAGGTGGTAGGAAAGAAGGGAGGGTGCTTTTCCAATTTTAAAGGCTAGGGTGTTAAAGGCTTTTTTGTGTTGAATATACCATTATGGGTGAGTACGATTGCTGCTAGTGAACTGTGCCGTAGGATGCAATGGAGCTGGAGGTACTTTTCTAATGTAAATACTGAAAAGGAAGAACAGGAAATGAAGTATCTATTAGAAAAATAAATATTAGAGCATTTCATCCTCTTCCTGCGTCTTTGGCACGACTGCCTGTCTCAAGCCTTCTCCCCAGAGAACAGATGCAGTGAAATGAACTGTCCACTGTTATACCTATGACCAAAGTGTGGTGTTTCCCTGAAATCTAAACCAATGCCTCACCTTATGACCTCAGGGTGAAATGGACTTGTTGATGACTCTGGATTGCTGCTTCTTGAGAATAGCCAAGAATGGAGGCCTTAAAGGTCACAAAAAGGGTTAAGATAAAGAGCATGAGGGAAGCTGGAAAGCAAGAGGGGTTAAGGACTCCTACATTCAATTATTTAAACTGAATCATGGAAGATACAGAGACAAAAATTCCCCCAACAACCCACTTCACTAAGCTTAAGCAAAGCCAGATCAATTGTAAATAAAGACAGATGAACTTTATCAGAACAAAACAAGGAAGGATTTGAGACTTATCTAGATAAATGGGATTTTGATGTTAGAGCATGGCTTTTCTCATAAGCATAATTTATTTTAATTATCTTGCACATGGAATAAGAGGATGCTTTGGACAGGAGGAATTTTGCTCAGACATTTTGACCTAATTAAGAGTGCATTGACATTTTATATTTGAATTCTGTCACTAGCATGCACATGACCTTGGAAAGTCACATTGATTATTGTTTCATAAAACAATCTTTAACTGTCACATGAAGAAAAATGGGAAAGCTCATTTATTTTTCTGGGCTTTGAATATAAAAAGATTTGACCACTTACACATTAAGATTCTAAGATCACTACACAAGTATGCTTAAAAACTTTAGCTTCCTTGGCCTGCCTTGTTAAATAGTCTGCATATTTGTGGCTAAAGGTTAAATGGCAAAATGCTAAGTTCACTGGCAAATGTTCTGGCATCCTATGGGTGAACATACAGAACATACAAAATGTGCTCCTGCACTGTGAGAACAAATAAAACCAGCATGGAGTACAAGGGTCCTTCTGGAAAGCTTATGGCTCTGCTCTACTGACATGAATTTCTTTTATATGTTCTCCACACTGCAGGATTGTTTGTTTGTTTGTGCTTTTGTTTTATTTTGTTTTTTAAAATTTATTTTCAGTAGGAACAGCTGGGATTATATTCAGACAATAAATGTAGGACTAAGAAAGGACTAAAATATATTAAAAACCACAACTTAATCCCACCTCACCAAGAAAAACAAAAACTCCTTGTATTGTAGAAAGGTTACCCAGAGTATTTATGTTGTCTCCTTTCCTTTGAGCTGGGGCTGATCTAAACCTGTCAGATCTTGGTTTAGAGTTCATAGACGCACTAGATATGCCCAAAGGCTTTCAAAATGTCCTCATTTACAAAACATGATTTTGTCTTACATACAGTTTGAGGATTCTCAAGCCCAACATGACAGATTTGCTGCTGAGAAGTGGAAAGTGTGTGCTCCGGACTTCTTTGTCAGGGGAGATCTATTTTGTAGTGCCTCTGCCTCCTAAAAACACTGAAAGAGTTTTGTTTTTTCCTTTAACACTCGTTGAAAATAAGTTTTGAAAATTTGAGAGCTGTTGTGAAACAGCCGTCCTCTGGCAAATTCTGTTGTTTTTGCCTTCCAAATGTTTTAAAGTTCGTATTTTAGAGCACCAGAAATAGAACACCATTTTTTCCAGAGAGCCACAGGAAACATGCAATATCTGGCTGCTACCTTAATCATATATTTAAGACCACTTGAAAAGCTGTAGGGAGACATTCGAATTGCAAAAGTGGTTACTCAGAGGCTGGGAAATAACACAGATATCTTGTCTTCTTGGCTGTTGGGACAAAGCTGCTTGTTCTGAGTGAGGCAGAAATTATAATAAATAAAGAGTGCTGACAGAATTAGTCTTGCTGCACACACTGAATTAGTCTAAATTAACACTGTGCCTCTCATAGGGCTAGCTACTGCATACAAACATTGCTGGATCCTTTAACTGGACCAACAACTATTCATAATAGTTTACCAAACATTTAACAAGGGTATGTGTTGATAGAAGGAGGAGCTTGCAGGTCTGTTTGCTTCATGCTGCTCTTCTGATTTTATTTATAAGCTTTTTTGTAGTGAAGATACAGCATTATGTGGATGATATACAGAGTCCTTTAAGGTCAATTTAAGCTAAACATCAGTTTTATTGTCTTACACCAAAATGCCAAAAACAGGGTGGTAAGTCAACATTTGCTACTTATTTAAAAAAGCATCTGATTTAATCTTCAAATTGGAATAAAGATAACTTTTAAAAAATTTCCAAGTAATAAAAAAAAAAAAATCCATCAGGGATAAAAAGATACAGGGAGAAAACATCTCATTCCAGAAATCCATGAGCTTTTCAATAGTTAATGTGAACAGTTGTGTATATAATGCTACATGCTACTCAGATAATCTACATTTTGCAAAACAATGCACCCACCAACACAACTCTCCCTGGATTCAGTAGAAAAAGGTCAGTATCCAACATTTGAGAACATGGTCCCTATTTCCATATGTTTATGTGAAATGAAACTCTGGTGTGCACCTGAAAATTAGGTTTTCCTAATGTATTCTCCACTCTTATAAATGCTTATGCTAGAATCAAAGTAGAATTATGGTTTCTGAGCAAGAACTTACACACACATTCTTCAAACTTCCCAAGCTGTTTCTTTTCCCTGGTAATCTCAATTTTGATTGCAGTTTGTAAAGGTGAAATAACACCCACTGCAGCTGACACAGCTCTTGCAGAGTGTTTGTTTTATGGCGGTACCTCTCTTTTTGGCTGAGCTGGTTGTCTTTTTCCTGCTCACCTAGGAGCCTCATGAGCCCATGGACTCCAGAGAGACAATACAGGAAATTGCATGGATCACTTTATTGTTCTGAGCTGTTTGTTTAGTTATGTGGGGCTTTCGTTATCTCTGACATTCCAGAGAAGCCTTACTTTGAGGACTCTGTGGATACTAGTTATCAAATAAGTGAAGTTAATCTGTCTGTTCTGCTCTGTCTTCTGCCTGAAATACATCAGAAAGAGTCAAGACAAGGTGAAACAATTGCACTCCAGTGGTTATTTTTTCATGCTGAATTTGAAAAGGAAATGAACCAGAAAATTTATAACATTTTTGTTCATAGGGTGAAGTCAACTTAGTAGGATGAATGTAGGATTGGATTGATTGCAACATACATTGCTGACTACATTCCTGAATAAATGAATGAAGAAATGAGCTTGACCTGCAGAAGATGAATCTCAGATTTGTATTTTTACTTCAAGTATAATTTCTACCTGTCTTCTGTTGTTGTGGTCAAGGTGGAGGTCCAATCCAAATGAAGGAAAACCAGAAGCCACTGTGCATTGCTGTGACAGTATTCTTGCACTCCATGTGTTTCAAGACCCTGCATATATTGTGGGGGAAAAAAATGAGATGCAGAATTCTCTTATAGCTGCAGAGAGAAAGATAGAACAAAAAGCATTCCAGCCCCATATGAACTGGTCACATAGCCAGATCAGTGACATTATATGCCTGTTTTCTTGCCTCATTTCAAAGTCACAGCGAACAAAAGAACAGAAAAACCATCACATATGTGAAATAACTCTTGCTTCTGGGAACATGATGATTGAGAATGTAACTATAAAAAGTGAAAGTGTAGAGAATTGAGAATTACTACTGCTAATAATTCAAGAGTTAGGAGCAACGAATTTAAAATGGAAGCAGCCAATTTAAACTAGCAAAAATATGTTCTTTCCCTCCTTTTTTGGCCTCTTCTCTACTACATACACTACAGAAGTTGGATTGAAAATCACTAGAAAGGAATTTTGAAGAGGACAGTGACATTAACAGATTAAAACAGGTTCAATAGATTCAAGGAAGACAACTATGTATGACTATTAATCTTTATTGTAGTCAGTACTTCAAGAAGAAGAAGAAGAAAAAGAGGAAGAAGCAGAAGAAGAAGAAGAAGAACAGAAGGAAAAAAATTGAGGTCTTAACTTGTCCTGTTGTAAAGTTTTCTTTAATTGTCATTAGCAACTGTTGTTGGAAACAATTGCTGCTCAGAGCAGCATTTGGTTTCATTTAGCATAGCAGTTTTTGCTTATTTTGGAAATGCACTTTAGAGCTGGTCACTCAATTTCTTTTCAAAATCTTTCGCTAGCTTTTACAAGAACACATTGAAACCCCTTGCTTAAGAGGTTACTTAGCAGGCTGTGGTTCTAAAAAAACCAATTTGTGTGTGTATGGAGGCAGCAAAGGGAACTGCACACACAGAAGTTATGGACTCAGCTAAAGCCAGCTTACTCTAGGAATGCAGAGAAAAAAATACTTCTCTGCTGTTTACATAACTGGAATGTTTTCCTGCTTGTGAGCAGGTCAATACTTTTAGCACTGGCTGTTCAACACTGCCAAGATGGAAAGTCTTGTTTCATTCAGGTGCCACAAAGTACAAAAAATGTGATAGAGCAGCCTTACAGTTTATCATGAAATATGCCATTTACTAGCACAGCAGGACATGTTCTGTTGTTAGCCATATCTAGCTTGTCACCACAGGAGCTGAGTTCTTGAGTGTGTTTGTGCATGCTGCTAACCTGGACATAGTCAGGAAGAACAGAGCACAGTGCATGTCTGAGAGCTGAAAGTCTGTTTCCCACCCCTCCTGAAGACAGGCAGGGAGGGAAAGCTCACTCCCTGGGGTGTTGTTTAGACATAGCCATTGTTAGGTCAGAGTCTTGGAACAGCAGACAGACCTGGAGATACCACCCAGGGACAGGATAGCCTGAGAGGCCTGTACAGACAGCAGAAAAGGTTTGGAACTGACAGTGGAGGAACCCCACCCAGATTCCAAAAATAATGCAGAACACGACTTACTCTGCAAACATATGAAAGGTTTGTACAAACATTTACAAGTTCACGGTAACTTGAAATTGTCATTCTACTTGTCTTCAGGGCAATTTCTTGATCTGTTTCCCTTTGTCCCCACTTGCTCAATGACAAAAATTTTCTTAAAGAGGCTTTCTGTTCAAGTGAGGACCAATTAAAAGCACATGCAAAGAGGATATTCAACATCCATCTTAAAGAGACAATTTTTTATATATGCAATCCAGTGAGCATTTATCTTATGATGGCTCCTATTTTTGCTACTGCTTGCATCTGATAAGATGGTGCACATACAGAGTGTAGATTCATACTAAAAGCTTGGCTGGATCACAGCCATGATACTTGTCTTAGAGAATCTGAGGTACAGAGAACAAACAGATTTTCACCATTCAGTTAAATCATAAAGTGTCTTTGCATAGAATTAGCTCTTTCTGTCAAACTGACAAGGATTTTTTAGACAAAGCATTAGCATTAGTGCAAAGGCAGATGATGGCTGTGCAAAATCCTCTAGATTTCTAAGACCATGATAGAGTTAATCCCCAATGTTTCTGACTTAGTGTGCTGGTTTATGAAGTTTCCTTTTTTCTTTCTCTTGAACAAAGGTGTTAGGCAGGAAGGGAAGAAACAGCATAGTGATGATAATGTGCCCCCAATGGGGATCAGGTGGAGGGGAGAGGCTGGCACAAAGCTTTTGCCTCCTGTAATTCATCCTCATACAGGCCTCTGTCCTGTAAAAAGTGATGGTGGTTGCCTAGTCTCCCATAGGGGAGAGTGCTGAGCACTGCTTTGGCTGTTCATGTGGAAGCATCTGAGATCACTTAACATACTAATTTTCTCCTCTAATGCTTAGGTTTTAAAATACTACTTATGCTTCCCATTTGTCAACATCTTATCCAGAAAAGAGTCACTCAAAGAAGATGGTTCACTGTCACTTGAGTCCTGCACTTTTTGCAGCCGCGCGAAATGGAGCACCAAAGTAATGTATTTTGGTCAAGCTCAGAAAGAATTTGTATGTCATCAAGTACTGCCAGCAAAAAATCTTCACAGCTATAACTAGACCTTGAAAGCTACAACACTGACCATGTGACTTGGTCAAATATAGATCTAACTTCTTGTGAAGCACCTGGAAAACCAATGACAACTCAGGTATCTTAGAAGCAAACACATTTAACTTAATGTCTTGAGAAAAGAAGAGAGGAAAAAAAAGTCACAGCCTGTGTTTCAGAGTATTTATTTTTTGTGAAATAAGTGTCAGTAAGTAACAAGAATTTCTTATTTAATTTGTAAGGTCAGAATAAATACCACCAATACATACTGAATAGGTCACTGTAGAAAAGGATGTGTTCACAGGATGAGAGGCTGAGTACTGCTTCTTCTAGAGTCCAGCTATTCTGTGAAGATTGCATTAAAGCCTGTAAAATTTTTGCAGTCCTGGAAATGAACACAATTAATTAAATCTGATGTACCACTCCCTCATATTTTTCTAGTCCACTAGTATGGTTTCATGTGCTCTCCTAAATTCATATCTACTGTTATCCTGGCTTAATTTCTCTCAGTTGTAACCTGTGTGACAGGTTACATGATCAGTCTGGTCTGAAACAAGGTTCTTAACTTATTTCTCTTTTGAATTTTCTAGCAGTGCAAGAACAGCTCCATGGTCATGAATTTTGTAGAGCTAAGCCTTGTCCAAGCTCTTGCCATATAACTGCACCCATGGAAGAGCAGTAGGAGAGACCATGGGCTAAGATGGAGACTTGGCAAAGTGTCTTCTATTTTTCAGCTGTTGTACTGACACAGGATTCCTGATGGAGCCATTGGCAGGCTGTTTCTCACACTCAGTCTGTGTGTCACTTAGAAAGCAGAGGGGAACAAGTCTCACTTTTCAATCAATTCAGACAGATTTGACAGCAAAAAGTAAACAGCATTTGGCAAAAGTCACTCTCAGTGATAGTGTCGTTAAGAAAGTCACTCACAGAGAATATGCATACAGCTTCTCTCCTTCTCATTTTTTCCCCAACCACTACAACATGAAAGATGATAATTTAGGTTTTGTTTTCCTAAAATTATGATCCCCATTGCTACCACATCGCAGATTTACCAGAAGAGTTGTTTCAGCTCCCAGCTAAATGAGAGAATTTTTGGACATTTGCCCTGCTTGATTGATGCAAATATATTCTGGAAATAGACCACTAAACCCCATTGTTAAAATACCCTAAATAACATCCCGTACGTACAGAAGAAAGGAGGAAGACAGAAGAGATCTGGAACTTCAGGATAACACTGGAAGCCTGCTGCCACCCAGGCGTGAATATCCTGTTAAGTAAGTGGGAGGTCATCTCGGCACATCATCTTGTCATCTATGCAAAGCACCTTGCTTAGAATGCTCTTAGCATAAGATGAAGATTAGAGTTCGGATGTCCATGGATGAGTAGAAAGAGTGCTTCAGCTAAACTTGTAGTTAAAACTAGGGATGCACTTCCACCTTGTGCCAGCAATAGCCTCTCTTTCCTGGAGGGGCTACAGCATCATCTAGTGGGAACTGACCAAAACTGTTCGAGTCATGAGTGCACGATCGGTAGCTGAAAGTAAACGAATGCCCATAACATTTTTTTGACATGAAGCAGAAAATGCCCTCTTTCCTCCCAAGAGAAAAGGTTATCTGGAAAGGACTTGGTCCACCCAAGCCACACACAGCCTGGTGTAGTAGCTGCTAGGTGAGCTGAGTGTCTCCACCAAGATTAGCCTTCTTCTGCAGAGGTGTAGACACTCCCAAACTGAGCGGGCAAAGACAGAACTGAAAAATAACAACATGTTGGTGCACCTATGAACATTGTGGTTCTCTATCTTCATGCCAATGAGTGGGAAGTGTTTGAAGTGCATGAAAGTTCCTGGGGGACATACACCTCTTCCTCTTTTCCTCAGTTGCTTTCTTTCTTGCTTGACAAGAATCACTTTGGTCCTACCAAACCCTCCAAGACCATCAATTCTGAAAGAAAAGAAGTCTGGTATGTAGAAGGAAGAACTGTGGGTCCTACAAGTACTCACAACTAAGCAGCAACTATGGAAAGCTGCGCAAACTACATTCTGGAAATTAGCATTCTAACAACTGCTTTCCGTAAAGACAGCTCTGAAATGTGTAGAAGACAAAGTCCTATTTCAGTGCATTTGCTTTTGAAGGTAGGTCAGAGGACAGTAACTGCTCTTGAAATTGCATGAGAAGAGTGAGTCTGGTCTTTCCACTAAAACTGAGCAGCAAGGCATGCTGTCATACAAGAGAGACAACAAAAACTCTTCTGATGCAGATTTCAGTCCCAATTTTCTGTGCCCTCCTTCAAGAGGATAAGGAGAATAAATATCATTTAGTCCTTCAGGAGGCTAACGTTTCTTGTGGATCAAGAGAACAAATGCAGGGTGAGGTGAGATGGGTGTCTGTACAAACTCAGCACTGCAAGTCAGCAGCAGTGGCCTCAACAAAGAGTCCTGCCACCCTCTGGTGATGCTGTAGTGAAACTGCTGCAAGCATTAGCAGTTTTCTTGTATGGTCACTAACACAAATGCTTTCTTAAAATGTGATCCAAATCTGAAAAAGATCAATTTTTGTGGTTGCCCATCTGACTCAGTGGAACACAGCATACTTCCAACACCTAGTGAAGATGGATTAAGTCAGGACTTTACCATCTACCTGGGGAAGAGGAGGTGTTTTAAGCGATAGATACAAGAAAAGCTTAAAATTAGGCAAGCTACAAATATTCAATTACTGACATACTATAGACACAATGACATTTGAAGCAGCTCTAATACCCAAGGGCTCTGAGGAGAATCTGAGCAACCACCAGTTACTAAGATCATTATTTTCATTACACCCAAAAGTGATTCAAAATAAGAGGCACAAATGAGGCAAAGAAAGTCAATAAACCAAGCAGCTGGTCACTTCTGCCTGGTGACATAATCTCATGTGTCCTCATAGTTCAAGAGACAGGGTGAAGTGGTACACTGCAAAGTAGACAACAAGTGGCATTTTCCCATGAGGTTTTTCCAGAAAAATTAGCCTGCTTTGAAACTACAATAAAATAGATATTGTAAAGCAAGAGCTGTGCCATTTCAACACACAAAGAAAATCCAAATCGAAAAATAGTAATTTTCATTTAAAGATCAATAATAACTTTTGCTCGTTTCAGCCCAGCACTGCTCTTTTTCAAAAGTTTTCCTCTCCATTTCAGGGTGGTAGAAGAATGACAATTTTGTCAGCTGAAGACATGGGAAAATACTTTGTCCCTCTCTTTTCTTGTCCATTATTTTCTCTACCTGGTTGCAGCATCTGTTACCACTTCCATCACAGCTAAGCCATAGCAAGTGGTCTCTTATTTGAGGACCAGGTAGGTGCATATGGAGAGACATCCATTAGAATTGCTGGTGTCACATTTCAGGTGCAGGGACAGAGAATGGTGTTGAAAGCAGTAAGGACAGAATATAGTTCTGATGGGCTTTGAAGGGCTGATTCAAAATCCATTGAAGCAGATAAGATATTTTCCCACTCCCAATATTTGTGACTTCTATTTGCTGCTCTTATTTTTCCCTGGTCAGGGACTTTATGGGTTGAAACAACATTTTATAATAATTTTACTTTGATCCCTTCCCTCACAAGCCTTTGGGATCACTTAGGGAAGGATGAGAGAGAAAACATTACAGAGCTGGGAAGAGTACCTCACAGTTCTGAGAGAGGCCAAACCTGCAGGGTTACCTCTCTGACCAGCTGTGTCCTCCAGTCCCCAGACAGCTTATTTCTGGTCAGAGCTGACAGCTTGACATTTGATTGTTGCTGCCCCTGTCACAAAGTCCACCTGCCATCCATATCAAAGGAGCCACACATGGCAACTTTTGCTGTGGGTGGCCATGTGCCCTGCCAGAGCCTCTCCTTGTGGGCATCACTAAGGTTCAGCCAAGCTGGCAGTGAAAACCAGGAGGAGAGGCTGGCATGGATTTTATGACATGTTGCAAATGCAGACTGTAAAAAGTGAAGCCTCATGTTTTTGAGGGAAATCTTCCTATTCTCTAAAGGTTGCTTGCATCTTCCAAAGGATGCAAGTTCTTGTGCTCTAAGGAAAGCCCATCCCAAAATATCTAAAATGCAGCAGACCCTTAATGAATTAAGGCACTGCGTAGATCTTCCTGAGGACTGCTGCATGGATCTTAAAGTAAAACACTCTCCACAGCTCCTGAAAATCTGACATTGAGAGCAATACACCCTGAACATTAACAGATACGACTAGAGATACAATCTCCAGCCTTTTCCTCTGGTGTAAATACTTTGAGCTTTCCAGCCACGAAGTTAATTTTAGCAGTGTGCAGCTGGAATGCTCTTTCCAGAAGAAGCAGGCAATGTCATCTGGCTAGAGAAAGAAGTAACTAACCATTCAATGCAGTATTATCTCTGAACCCACGTGAAAACTGCAATGGTCTCACTCACAAGAAATATCTCTGCTTGGTTTTTTTGGTGTTCCATTTTTTTTTTAATTTTTTTTGGGTGTTTTTTTTTTTTTTTTGTTTGGTTTGGTTTGGGGTTTTTTTGGTGGTTTTTTTTTTTTTGTTGTGTTTTTTTTTTGTTTGTTTGTTTTTGGTTTTGTTTTTGTTTTTTTTTTTCAGGATTGAAATGAACAAGTAACAGTTGTACTACACAACCCCTCTTCCTCATACAGTTTTCCTCCTGCACCATACTCCCCACAGTAACAAGGGTGTCTCAGAGGGAATTGCAGTGTAATAGGCATCACTACAGACATGTGGATGGTAATTGCACCCTGAGCCTCAGACTAAGCCTCATACCTAATTATCCACAAAGGCTACCATGGCTTTAGGCAAGACATTCCTGCATATTTTGATGGCCAGGGATAAATATTGGATGTGCTCCCCACCACACTGACTAGTCTTGGTGGCTTCATAGAATCAGTTAGACATTACATGAAAAAGAGACAAGTGATGCTGAATCAACACAGAAATTAATCTAGAGTATTTGTCCCAAAGAGACACCAGTATGATTGTTTCAAGGAAAAGGAAAAACAGAGTGTCTAAACACAGAGTGTAAGGGACAAAACTTTCATGTCTCAGCAATCTGTTGCAAGCTGAGACGGTTACCTTCCTAACACAGTTATCTTCCTCCTGTCTCAAGCAGAGAGAGGGTTTATGTCAGCCCATCTCTAGATCAGCATGTTTTGGCCGTTTTGGGTGTTTTGGAGGAAACATCTCTGGAGCTAGTGGTGGAGGGAAGCCAGGGAAGGGGCAGAGCAGCTGCCTGTTAGCAGTTTGCTGGTGTGCGTGGGGTACACTGACCATGAGGGGTGCACTGTGCCCCATGCGGGGGGACTGTAGGCTCCCTGGGCTTTGCCTGTGCCAAGTGCTGCTGTTCAGCCACAAGCTCCTTGCAAGGACACGATAGCTCTTGTCCCACGTAGTTTGCATGCATAATGTATGACTGGTTTGTGAACACCTGGTCCACTTTTCACTGCTTGACAGAGGTAGAAGTTGATCACATAATCTTTGTGGGTTTTTTAGAGTGAAATGAAAAGGGCAGGAGATCTTTCTCCTTTTTTTAATGCCTTTATTAAAAATCAGCCTGAGTGGGGAGAAACAACACCTTACACCCACGCCGTCCCTGCTCTCCAAGAGTGAGAGAGAAGAGGAAGATGAGTGCAACTCTGTCTGCTGGTGTGCAGGCAGAGCGGGGGCTTCCGTCCTCAGGAGAGCACCAGAAGATTCCAATTTTTCAGTTTGACATTCGAGGTCCTCCTTCTAGCCGACATCCTTAGGTCAGGGTGAAAGATAAAAAGGATCTTAACAGATACTGGATTTAGTTCCTCACCTTTAGACATCACTTAGATCTCTTAATTCCATGTTGGCAGGTTCTTTTAGGGGTTTTTCTTGCAAGATTTGGTGAGAGGCTTTCTCGTTTGCATACCAGCTCTGACATCACCTACCCCCCTACCCGCAGTCTCAGGTGTCATCCTCCAGGAAGCAGCAGGGGCACACTTGAGCTGATTTCTAACCATTAACAGGTAATTGAAGAAAAACTATTAACAACAGATGATTACAACATGAACTTATTAACAACAGCAATTGGTTTAACTTGTTAACTCTGCAACTTAAAAAAAATGGACAACTTTTCTACTCATAGCAAAGAGCAATCCTGTTACTTGTTTCCCTCACTTACTGTGACTACCACTTTCATGGGAAGAAGGTTTTTTTATGCAGCCCAGAAGAAACAACTTGCATGTCTGAATTGGAGTAGCTCCATGACAAATTAATAATCCTTACAGTCAAACATTGCATCTGCTGCCTTTCCTCTTCACATCTTGTCTATTCCCTTTCATTACAGCTTCCATTGCTGCAATACCACAGTCTTTGTTAAAACTCCTTGGATGGAGAAGGTGAGATTTTTACTGACAAACTGGAGGTTTTGTGGCCTGAATGTCACATGTTACTCAGCTGTCCTTATTCTTGATTTAGCCAGTGTTTAGAAATGCTCTTTGGTGTGAACAGAGCAGATCTAGGTAAGCATGTTCACAGCAGTGGTTTATGTCAGTGCATGTGTGCACTGACCCAGGGGCCTGGGGAGAAGGACAAGGCTGCATCACCCTCAGTAGGCACTCCCCAACAATAACTTCACCTCCCTCTATCTGAAGACAGTGCAGTGAATGATGGAAACAGAGCTGAGTCTCACCATTGGTAGCTCTGCTGGAAACTATGAGTTCCTGCACTTCAGTGTTCCACGTTTCAGAGTCTGTTCAGCCACTTTACAAACAGCTGATCTTAAAAAAATTCTTCTTTTCAAGTTTAACATCTATTTTTCCCCTACTTTCCTGGAATCAGAAAAAAAAAGAAAAAATAAAAGCAATTTATGTTAAAAAAAATAAGATTATCCATTGCAGAAATTTCTCTTCTGAATGTGAACCAGTCACAGTTTCAGATGGAACCACAAGATGTCAGTATGTTAGCAAAGAACAAATCACTGGAGGTGGTTTAAAACTGTGCTGAGGACAGTCTAAGATTGCTTATTGCCCCTTCGGAAGTTAATACTTACACAAAATCAAAGATTATGCTGAGTAGGAAAGGATTCACAGGGTTCATCAAATCCAGCTCCAGGTCCTGCAGAGCACCACCTCAAGAGTAGCACCATGTGCCTGAGAGCATTGCCCAAACACTTAGTGATCTCTGCCAGGCTTAGTGCTGTCACCACTTCCCTGGGGACCCTGTTCCAGTACCCAACCACCCTCTGGCTGAAGAACCTTTTCCTAATGCACAGCCTAAACCTCCCTTGACAGAGCTTCAGGCCATCCCTTCAGGTCCTGTCACTGGTCACCACAGAGAAGAGATCAGTGTCTGTCCCTCCTCTTCTCCTCACAAGGAAGTTGTAACTGCAGTGAGGTCTCCCCTCAGTCTCCTCCCTGAGAAGACCAAATGAGTCCAGCTGCTCCTTACTTATACAACGTGGCTTAGGAGAACAATTAATTCTGGGGAATTAAATATTTGCATGGGAAAGCTACCTGTGTTTTACTCATGGACAGAATCAAGCAGTGTCCCTGCTATTTTTATAATTTTGCATTTTTTCTTGCCCTCTGTAGATTTTGTTCCATGAAAGTGTGCCAAATACAGAGAAACCAGAAGAAGAGATGAAAATCAGGGCTGGTGTTTACTGAAAATGCTCATGACATCTAGATTTCTAAGTCATGGCCATATATCAGATTTTATTGGTTGAACACTGATAACATTTGACAACTGTTTTGTGCCTTTGATTTAATGACCTCCATGGAATTCCTCATGAACAGACTTTCCCCATCTAATAAATCCATGCTGCTAACACACAAAGCAAGGATGTCAAAGAAACCAAGAAGTGATACTCACAAAGGGGGTACTGCTTATACAGTACGACTGTGCACGCTCAAGACAATGTGAGGAAGCAATAGGGACCATCTCAGACCTTATTTATATCTTAGGCAGTCAGCCCATTCTCTCCCATCCAGAAGAATATTTACTAAGTTGGCAAGATCATAGGTGACAATAGAACTTCATTATTTGCCTTGTCAAACTGGCAGAAGGGCTCCTCAATTTGAACCACACACTGGACAGGCTTCCATATGTCATTCAATGACAGAATCTACACACCAATGAAAAAGGAAATCAAATCTGAAAGACAGATGTCTCAAGAGCTTTAGGAACTGTCTGAGGCTGGATGTGTTCAGCTCTACTTGTTTAGTCTGTAAGGCTGGCTAAACCTCTCTCTGTATTTGAAGGAAGCAAGATATTATATTCCTGAATAACCTATTAGGACCCAAATTCTGTTTGCTTTCAAGCTATCTGTTGCAATTCATGCCAAGTCCCAAGAAATCCTGTATCATCTACAAGAAGAATCCAGGTTTTCTCACTTAGTTGAGCAAATCTTCATGTGCTACGTAGGTGCACTGTTGGTTTCAATCAGCACTGCAGCATAGCATTCGACATATGGTGAGTGCAGATGTTAAAATGCAAAATCTACTGAAAGAGAATTGTAACTTTACTTCTGCTCTGTGTTACTTTGAATAATGTTGTGATCCATTCAATAAGGAAAAGCTACGCTGTGAAAGTTATGGGTCAAGAGATTGAAGATTATAGACATGGAGGAAGAAATTAGAAACAGAAGGATATAACATATCTTCAAGTTTTCTACCAAGCCTTTGGCATTTTGTTCAGTAAATCTGAGAAAATGCCCTTCAGGTCTTCACTTATGAGCACTGTGAGTACTGTGGGTAACATACTGGTGTGATGGTTTTCTCAGGCAGTGGTTAGAGAAACTTGATGCACTTTGGGAAAAAGCCCGCGGGTCCAAACATTTTGTGATATGACTGAATGAAGTGAAACTACTACTGGAATAGAAAAAAAGTCATGCCAACCCCTCCTAACCCCCAAAGTGAGCAGCTGCTTCCCTCCTCAGGTCCTTCTTTGATAAGGTTTTTTTGCCTGACACAAGAGAGAGCCATGTTGCAGACCAATACATCATGTAGACTATCAGACTCCTGTTTTCTCTTAAGTCTGAAATACACATCTGTATTTCTGCAGTGCTTAAAACCAGACAGCCATGGTGAAATGAGGAAAATGGTGCAGTTTAACTGTGTCATGAGGAGGGTGTTGCATTGTTTCAAAACTTATGGAATATGCATCAATCTCACAGAAAGCCCTCTGGAATGAATTTCACAATAGGATTTGGTTTCAAGAGCTGA
This sequence comes from Passer domesticus, assembly GCF_036417665.1. Taxonomy (NCBI): domain Eukaryota; kingdom Metazoa; phylum Chordata; class Aves; order Passeriformes; family Passeridae; genus Passer; species Passer domesticus. The sequence continues at coordinate 70,444,717 of NC_087512.1, forward strand.
AATTTCACCTGGAAAAGTGGAATTTACAGATGGAAAGCCCACCATTACTTCCTCTGTGTATCGTCAAAGCACATCCTGGCATAATGAAACATTTAAATGTTTAACTACATGCTTGGAGCCTCTGAAAAGAGACTGACATTTCCTTTGTCTACAGGTCCTTTCAGGGGTGGATGCAAATGCTGTACATCCAGGCTGCTAAGAGAGCATGAGCACGGTGCTGAGAGGGAACTGTCACCTCCTCAAAGGTGCTCAGGGCAGGGAGCAATGCTCCAGCCTGGGTGAAGGGAGCAGGTGGAGGTGTGAGGTGGACTCAGATCTTACTTGTGAAGTACAAGGCAGGTAAGCTATTGGCTATGATTTCTCATTGGTCACAGAAAGCAGGCATACATTCCCAGAGACAAAGCTGGATTCCTACACATGTGAATGAGAGCTTTAGGCTTCCTCACTGCTGGAGTCTGTTTTGAAGAGAAGTTTGGTTTTAATTTTAAGTCTAATTTCTTACAGCTTTTCTGACTGTACTGCTTCCAGACATTAAAATATCACAAAACACCCCAAAGTACATGCCTCCAGCTTACAACAGATTTAAATTTCAGTAAATGCTAAATTTAATTTTTAAAATAAAAATCTCTTAACAATGGAGAAAGGCTTCTTTGAGCTCTGCAAATGAGAAAAAGCTCTTCAGTAGGAGTTTAGCATTAGGGCTCTTATTTATTCACTCCTCAGAGAGTCTGGAAGCAGATCTGAAGAGTGCCAGATGAAGTCAGATAAATTTGCAGCTGTCTTAGTCATAATCCACACTGGGAAATGCAGGTTAAGCCACCACCTAAAAACTGACTGGGCTGCTGCAGACTTGGTGTGTTGAAGAACAGTTGAACATATCCAGAGATAAAGGAAAAGTGGTTGCAAAAATGGAAGAAATTCCTGCTTTAACAGGCAAAGAAAAAGTGGAGAGGAATTTTCTTTTATTTTTTTTTTTATAAGAATCTACCTATTTTCTCCTATTGGAGTTTTTAGAATAAAAATGCTTATGTAGAAATCTGGTATAAGATTTTGCTTGAAACATTGTGAGTTTGCTAAATCCAAGGCAGAGAAACTTAACAGGGATTAGAAGCCAGGTCTTTAGACAAAGAAATAAAACAAAAAAGGTTCTAAAGACTTAATTAACTCATGGAATAACTGAGATGGGAAGAGACCTCTAGCTGTGCAACCCCCTGCACGAAGCAGGACCCATTAGAACAGGTTGCTGTGTGCCTTGTTCTGTCAAAGTGCTAGGTGTTTCCAAGGCTGGAGATCCTGCAATCTCCAAGCCTATCTTCCAGTGAATAACCACCCTCAAAGTGAAAATCCTTTCATAATAAGTAAACCAAAATCAACCTTTTTGCAAATCGTGTCCTCTTGCCTCTTGTGCACCACATAATGACGGGACATAAGGTCCATCCTTCTCCTCTCCAGGCTGAGCCAGCACAGTCACCCTCTGCCATCCCTCATGTGGTCCATGCTCCAGCCCTAACCACTGCAAGGACCTTCTCTGGTCACCAGGTAGAATATGCATCTTCTTGCTTCTTCTTTATGTGTGTGTTATGGTTTAAGGGAGGTGAAAACCCCTTTAGTCTAGACATTACCTGGAAAGGGTGTGAAGAAATGAAGATCCACTGCAAGCTGCCAAGGGGACAGCACTGCCATGTTGTCAGTTGACTTTGGACAGAGGACAGCTGGCTATGCTGTGAATTGATAATAGGCACAACTTTTATACCATGAAGTCCTCAGAAGCAAATGTCTTTGTGAAGACACTAAAAATATACTTTTTCAAAGGCTGAAAGAGTCCAAACCCTTTATGTGACTTTCAGAGATGCCTTCTCCAGGGCCTCAATTTCACATGACTGTTCCATTACCTAAGCAAAACAACACTTAAAATGCTTTGGCCATGGAGAAGGCACCACGTACAAGGATGTTCAAGCATGTTTTTGGTTTATTAGTTTTACTACAGGCACTAGAGCAGATGAATGTAAGAGGAGAAACTTGCTTTATAGTAAAGAAAGAGACCTACAGCAGTGACAAATTAATTTCCTGTCATGACTCATGAGACAGGGCTACAGTAACATTAACAAAACATCAGTTAAAGTGGTAGTAATTATTTCCATTGCTAATACTGACTCTGGCTTAACAACATTTACAGGCTTTGTTACACTACCATAAAATAAACAGTAATATAGAAACAAACCAGATTCACCACTTTTGAAAGAATGGACTTTTTCTCTATCTATGCCCTTGACAGAATCATGCCTTGTAAAGGAAGTGAGAGGTGGAGGAATGAAAACAGCTCATGAAAAATCCCAGTGAGGACTTGCACAAGGCTTTCAACACCATTATATCCAATGTCAGAAGGGTTGTGGCCTTTGTTTGCAGACCACAGGTGAGGGCTACAGGAGTAGGACTCATTCAGTCCAAGTCAACTCTGCAATTTCCTGTGTGCCACCAAAACAGCAGACTGGTAGGAACTAGTGTCCCTACAGTCAGCATTTTATTTCTCCTGTTAGATATGTTGAATTGTGTTAATTTTTTCACATTTTTTTCTTGCGCTGTCAGTGCCCTCGTTCTTCAACTGTGAGGACCAACATTATCTGCCAGAACGTGTGGCTAGATGTCCTTGTGACTTCATACCAGACTATTCAGGATCATGCATTTAAAAAACCCCAAAGAGAACATGCCTTGACAAAAAAAAAATTGTTGCAGGAAGACACTTTCTCAGTGAAACATTGCAATGATGAAACAAAAAGGCCCTAGACCAATTATGTTAATGGTTTTGATTTTATCCGTTTGTTAAAAATGCCCAGTATTATCCAGTTGCCAGATACTGGTTTCTTGAGCTATGGATGGGTCTTAAGACTGCATGTTCAAAATAGGGTTTTAAGGCATGTAATTTCACATCACAGAACATTATTTCTTAAGGGCTGTGCTCCTCTATATGAGACAAAAATGGGGCCAAGTCTTAGTCTTCTCCATGAAATGTCTCTTACCAGTGCAAGCTTGACTCCATTGGAAATGGATATCTTAGTCTCTGGGAGTTTAATAGTAAATAACATCTGAGAGCTGGTCCTGTGCTTTTAGTGGAGAACATGTGCAAAAGAGGCAGATAATTCTGCTTGTGTGTCCTTAGCCAGCATAGTGGCTCAGAAGGCAACCCACACAGCAATAACTCATTTTCAATATAGAATTTTCCTTTCAAAATGACCTCATACCATAATTGAACTTATCTGCCTTTGATTTGGTTGTTATCTCCCAAGCTCATCCTCAACCTTACTTAACATGATCTCTAGTTCAGTAACATGCACATACCCAATATATTGCTCTTATGAGCCTCTCTTCCCAGAAATTCAGATGCCATGGCTCACAGAAATGTCTTGATGAAAGACTGAGTTCACTGGAGGTAAATAAGGTGCATGATTTCACATATGTGCCTGAAGTGCCTCATTTGCATACTTCAACCTTTGTACTTGCCACTGCCAGGGACTGTGTTTTAAAAGGAATGTTGTACTTTGTACCAAGTGAGGTTATTTTTCAGATCAGCTAATGCTTACTGCACTACTTACTGTATCCCATTTGTCTTTCCACAATCTGAAAACTCCTGGCAGATGTTTTAGTAGTCCAAACTCATCTAGATTCAAAGTACTTTAAATAGAAGTGTAATTAAAGAAGAAGATTATCCATGCTCTATTCCTGTCATTTATCAGTACTTTTAATATAATAGGGGCCTTGTATTACAAAAATCTCCTGGTAATTAGTCCCAGACAGCATTTTGCTTTTTAAGGCCTCACTTATTTTCCTTAGTGTTTAAGAGAGTTTAACTTGCAATGATCCCTATTAATTGACTTGTAAAAAATAATAGCTTTTAGATAAAATCAGGTACTTAAGACAGTATTACAGAATGATTATCTGAAGATTGAATAAGAATCCAACTTAAAATCAAGAGACTTTCCTTAAATTTTCGTTCATTGACAGTTTTTTATATGAGGTTCTGCAGAATCAATATTTGATGCACAGCAAAACCTATACCGAAGAGGCTTCTTCAGATGACTCTTGGTAGTAATACAAAATCTTGTGAAATTAATCCATATCTCTGCAAAGAAGTGGAACACATATTTGTAATTAACTTCTGATTAACAATTTATATGTATTTTTTATTATTACAGGAGTTACTTTACTTGTTTAATATGTTTGCAATGCATATAAAATTCAAAATTAAGATGTATCACTACGAAATATTTTCTGGAACCTTGGCAGACATTTTAGAACTCCTCTTTTGCTTGGGTATCAGGGTTTGTTCCCTGTGAGTACTCTGTGTATGATATAGGGTAGCACTGGAGAACCTCATGCCCTGCAAGAGGCACCAGCCCTGCATATTGGCTCTCAGGTCACCAATACCTACAACAGGGTGAAAATCTACCAGATCTGATCAATGCTGTTCTATTGTCCCACTCAGCACTGTGTAAGCCCTGTGCCCTCTGCTGTCTCATGGTGCTGGGTACTACTAGGGAAATGCTCCCACACCTTGAGCCACAAGGGTCAGGGATTTTGTGGCTAGAATTCTTTTTCCACACTGTTGATCTAGTACTAACATGGTAACATAGAGGTCAGCAGCTAATAAAGAGAAAAGCTACTATTCTGGTTGCACAGTTTCTTGATTGCTGCTGATGCCCAGCGATTGATGTAGATATTTATAGACTAATACTTCCATACTATAAGTTTAAACCCATACAAGGGGTTAAAGAGCATTCCTAAAGCAGCAGACTGGAAGCAGACTCAGACTGCCTGCACAAGGATAATAAAAAAGTCACAAGTTGTATTGTAAATTATGTCCTAATAGACTTTCCCCTGACTTAAAGAACTCTTGGTTAGATCCTCAGTTGAGACCCCCAGGTTATGTTTTTTAATTGTCCTGCAAACATCACCCTCTGAATTCCTGCTAAGAAGAAATTAGCTGCTCATATTTTCAGTGGTGTTCAGAGTCAGTGCCTGACCTCGCCTAGTGCAGGCAGCATCACAAATATATGATGTGCAGCCTCTCAGTGTGAAAGTCTAGGTGAGCCTGCTTTGGTTGCACAATACCATTCCTAGCAGAGCAGGCATGTTGGTTGCATATGCTGGTGAGATTGGGGTAAAATCTCTTTCTGTCAAACACCACCAAGCACAGATTATTTCCATTATCACAATCCCCTTTGTCTTCCAACCTGAGTAGTGACTTCACCTTTCAAGGCCAAACTTGGCTTCTCCCCACACCCCTGGTCAACTCCACATCTTTCAGGTTCTATCCCCTTCTCTGTCTGCTGTGAATGTGCTTGTTTCTCACTTCCTTTTTTTACTGTTGCCTCCTTTCTTGCCACATGTAAATTGTGCTGTACTAGTGGCACACCCAGTTTCATCTCCTGTTACACATCCCTCTTCCTTTCTACCAGCACTGATGTTGAGGCCAAGTAGTTGCAGTGTGGAGGCAAAGGAAGGTGCCTCATCCCACACAGACAACAACAGAGGCTGTGCATTGTCGCAGACATGTACTACAGCCTTGCACAGAACAGCAGAGTCATTGCCACGAAACAGCAGGTCTTCATTAGCCCCAGCTTCTCTTACCTAATTCAGCATGAGGTACTGTATGAGGGAGTCTGAATTCTGCTATGCTGGAGGACCACATTGACAGATATGTTCTTTGCTGGCACGCGAGAAGGGTCACAGATCTTTTATCAAGCCTTGTAGGAGCTTGGACAAAGTGATGCCTCTGAACTCATGCAAGGGAGAAGAGAGTCTAGACATTACCACAGTTGCTCAAATAGCAGCTGCACAGAGAGGATTGCATAATTTTGTGCTTCTGACAGGCAGGGAGCAGCCCGTGAGGATTGCTTGAGCACAGAGTGCTCATTGGCAGCACCTTTGCTTTTAAGGATAACAGCTGATGAGGAAGAGCCTCATCACTTTTCTTAGCAAATGCATATGGTGCTCTAGCCTCATCACTTTTCTTAGCAAATGCATATGGTGCTCTGTCTTTTGTAACGGAGTCATGGCCAGATGTGGCATCACTTGGTAAAGAAATTGTGATGAAGCATTCTTGCTGGAAATGTTGATACATGTTTTCTGAAAAACATTTTGGTCACTGTGTGATGTAAGGCAACAACCAAGGTCAGGTGGATCTGAGGGGGTGAGTGAAAGGTCTGGCAGAGGATTATGAAAGGTCTGACAGAGGATTATAATCGCCTGTGTTCCAGGAAAAAGCCCAACATGTGGAGGATATGATGTTTAGCATAAGTCTGTGACTCTGGAATTGTTTCTAAATATGGAATTGTTTCTAAATATGGAATTGTTTCTAAATTGGAATCAATTTAAATATGGGAAGTGTTTCTTCCAGTGGAAAGTGCATGGTGACATCCTTAAAGTCTAGGAAACCATGCCAGATCCATTCTCAGTGTGATGGTGAGCCCCCAGGTTATCTCCCAGCACGAGGAGCTTGACAATTGGAAGAGCTTTGATTTATGCTAGGAGAGGCCAGGCATCAGCAAGGACTTTTGGAAGTGTTGGAAGCTGAGAGTTTTTCTTCCTTTTAAATAAAACTTTAGGCCCTCTTATAAGTTAAGTTGTAAGCAAATAAATAAGTGTATTTCAGCCAAACATATACATATAAACGTCATTGCATTGTAATATAAAGGGCGCAAGTTTTAGAGGAACACAGTGCATTTATTGAGATACAACGGCAGACATTCACCTTTATTAAAGCCCCTAAAACCTCAGAATCTCCTTTGAAATGTTGTGCTTTGTTGTACTAGCTAATTTGTCACTGCAGAAATTAGTTAATCTGTCCCTCAGGGGCTTTTCTTTTCTCTTATTCAGAGAGACTTTTTCCATTGAATGAAACAGAGATATCATGTAATTTCTGACAGCCACTATCCAAAAACTGCGTCTTAGAAAAATTATGTCTGTGAATGACTCCACCAAAGCACACCATTCCTGTTGATGTGGGCTCTTGAACCAGCTCTGAAATCTATTGCCAAGGCTACACAAATAAGTTTAGCTCCAGCATTGTCAACTGTTAGGGTTTTATATTATCTGATGTTCTGCTAAATGCATCAGCCCCTGGGGCTGGTAGATTATGTAAGAATCTCTGCTTTTATTACAAAATAAAGTTCAATTTCCATTTTTTTCCAGAAGAATTTAGGAATGTGACCATTAATAGTGCAGACAATGCAAGGTTACTAACCCCCACAACTGTCATTTTTAAGGCAACTGTGATTTTTTAAAAATCTGACTCATTATTTTTAAATGCCTGAGGGGCATTAGTGTATTTTTGAAAATACAACTATTCTTCAGATTTTCAGCTTGTTATCTTATTTCCTCAGCCTGACAGAATTGCCTAATTCGGGGATTTTTTCTTCCTCTGGATGTTTTGAACACTGAGCTCTGTAATGCATATTTGACATTCCAGAAGCAAGCCCCCAGGAGCCTCTGTCATGCATCTGTTGTTGGAGGTGCCTTGACAAGTGTGATACCACACACTAATAGATCCAAAATCATGCTTATTCACAAAAAAACCCCCAAAACCAAACCAAACCAACAACAACAACAACAAAACAAACCAAAAAAACAACAACCCAAAAACCCCAAACCCCACAAACAAACAAAAAACCAAAACAAAAATTCCCCAACAAAACAGTCATTTTCAGATATGGGATGTCTCTTTTTACATCTTTCTGTGATGACACTTTCTTCAGGATGTAAGTTTCATCAGGGAAAGCAGATAGCTTTCCTTTTCCAATGTCTGAAAGCAGAAGCACCCATGTTCACGCCATGACTATACGCAGCTGTCCCACATGCTTTTGTCACTTCACAGGTACAATTGTTTCCTGCTTTTTCTGGCCCAGTATCTGGTGAGATAAAGTTATACATTACCCAGACACATGCTCTCATCCCCCTGAGGGACTCCTGGAAGAAATGCATCTCATGTTGTCTGATCCTTGATAATGCTGGTGAGTGATGCTGTCTCTTGCATGACTGTGTAAGGCTTTTCCTTGCTCACAGGAGGCAAAGGAGAGAACTGAGGGGGAAGAAGACAATGCCTCCACTAAAGTGTAGCTGAATTTTTGTGCTATAGCTCTGGAGAAAGAGGATAGGCAACAATGTTTACAGGAGTTTACTGGGATAAGCACAGAGTCTGGCACAAGCATCACCAGCTGGCATTAGTGACAGCAGCTACCAGAGCTAGGGATGTGGCTTCTACATGAGAGCTGTAGACAGCTGCCTTATAGCTGCCCAGCTCATCTGAGTGAAGAAAGGAAAGTGATGGCTGTTTGTGAAAGGCCTGTCCAGAGTACTAGTGTTGGTGTGAAAGGCACCCTGACATGAATAGGGAGAGCAAGATGAGGAAGGGCCAAACACCCAGATATCCCAAAGACATTTTGTTGGTCTAGACTAAAATTCTAGGCTCTCTTAGAAAAGGGGTCCCTGACTTTGATTGGATGTTGTAGCTCCATATATACCTGGAGATTGCAGTGATAGATAGTCCCAGTGCTAGAAGCTCAAGGTGCATACTCTTCAGTAGCTTATGAGCTCTTTGACACAGATTTGGGCTAGGTTAAAACAATTTTTAGAGGTGGTTTGCATTTTAGAATGGGCCCTTGGCAGAAAGTGATCAGAAGTCTGTCCACCTTGAGTGGTTCAACAGCATGGATATAGACTGGTGGTGGTTGCTGTTACAAAGCCTTCTTATCCTAATTCAGGTAAAAATAAACTGCATTTTGCCTCACACATGGTACATTATAAAAAAAATTACAGGAGTTATAGAATATTCTGTGTTGGAAGGGACCCACAAGGATCATCAAGTCCAAATCTTAAGTGAATGGCTTGCATGAGGATCAGAACCACAAGTGTGACATTATTGGCACCATGTTCTAACCAAGTGAGTAATTCAGACTTTTAACAGAAACTTCATATTCAAAATGTAGAATCTGGCTTCTGCCCTGATTTATCTTCAAGTAGGAAGATAGATCCACTGAAGTTTAAATTTACATTCCACACTATTTCTGTGTCACAAGTCTTCATAGAGACTGGATTTAAAATGTGTCCATGGGATAAACAGCTTCTTTCTCAGCTGAAGGTAGGGTGTGAGAGAGGTGCACAGGGATACTCTGATGTGCAGATAAGACAAAGAGCTGAATTGTCAGTGATACCAATCAAATATGAAATGCTTAAGCAAAGGCAAGCTGGCATAGTTTCACTATTGCTAAGGGAATGATAACAGTTTACACCACTTGGAAATTTGTAGACATTTAACTGAAAAATTCAAGTCCATTGAGCTTTTCTGTCTTGCATCTTCAACTGTCTTGTCAACACCATTAGAAATCTGGCCTTTGGTGTCAATGAAAGTGGGATTTCCACCTCCTGCTAGGAGAGGAGTGGGTCTCTGTGCATACCTCATGGGCATCCCCTGTGACTCTAGATGGCTGGGGAAGAGTAATGAAGTTGGGATGCAATGCCTTGATGTAGGACAGAGAGGGCTGCAGGACACAGATGATTGCATCCTGTGGAGCTGTGTGGCCTGACTGAGCAGTATGGATGACTCTGCAGTTTGACAGGCCTAGTCTGCAACCAAACACACAAGGATCTTAGCATGGGAAAACCCCGCCTGCACCAGGCATGCCAGCAGGCACTGCTCAGCAGCTGCAGTGCATTGAACTGGTGTTGGGCAGGGGGAAATCCAACCCTGCTGCATGCCTATTGCAATGGTCAGAGGAGATGAACTGGCTCAGAGAATTTTTTATTCATCCAGATGCTCCAGAGCTGCTACTTCTAGTCAGAGAAAAAAGGCAAGTGCTGTGAAAATGTCCAAGACAAAAGCTTTCCACAGAAGCACTGACTGGAATGATTGACTGATTAGGTTGCAAGCTATTTTAGGGGCTGAAACAGAGTGCTGCTTGTCAAGTATGTTTTCTAAGACAGGATGAAACCTTGGCCACTGCTGCAAACACTCTCAGGTATCTTACTACTCCTGGGGAACATCTACATCCCTGAGCCCATGCAGGTTTCCCTAACCTGACCTCTTGTCCAGTGACCCTCTGCCCACAAGAAATCTGCCACTAGTGAGGGAAGAAGGTCCAAGATGGAGATGTGCTGAAGCAGTGACCAGAATCACCCTCTCCATCTGGAGTGGGATGGAGAAGAGGGAGGGAGGGAGGGAGGGAGGGAGGGAGGGAGGGAGGGAGGGAGGGAGGGAGGGAGGGAGGGAGGGAGGGAGGGAGGGAGGGAGGGAGGGAGGGAGGGAGGGAGGGAGGGAGGGAGGGGAGGAAAAACCCTCACCCAGGCTAATGTCCCTGTCTAGCTGCCATCTGGGGACAAAATGTCAGAGCAAGTGAATGTAGAAGTCACTGTCCCTTGGCAGCAGTAGCTAGGGCCCTTGGAAAGGGCTCTAAGCCTACCTTCCGAGTCTTAGCCTCTTGCAGATTTATCCAAAATGGCTTCTGCTCAGTGGGATTTTCAAATGAGTGTTTTGCTTTAGCTAGCCACATGAGACAGTTTCAGTTTAGGTGCAAACCCTTGACCCCATCTGTATTGTCTCCTGATCAGCTGTACAGCTGATGCACAATTCATTATATACTCACAAGACAGTAAATGGCAGAAGCACATCCTACACACCTGGGCTGTAGGGGTAGGTCCACAAACAGTGAACACTGCCCTCACTTCAAACATATGAAATTATAATGATGCTATGTTGACAACATGCAGGGACAGGACCCTCAGGTCAAGTCCAATAAATTTAAAGGACTGATGTTGTGGATATGCCAGTGTTTTGGACCAGGTTTTCTATTTCCTTGTTCTTTCTCAAAATTAAACAAACCTAAGGAAGATTATCGGACAACACTAATAAATATGGGACAGAAAAGCATAACATCTCATTCCTTGTCATAAATGCCACCTGCTATGCTGAACCTGCTGAAGGTTCTTCTCACTGTCGAGGTTTCTTCCCTAGCCTTACAGGGCACATGCAAACTCCCATACCTATCCCTCTTTTGTAGTATCTTATAGGCTCCTGAACACCCTCCTCTTACCCTGTGTGCCTCATATGCTTTTTCTGCTGGCTGTTAAATCTGCATAAGGGCACAGAACCCCGCTGTGGTTCCTGCAGAAAGCACTGTTCTGGCTACAGTTCCCCTGCAGGAGCCTATTCTCCATGGGGAATTGTGTGTTGCTTGAGGCTTCTGTCTTGGTTCTCCTCCCATTTCTTCCTTCACATCATCTGGATCTAACTATTGCAGTGTTTGCTCTTAAATGTGCTGAATGTGTTGGGTGTGTCTGGACCATGATCTGCCATTTAAATGTGCTGAATGTGTTGGGTGTGTCTGGACCATGATCTGCCATTTGATTGAGATGTACTCACTTAGACTTCTGTGCTAGTTATTGTGCTCCCAGACAATACACAGCAATGTTTAAATACACAGCTGCCTATGTAACTGCTGTACCAGGTAGATATTGAGATGATCTAAAATGCCATAGCCAAGAATGCCTCATTGAGTGAAGTTCACACTGGGACCTGATCTCTGCTGTGCAAGCCTCTCTCTGACTGGGATGTCACCAAGGATTATGGCTTCAAATGAGCAGCAGGTGAACTCTAAGTAAAAAAGATCACAGGCAACCTTCTGCTCTCAGTTACACTCCATTGACGTCAGTGGGGTTGCCTGGGGTGAGCTCAGAGCAGAATTTAATTTCTTATTTTTAATGTGTATAGCCAAAGCACCCCAAAATGACTCTCAGCATATAGCACAGTGTCTACAAACTCTTCAGCTACTCATGCTGTAAAGCTCTTCTTCCTATCAGAGCAAGAGGAAAAAGCTATCTTGTCTGGAAAAAGAGGATGGAGCTGTTTTGCATGTTACTGCACGCTGCCCACATTCAGTGAAAGGAAAAGGGATAGGATGCCCCTGGGACCTGTGTGTTACACACCTCCTGCAGCCACTCATGGCAACCTGCCATCAGCTGGCAGGATGCAGCAGCTCCATTTCAAGTGTCCTGTTCCACTGGCAGACAAGCTATTGCATGAGTGCAGGTACTTCTGAAACTTGAGTGTTTCCTCATATCACACCCCTATGTTGTAACACATCTTGGATCTCAGATGGCTGCAGAGAGATGCTGTGAGTTTCAGACATGTCATTGTGATGGAAGGAAAAGGTATTTACAGGCCTATGATTCTATGATCACTCAGGACAGTTGATTTCTACACTGTGTACAGGACCACAATCTTTCACTTGAAGCCAGCTGTGCTAGATGCTGTATGTTTCAAATCAAGCCTGTTGTTTGTTTTTGGAATGCATATAAACTCCCACTGCTTGCCTTTTGCTCCTCCACAATCTAATATAGCAATCAAGAACAGCAAGTAACAACAGACAAAATCTGAAAATTGAAAATTTATTGATCTGACACAGGAGATGCAGTATAGATTTATTTCATTGTGCTTTTCTTTGGTTTTAACTTTAATTGTTTTAAAGATATGTTAACATATGTTCTTCTGAGAGTGAGATAGTACAAGGTGCTGGAATCAAAATCAGTGGGATATATTAAGTCCCTGATGTATGTCAGTTGTGAAACTCTTCCTTATTTCTGCAAAAAGGATCCCGTATGTAGATGCTCTCCTTCATGTGGCTCCTGTGGCCTGGAATCCACACTGGGTCCCTCCTTCCCCAATTCCCTAGGCAGGGGTCAGTAAGATCTCTGCTGTAACTATATCTAAATGCAGGTCTTGTTTCCCACTTACTGGGTTGTCATACCATGTGATGGAGAGCAGGTTTTGTTTGTCAACAGCCATCCTGGTCCCCAGATTGCACTCTTCCAATGGCAAGCACAGGATAACACACTGAAACCAGAAGCTGAGGATCAAGGGTCGTACATTTTTTGTGGCAACTCTCTTTGGGGAAACAGGACATCTCTGTCCCACTCCAGCTCAGCTCATGACAGTGTTATCCTCTGAGAGGAGAGTGTTATTGAGGGTGGGGTCTTTCCTGTGTTATGGTGTGGGGCTGGATAACATTGACAGCAACTAAAATAGGAGGCAGATCTCACAGCAGAGGAATTAGTTTTATACATTATGAAACAACAGCATTCAGCTCACCCTCTGTGCTATATATACTGTGCACAGTTAGCTAGGCGCACAACAAGGGTCATTTTTCTTTACATTGTTTACATTATTCCACCACACTAACTACATCTCATAACCCTACATAATTTTGCTTCACCACAAAACGTAGTATGGCATCTTAGATTGTCCTTAGTCAGTACTGTTAGATCCTGTGAGCTGAAAAATTATAGAGAAGTTTATCGCCAGATGATAGCAAGAAATTAAATGCAAATTTAATTAAATAAAATGCAAATTTTAATTTTCCCAATTGCTACAAAATCTTAAGAAAATAAAAGAGGATTATTTTAGATTGAGGCATCAGCGCTTAGTAAGTGTTGAAATATTAGTAGGAGACCAGAGATTGGTCCAGATAGCTGAGGGTAGAGGCCAAGCCAAGTGTGTCTGAAACCCTCAAATTTAAACACTAAGCAGGGCTTTGGGAAGGGTCTGTGTTTCTTAAAGGACTTTAGAGAAAAGCCTTTCTTTAATCTTGACAATTAAAAAATAAAAACACTGAACAAAAAAAACGTCAAGTGCAGGGTGAAGAACAGCAGCAGTACAGCTCACTCCTTTACATATTACACTGAGTACAGCATTTGCTGTTCTGACACAAGCAACACTAGGCCAGTAAGGACTGGCCACATGTGTGTTGGAGTTTGGGTCAAATCCCTTGGAGCTGGTGGCTACATGAGCTGCTTCAACACAGGATCACTGTAAAGAGGTGACTTGCACTGTGTAATAAGAGAACTAAAATGATGTTTATCTCCTCTCCTAATGCTGGCATGCATTGTCAAAGATGCTTTTTCTATCTCAGACACCCAGGAGTTTGTGCTGCCTGTAGGTGCTGCTGGCAAAGTGAGCAGGGTGGAATGGGAGGAGTAGTGTGACCATGACTCTATGACAATGTGACCTTGATTAATTTCTGTGTAGAAAGGTACATGTGCAGCCCCAAAAAGGGTTGTACCGTCAAATGTTTTGAGAGGATGGCACTCTCTAAGAGGCCAGAATCTTTGAGGCAGGAAGCAGCAAGGATGCATCAGGCATCAGATTAGTGTATGCAGGGACATGTGCATGCAATCCATCTGAAGGGAAGACCACACTGTACATCCTTTTCATCTCTCTGCCAGCTGGAAGAGGCTTGGAGCCATGATATGGCAGCTTGGGATTTGAAAACTGCTTGTCTTCTGTGTCTGTACACATCTGCTATCTTGGCAGGTTAGGGCATGATCAATTTTTGGCTTACCTTCAGCAATACACAAATAATCCAGGATGTTCTTTGACAGTATTGATGATCGCTTTCTCATGCAAGAGGTGGAGAGGCCAGTGACAAAGGATGTGGTGTTGCACCTCATACCATCAACAAGTCTTTGAAAGGTGGTTGTGGCCAGGAGAGGTGTCTGAGAGCTGGAAGAAAGAAAATGCCACCCAGTTAAAGGGCAAGAAAAAGGATCCAGGGATCTACAGGCCATTCATCCTCACCTCAATCTGAGGTCAGGCAAGTCAATCATACTCAGGTTGGGGTAGTGCTGACTTGCATTATTTCAGTGTGAATCACCAGATGCTTGGGTGATTAGGACCACTGCCAAAGCAATTTCATTAAGTCTCTTTGTAGGATTATTTTGTTATCTGTCTGGACAGTTTCTGCTGGAAATACCTGTCCTAGCCTGTCTACTTGGATGAACATCTAGGACTACCTGGGGAGAAGATATCTCAGAGGGTAATGTGGGAGAAAAGGCAGTTTTCAAATAATTCAGTGGTCAAATTATGACACATTAGCATGCAAAACTGTCAGCCTTCAGCAGAATACTTGGGAGAAGCATGGTAGTGTACAGAGATGTACAGAAAAAAGCTCCAGCAGGGTTCTGTCCTGCAAACAGCTTTCGCTCATCATGGTGGTGAAATGTCAAGCAATTAGTTGACCGCAAGACAATTATATCTTCTGCCAACTCTAACAAATTACTACTTTCTTTGTATTAATGCATTTATTTCAAAATACTATATTTGTCGCTTCACAAACAGTTTGCAGTGGAAAAAAATGGCAGCTAGGTGAATGAACACAGCTTGTCTTGTGTACTGAACTTCATGAACTGACTTCTTTGGAGTTTTTGAAGTGCAGAGAGATAAGCAGAAATCCCTGGGAGCAAAGCTTCTCCCACAACATCTGAAAGCAGGGGACTGGACTTTCTTCTCATTATTGTGTAGGATGCAGGGACCTCATCTCAGCAGAAACCTTGGGCCATGACTATAAGAAAGAACAGATGTAGAAACAATTATCTGTAAATTGCATGCATCTCAGCTTTGTTAGGAAAAATCCTAAGCACAACAGCCAATAAGCAACAAACTTATAATCCCTTGAGTAAAAATTAAAGATGGGTTTTACTTTTATAAGGTAAGCTCGGAAAATACTTGGAATCAAAGAAGGTTTTTGTCACCAACATTTGATTTTCACTGATTTCACTGTGAAATCATAGAAACATTTTTCCATGACAGGCACAGATGACCACCAGCTTCCCATATATATTGTATGTTAGTTGTGTGGCATGTGTAGCTGGAGCTTGTGTACCTTTACCCATGCATCCTCTCTACCCTCATGTACTGAGTAAATTTACATCCTTTCTGTTTAGAATAGTGGAGCTCATTATGATCCTTAGTAAAAATATATATGAAGGAGAGGAAACCAGAGATTAAGAGTACTTTGGTAACCCCCAAAGTGCAAAGGCATTATTAGCATTTAACAGCCATTGCTGGCAGTGACATTTCTAAATGCAGCAATTGACAAATAAAAGGGAAATATTAGTTTCTGAACTCATATGGATGGTGCAGTTTCAAAGCACTTACAAGACATTCCAAACAGGAATCCAGAAATGCAGAAATGCAAAGGTCTTTAGCCAAGTCCCTTCATGAACAGAATTTTACCCTAAAAATCTAAGTTGCATTTCTATGGAGCATTTTAATTGAATATGTCTGGACTTAAAGAAAAGAAGTACTTGTAACTTCAGTCATGAATCAGTATTTCTCTGTTCCGTGGTAGGATTATTGTTCTTTCATCATTGTCTTTTTGTTTTGGTTTTTTTTTGTCAATTCTAGCTCCAGAACTTTTGGAATACCTTTAACATGTTCTGTAAGTGTTTCTGCCTTCATTCATCTTCAGAGAAATGCTTGTCTAGAGATCCTTGTTCTTAATTAACAGTGGCATGTCCCCAAAGTAATATTGCTATTATAAAGCTATACCAAACCATAGGGATTCACACATTCCCAGCACTGGTCAGTTTTACTCCATTTGTGCCTCAGAAGAAGCACTGCTGAGCCACGTACATTCATTGCAGAAATTACTGTTTAGAAGTGGTTTAAGTCAAGAGGTTTAGCAAATAAAGGAAATTCCAGAGATCTCAAAGTACCTTTTACTGTGATGTGTTATGACTGCACATTTGTGTTCCTCAAACCATGTAGTTTAGTGCAAGGGTCTGGTCCACTCTGCTGATAAAATGATGAAAAGCATGTGGAGTCGTGTTCCAAGAGGATTATCATCAGTTAGGTTCTTCCCGGACTGATTATTCATCTTTTTCCCTGCTCATGCAGATGTTACCCCCACATCAACCTTTCCACAATGGTAAGCCTCTTTGCTCTTCATATAAATATTTATACTGAAAAACCAGGAAGTACAAGTGACTTGACATTTTTTGAAGATATAATGTAGGCCTTTGTGGTAGGATGGGGTAAGAAAGAGTGAGTCAGAAGATCTTGATTCCGATGTTTCTTTAAGACTTCCTAGAAAATGAGTGTTTATTGTCTGTCTTTCATCTTAGGCAGAGACCTGGTGGTTAACAAGATATTTCTGGAGATTAAACCTCACTGTTATACTTCCCTACAGAAAGGCACTTTTAGTCACCAATGCCAACCTCTTCTGCTCCAGCAAATGCATCTGTTAAGAAAAGAAATACTATCAGCAGGGCAACAGGTGGCATATTACAGACAATCTTGAAAGGTTATAATAAGAGGGAGTGTGTGTGAGCAAGAGGAGAAAAACTGGAAAAGAGGGGGACTAAGGTGAAGGAAAAGGCAGTGGCAAGCATTTTTTCCTACTATTGCTCTTACAGTGTTCTGGAATAAAAGTCTGATGACTTTGCAACACTGGGGTAGGGTACTGCCCTGGAAATGCATTTGCCCATTGTACTGTTCTCTGTTTGCTTAGAAGGAATTCAGAAGGGATTTGCTTTCTCTTGTTTCATGAGCCCCACGCTTTCACACTGACCAAAGTGGATACACACCAGCTGGCCACGTCCATCACCACCACTGGGTGGGAGAATTCCTGATTATACTTAGATCCCTCAGACCCCACTCTGTCACTTGCAGGGAAGCTCTGCTTGCACACCGCTTCCGAAATGCAGCCGGCTGGGAAGTCTGCACGCCGTGCCTGAAGGAGCTGGATGCCTTCTGGATCAAACATGAATGACCTGCTGAAGGTGCCCCTGGTGCACGTCCTCACCCTGTCAGCTCTCAGCTTGGCTGAGACTCTTCTAAAAGGT
This sequence comes from Passer domesticus, assembly GCF_036417665.1. Lineage (NCBI taxonomy): Eukaryota > Metazoa > Chordata > Aves > Passeriformes > Passeridae > Passer > Passer domesticus. The sequence continues at coordinate 70,462,384 of NC_087512.1, forward strand.
TTGCTTTTTTCCTGCTCTTCTTCTGCCATTTACTGAAGGAGGTTTTGCAAAGGGGAAGGCGTCTCTGCTAACAGTGGGGTGGGTGGTGTTGTAGTGTTCCTGAAAAAGACAAAAATGGTCTGCTTTCTATGGTCAGTTCTCTGCTTTTGGAAGGATAGCAGTAAAAATATTCTCATATTTGTGTTTGGAATGGAATTCTTTGTCTGTGAAGAGCACGTAGTCTGTTGTAACAGGCAGGGGAGACCTTTGGGTTCAGCTTGAGTGTGATGTAAATTTCTCACATGAAAGGAAGCTCAGAAGTGTTAATGGCTGGTAGCACCAGTTGCTGAAGAGCACAAGATCTGTTGTGTTCAGCACACCTGTGTAGGCTTTTAAGTATAAAAAGCTGCAAAAGAAATAAATATCTATGATGTTTTTATAAAGTATACGTATACAGGTACAAATATGCACTGTTTGTTGTAGCATATAATATGGGAGTTATCATACCTTCTTCCTATCTTGTGTGCACACATGCATATGAGCATATGCTCACATACTTGTAGCTAACAAAAGAATTGGTAAAAAAATCTGTTTAGAAAAGTATTTGAGGCACAAGATGCAACCGTGGTACCATTCTGGATGTACCATTTGGTAGAACTACGGACAACAATATTTCCTGAACGGTGATTCAGAGTTACAATTTAAAGCTTTTGAAATTCAACGCTTACTAGAAATTTTGCAGCTTCAGGAAAACAAAATGAAAGGAGAATGCCAGTATTCCCATGTTAGGCCAACATTGCTGCTCTTGCAGGGCTATGCTTTTGCAATTGTTAGTCAGGTTATTCCCAAAATGAAAAAAAAAAAACCAAAACCAAAACGTATCTTATTAAAAAGGTTTTGAAATAAAAATATTGGTATATTCATAAGGCATTGAAGTAAGTTTGTGAACTTTACGCTTTTGAATGCTGTGGTAAAATAAGTGGTATTGGAGAGACAAGAAAAACAAAGAGGACAGGGATAGATTTTTTTCTGGTGTCACAGTGTAATGAATAGATAAATTCCCTTTTCTAGGACATCACAGCTGAGCTGCTTTTTACCATACAAACTGCAGTTTCTCCAGGTGTTTGCAATGTTGCAGAGGGACTGGTTCTCTTTTCTGTATTGTTTTGTTTGCCTGGTTGGTCTGGTGACTCCAAATCCAAAGCCAACACATTTGGAAGCTTCTGGTGGGCTGCGGACAGAAGGGGATTTGGCTTTCTCATGGTCCCGTGACCAGCCTTGGGTCATTTTTCTATCTTCGGAAACTACAGCTGACATCCAGAAAAATGGCACCTGTGTGGCTTTACACATATATAGATTAATTTATTTTCAATTTATTTAAAGCCACAAGGATCCCTTAAAAATATCAGAAAGGTCCAGTATACGCACATGGAAAGGCCTGGCTGCATTTCTATGTGATGATAGATATGTCCATACACTTTTCAGATTTTATTTTCCTATGTTAAAAAATGGTAATGCACACATAATGAGTTTAGAGTGCTTTCTGGATAAAACGTGGACTGACACCAGCACCCAAGGTGATTGAATAGCTTTTAGATGTAAGTACTATCTCAGCCATTTTGGAACTCTGTTGCCACCTCACAAAATGACGGCAAGTCTCACTGCTCGCTGTCCTTACTTGGGTTAAATATCACAAAGGTGAAAAGAGCATAAGAGAAAATTATACATCCTTGTTGCTGTCATGGTTGCTTTCTGAGGATATAGAATTGGGAAGGCAGCTTTGAAATTATTTCCTGTTACTGTGGTGCTGTCAGTTTGGTCGCTATTTTCTTAGAAGCACGCGGCTTGAGTCTGCCCAAAAATCAGTATGCTAGCTTTCAAATGGGACGAGGTCAGAATATTAATAGATGACAGAATATGCAATATTCTGTCACCTATTGAATAAAAGACACACTTAAAAGCATATAACTGCTTCTAGAACATTTATTTAATATAGAGACCTGATAGGACTTCTTTGCCCAAAGAACAAAATACTGTCATTATGCATACCAGCTCTTGGCACAAATGTAACTTTATTAAGTGTGGGAGTGGCTGTATTTACTGTTACAACAGTTATAAAACTAGTTGCTTTGAATTATTGTTACTGTAAAAATTTACATTTCTCAGGGTTAGAAAAGCATCCTTCCAGAGATTGAGGAATGTGGACAAGAGCAACAAAACCATACTATATAAAACAACTCTGGGGTTAATGCAATTAAACCCCGATAAACTTTGTCACGAAATAGCAGCCTCTCATTTAAAGCAGACAGGATAACCATTGGTGGGGGTTATTCTCCGAAGACAATCTTCATTAGTAGCAAAATGAAGACTTTATAGAAGTCTTCCATTTGGTTTCACTGGCATGGGATTCATCTGGGGAACAATATAGATGATTATTTCTGTTTAATGTGACCCAAAATGACCTAATAAAGTGATGCAAGCTATAATTTGAAGCAGTGATCTTAAACAATGAACTTGTCACAGACTTCTTCTAATTGGAGTTTCATCCATATGACCTTTAGAGCTATCTTAGATGTAGTTTTGAGATTTACATAAGTGTAGTCATTATTGTTAACCAATTATATATGATCCAAAGTCATACAATCTAGAAATATTATTGAGGCAGATTCATTCTAATCAAACATCAAAAGTGTTTAGAGTTTTACATAAACCTGATAGTGGAAGCTGATCCTTTCTTCCTCTAGCTTCATTCTGACAGAACTCCAAAGATATTCTAATTTTGACTTCCATGTAAATTGATAAAAGGATTAAGGTATTGATTTTCTATTATTCTCAGTCACTTAAATCTGAATGTCTTCTCTTTTGCCCATTCCTTTGGGAGGGGAGGGTAAAATGGATATAGTTTATTTTTTGCCTGAATTTGAATCTCATTGTACTATGAAGGGCCAGTAGATACGCAGCAGGTGGGATTCTCTGTGAAAAAATAATGGGCCAGAAGCTGCTATGCTCTGTGAGGAACAGGAAGACTCCGGAATCTATGATGTATTTTCAAGGTAGTGTTTCAGGAATATAGTAAAAACTAGTTTATCTCAGCACAGTTGTCAGTGAAATCTAGTCCAACCAATATGGATGTGTGTCTCTTGCAGCCATTTTTCAAGATATTCAAATGTTTTTGGAGGCAGTGGCTGCAATGAATAACATGAGCAGGAAAGCGAGTGGCTAGGCTTGGGCTTTGATCCCTTCCAGCTGTGCTTCAAGTCTTCCACCAGAGAGATGGCAAATGTTTCTAAAGATGCATTCAAGTAACATATGACTACAGGTCTAGGATAATAAGCATTAGACATAGCTATTAAACTTCTAACCCTTATGATTTTTGGTTAGAAAATGTGAGAAAATGAGAATGTGTGCTAGACGTGACACAAATCAGAATGACCTGAATGGTCTTTGTGAGCCTGGCTTAGAAAAATAGAGCGCTATATAATGGGTTTGGTGTTTGTGTGTAACAGGTTTGTTGTTGTTGATTGTGGTGGGTTTTTTTTTTTTTTTTTTTTTTTTTTTTTTTTTTTTTAAGATAAATAGCTGTGTGACAAATGACAAAAAAAGCCCACATCTCATGCACTAGTAAGGAGGCACTCTTCCCACTCCAGAGGCAGGACAGCTTGGCTTCAATTTGTGTGCTGCCCCTTGCACTCCCAGCCTATGTAATGCCACCCTTGTAGCAGTGGGGCATCCTCACCTCTGTCCTTGCAGTATGCTCACCTGTTGCTCTTGAGGAAGAGGTGGGTCAGAAACACAGGATGCACTGAGCTTGTTGGAGCTTGGTTTGCTGTATTTTGCATCTTATGGAGAGACCTCAAGGGAAAATGCCATTGAGTGACCCTGCAGGAGCATGGCTCCCTCCGTGTTTGGTAGGCTGTGTAACTCTCTCCAGCAGGCACCAGAAGGTGTTCTCATTTTTTCTTCTTCACACAGCTCCCTTGATCAGCACTCCTCTGGAAACAGTGGATGCCCTGGTAGAAGATGTTGCCAAGTTTGTCTGTGTAGTGGAGTCATATCCTGAGCCGGAGATTACATGGACACGTAACAGCATTCCCATCAGGTAGGGAGCAGTCCCAGACCTCACCAGCACCCCAGCACCTTCTGCCAAAATTGGCAGTGCTTCTTTTCATGATACAGGAAATATCTGGAAATATAAAAATTGGTCTGTGTCAGGAGAGAGCATGAGTGGCTGTAATTATCTAGATTCTGTATTTCTGAGGGAGTGGTAAGAGCACTTGGGGGTTGCTCTCGCACCTTCACACATTTGAGCTTGCAGAGAGTTGGTTTCTGCTGCAAGGAGTTTTCTCTCCAGCTTCAGACAATTCAATGTGCTCCCTTCCTCAGTTCATGCATTTACAAAGGAGGAGGATGCTGTATAATATTTAAAAGGAGCTCAGCAGGGCTTGTTGTCTGTCTCAATGTTCTTGGAAACTTTTCATGGAAGGGTTTGTACTGTGCCATTCTTGTTAGCTTCTAGTTCTGGATCTGGAAATTATCTTCTCATTGTTATGCACTGTCAGACATTAACAACCAGACATCGAGATGTCAACAAAGAAGACAGCCTTCTGGAAGTGTGGCAATATGTTATGGAAGTTGCTACCATTGTAGGAACTCTTTTGCTGTAGACAGGTTTCCACAAAGTAAACTGTACTCAATCTTCTAGCTCTGAAATCACATTACGTCTGCCACATGGCTTCACACCAGTTTCTCATTCTAAATGGCTGTAAATGACTTCCTCTGTTAGGGAAAATGCAGCACAACACAACTTTGTCAATATAGTCAATACCCAGCCTCCAGAGAGATGTGCTTGCTGGGCAGATGGCCACTTGAAGTATGGTTCTCACTATTGTGGAGAAACATCCAAAAAGCTTTTAAACCATTGGCATAGGACACTCCAAATAAGTCCGCAGGAGAAGGAGGTCTCACTGCTAGGAAAACTGCTTTAGAGTAGGACAAAGCAGAAAGATACAGATATGAATATAGACCTTCAGAAATATTTTTTTAATTGTCTGCAATCTCAGCAAAATTTGCCCTAATCTTCTGACCCTAGCTTTGTACCAGCATGGAGGTCTGAACTTCCATGGATGTAATTTCCAAATCAGGCTACCTTCTGCTAATTCTTTCCCCATTGGTGACATCATGGCTGAAAATCAAAGCAGGGAGAGAAAGCCATCCATGAAGAACTCTCTCTTTCTCACTCCATGTCTTTAAAATTATCATTCTCCCTGTGTTCTAAGGTAATTTGAAATCCAGATAATTTTTCACCTCAATCCCCTCTTCCAGAAGCCAAACACATAATTCTTAAAACCATTCCACTCTCTGTCTGAGACACAGTGCTTTGACCAAAATGGAAAATAAAGATAAAAACACCTCTTCTGGTAAGGCCATAGAGCGCAGGTTCTTCATTCCTTCACAGGGACTTCTGAAGCAGCATTAATAACACCAAGGGTTTAATTTCACAAGGCATTAATATTCAGTACTGCTAGATACAAAAGCTCAGACCAAAGCCAGAGGAAAAGATAAGCTGAATATATTTGTTACCCTCTAAAAACTCGGATGAAAGTATTTGCACAATGAAAAAGCATCAGATCAGCAGACACTTTTTTCTGAAAAAAACCCCATATAAATATATTTCTGTGCCTCTATGTGTGTGTGTATCAAACTTCAAAGGGCCTAGTTATTGAAAGCAATTATATCAGTTATTTCATTTCCAAAATTTTCTTCTCCTACCAAGGTCCCAGCATCCTGGAGAGACAGCAAGATTAACCTTCAAAACAAAATAGTATGTAAACTTTCAACTTCAATGGGAATAGAGCCAGTGCAGAGAATAGAGTCAGCAGTAGTCTTCTGGAAGTGCCATTCCTTTTGACATCAAAACTTGTGCAAGTAAACCAGCAGATGCTCTGTCCTGAGTGAAATTATTACCTGGCCCATCTTCCAGAACAGGGCTGTCCACAATAAGCCTTCCTTAGGACAAGAATGGGACAGAGTCAGCATGTCTTTTACACTATGGATGACTTCATGGCACTCTTTCTTCCCAAGCTGGAAAAGAGGAGAAGATGTAATAATGAGTGGTGAAGTGCTGTTGAAGAGAAATACATGCCTAAGCCATCATAATGGTCCATTCAGATTAGTTAATGACTACTGTACAATTTTTAACAGTAAAAGAAAAAACCTGACATATGTAGTGGTCAGATACTTGTGATTGCTGGGGATAAAATCCTCAGGTCACAACCCTTTTTCCACTGTTCATTGGAATAAAAGACCTCTTGCATTAAGGTGCTTCCTAAAAGCATCAACAAAGGTGTGAAAATAGACACTATGAAAAGTGAATTTCTTTGTGTTTTATTTATACTATTTCTTTATATTTATCATAGCTTTGCAATGAAGATCAATACCTCAGCTCTTTGATTTCTCCTCATCTTTCTTTCTGATTTCTCTGGCTCTCCCACTTGAATACACACATTCCTCCTACTCACATACCACACTTCTCTTGTCATGTTCACATATGAAATTGGTCTTTGCCCCGCATACTTTGTTACAATATCCCATATTTTTGTTGCTCCCACTTCAGGGCTTTCTGCAGTCTTCTGAAATATCCAGGTTAAAGCCTACTGTCCTTAAACCATAGCTATCCTTGAATCCTCTAACTTTCAGATGACTTCAGCACATTTCTTTGCTTGTTTGTTGGTTTGGTAGGGTTTTTTTGCAAACAAAATAGGCAAAACTGCTCCAAGATGTAGACACAAAAGTTCATGATCTTTGGTTTGTGTCTTTTTTCACAACCTTAAGAATATTTCCCTAACTTTATCTGTTTAATAAAAAAAAAATTTTTAAACTTTGTTTTGTTTTGTTTTCCTGAAAAAGCTTTCTTTAAACAATTTCAGCCAGCTCTATTTCCTGTATAAGCATCTTTCTCTTACACTGAACAATGATACATAAAACAGGACCTGGCTGGAACAGATTATTTGTGCTCATGCCTGTCTTTGGCCAGTCAAAACTCCAACATGATGCCTACTGATTTTACCAATGTTTGGGTGGTGGAAGAATTGTCATTACACTATTGACAGTCAGGAACTGCGTGGTCTAGTGAAAACCTGAATCTTAATTCTGAACTCAGCATTTTCAGTACCTTTCCTTCTGCTTGTAGGTTGAAAATCAAAGGTAGAGCTTATTTCCATTTGTAGTGACATCAGCAGGCTGCATATTAAAATGCAATTCCCTTTCTCTGTCCGTGGTTGTCCCTGACAATCCATGCTGTGCCCTGCAGGCTGTTCGACACACGGTACAGCATCCAGAGGAATGGGCAGCTCCTGACCATCTTGAGTGTGGAGGACAGTGATGATGGGGTGTACTGCTGCACAGCAGATAACGGAGTTGGAGCAGCTGCACAGAGCTGTGGGGCTCTCCAGGTGAAAATGCGTAAGTGGAAATGCAATTTATTCCTGATGCCACGTGAGTGTTTAATCGAAAACCTGAGCAGACTCCCATCTATGGCACCTGAGGATCCACGTTCAGGGCAAACCCATGTTCTTGGGAAGATGGGTGCAGTTTTTTGAGTCAGTGACATGGTGTATGGGATCATAACTTAATGCAGTCGTGATTATTTACCTTGAATAGCACACATTTGTTCTAAAATCAGAAAAAACCCCTGATGCTTTGGAGAATGCCCTTTGTACAAAACTCTGTAAAAGGGTTTGATAGATTAGTCCTCTGTGGCAATACTGGATAGATCCCTGGTGAATTTTAATTGTAAAATTTTACCAATCAGATTTCCTCCTAAGGATGGCAAAATCAACTAAATTATGTTCAGATGCTCTCAATAGCCATGTTGAATGGTCTGGAGCACCATGCTGTAAATGCTCTCATCATCCCACATGGAAGGCAAAAGATTTCCTTTTGCCGAGAGCTACATATGTGCCAAACTCAGTAAATCTGGACTCACATGGCAAGAGTTATTTACACAAACACTTCAAAAGGCAGTATATAGGAAAGGATTTGTCTGTGCTAATGAGATGACCCTCAAGGTCTGATAATGCTGGAACTCTGTGTCATCCCCGTCACTTGCAGGTGGTGGCCAGGAGATGATGCTCTCTGAAACTTGTTTTTTTGCTGGTTCATTATCATGGAAGGGCCTCAAAATGTCAGATCTCCCAAAATACTGAGATAATAATCCTTTATACTCTCAGCTCAGACTAAGGCAGGCCATGTTCTTTCAGTAAAATGAATTTAAATGTATCCCTCATTAACTTTAAGGGAGTTTGATTGCCTTTTCTTTAAGGCTTGATTGTCCTTTTCACTGGCATGGTTATAAATCCTTCAGTTGCGGATATTAATTGCATTTACATGCCCTTCTTGTTGAGCCAGAGGCAAGCCTGGGTTAAAACTCTTTCAAAATCAATTCAATCCAGATCTGAGCTTTGAGACAAGAAAGTGTTTACACAGTGAAAAATGTCAGAACCTGGAATGCTAACATTCTTCAATACTGGAAATACTCTTATCTGAATTTGGATTTTAGCCCAGGCCCTAATTCAAATGACTGTCAAACTCCACTTGGGAAAACAAATAACCCATGCAAGTTAGCTGCTTTTGCAGCTTTTAAACTGAATGCTGTGCTGAAGAAACTTCTTACCAAATAACTTCAAAAATGAGAAAGACTGCTTTATCTTTCAGCAATACACAGAAAAAACAGCAGATTTTTGGATGTAATTTCTGAATTTGTCTCATTCTATTATTTTGTACCTTCATTTCAAATTTAGTTTTTGGCTTTTAAAATTTTAGGACCCAAAATAACCCGCCCACCTGTAAATGTGGAAATAATAGAAGGATTAAAGGCTGTTCTTCCATGCACTACAATGGGGAATCCAAAACCTTCTGTTTCATGGGTCAAAGGAGAAACAGTTGTAAAGGTGAGTAGGAATGTTTTTCAGTAATACTAATTATTTGCTAAAGGAACTGTGTTAAATATTAGCATTAGTTATAGTGTTTGCAAATTCTAGTAGCTAGAAAGGAAGCATTTGGAAAATCCAGGGCTCATCTCATAAATACCTTCATTTGCAATGATTCTACATACGAACCAAATATTCTCTGTGTATCTATATTTTATGTGATATATGCTTGTCATTACTAAGTATGGCCAAATACTGAGGAAAGCACTTGTGAGTGTTCTCCTAAATAAGAGCTCTTTTGAAGCTATAATTCACTGATCTGCAAAAATATCAATGGGTCAGTGTGTCATGACAGTGCTGAGCAGGAATAGCTGCTTGAGTTGTAGGACATGTATAGTGTTCATGCATGTAAGCCCAAACTTTGTAAACAGATTTTTGATGCTGTTTGTGTGCAGCCTGCATACAGAGTCCTCACCTCAATGGCTCCTTCCTCCGGCAGGAGACTGCTCGCATTGCCGTCCTCGATTCTGGGAATTTAAGGATACACAATGTTCAGAGAGAAGATGCAGGACAGTATCGTTGTGTAGCCAAGAACAGTTTGGGCACAGCCTATTCGAAACCTGCAACTGTGGTTGTTGAAGGTGAGTGACTTTTGAACCAGTCTCAAGCTCCATGTGCCAGCCCCTCATGCATACCCAGTTAACTTGAATTATCCTGAAGTATTGTGTTGATGTTGTCAGAACCACCCTAGAGAGTGATAAAAAAAGGAGGAGGAGGAGGAGGAGGAGGAGGAGGAGGAGAGGAGAGGAGAGGAGAGGAGAGGAGAGGAGAGGAGAGGAGAGGAGAGGAGAGGAGAGGAGAGGAGAGGAGAGGAGAGGAGAGGAGAGGAGAGGAGAGGAGAGGAGAGGAGAGGAGAGGAGAGGAGAGGAGAGGAGAGGAGAGGAGAGGAGAGGAGAGGAGAGGAGAGGAGAGGAGAGGAGAGGAGAGGAGAGGAGAGGAGAGGAGAGGAGAGGAGAGGAGAGGAGAGGAGAGGAGAAGGTTTTTGCCTTTGTGGACTTGAACATTTTCTGCCCACTAAATGAACACTAAATTGGTTTTTTAGTTTCTGGTCCTTATGTACTCTTTGTCCAATTCTTATATACAGAAGGTATTTGTTTTGTGGTGTGAACCACCACCAGTTTCAGAGGGCTGAGAACAGTAGACAGAGCCCAAATGTTGGCAAAAAGGCACTCTATCTTCCTGAATCTTATAAGAAATTTGGTTTGGGCAAGGGCTTGTAGAGTGAGTGGGGAAATGACTAATACAGTAGATGAACAAATTTTTATTTCTTATTCAGGATGACTGTAATGCAGAAAGTAGAGAAGGGTCTTCATTTTCTTAGTAAGCTTCAAAATACTATTTAAGGTTACTTTTGAGCTGGAGCTATCAGAGGCTACTTAGCATGCAACCCAATTTCTAAGAGGAACATAGACTTCCTTCTGGAAGCAGTACCAGATATATTAGATCCAACTACACATTGGTAGGTCTGCTATTTTCTTAAAAAATGCATTAATTTTTTCGGGGTTTTTTTCCTCCCTTTTCAATATTTATACATACAGGCTGTGTATACTAAAAATTCCTTAACTTTAAAACAGAAAGGCAGATATTCTTAACCTAAATTCAGGCTGTACTTCTCCCATGCTAAAAGCAATGAAGGAAACTGAAAACAGTGGGATCTTGATGTAAACAGCTTGAGTCCTGGATTTTAGTTTGGCCCCTGTCATTGAGACAATGGGCAAAGGCTTGTCAAGAGTCAAACTGTGAATGGCAGATACTTGGTGCTATGAACACAAAGCTGAAGGGCCTCTGTCACTGCAATTCTTTGTTCCAGATCTGCCAAAGCCAGTTAGGGAATCTAAAAACAAGCTGGAATTGCACCAAAAATCCAGGCTGCTTAGGTTGATGTCTTGGTTTTTCTCCATCTCCAGAATTATGCAGTGGCCTCTTAATTCAAGGACAGGCAAAATAAATCACAAATATCCTTCTCGGGGTGTGTACGTGTGCTCTTTTTAAAAGGAAGAAGGTTAGTTTCTAATTGATCAGTGGCAGGTCAATGCTCCCACACAAATTGTCCCCTCATGTTCCATTCATGTGTTGGGTGAACAAATAAATGCTCTCCTCCAGGCTCATCTTGGTTTCTCTGGTAGGACACCTGCATAATATACCTAAGTTCAGGTGGCCACCCAAACTAGACAGACATGTTTGGTTTATATTTTTGGCTTCCAGAATCCAGAGGTATTAATCCTGACTTAGTACACAGAGCGAACTGTGCAGGATCCATTTGTTCAAACTGACAACATCATTCGTAATCCTGACACAGCAGCTTGCTGTGCATACAAATCCCTTTCCCTCATGGTATTTTAGATATATTTTCATGGATATTTAGCTTAACTATATGTGAGCATACCTGTGTATGCCTGTAAGTTGGTACACGTACACATCACCCTCACACACCTTTTTCATTATTTTTAGTATCCCTCTCCTCCTGTCTCTCATACCCCATTAGTATCAGCATTTTAAAATAACTACAAGTAAATAATATACTAAAATTATTCAAAGCAGGAAAATCACATTCTTTGAGCATTCACAGTCTTCATAAAATTTATGAAAAGTGTTGTTTATTGCTTCTCTGTAATAACATAATGATTTTTTTTTTCAGTCTTAGTCCTAGTATTTACTGGAGTCCCCATCCTGCATAGTGTGGTTTAATATTAACATAAAATGAATAAGCATGGCTGGTTAACTAGGAATATTTAATTCAAGGCAAGTGTCCATTCAAGGAAAAGTGTAAATATTTATGCCTAGCTAGAGCTAGATCATGGATCCTGATTTATTGTGTGCTTCCATTTAAATGGGTCTGGCATTAGTCCTGTGTGGCATCCCACCGTTGCATGGAAGGGAGCACTCAAGGACCATAGGTCCTTGTGGTTGAAAGGAATGACAAGAGTGCCTACAAAAGCTTACAAAGTTTTAGTAATAAATTACGCATTTGGCATGAAAATACCTATGGTAATCCCTGACCTCTGTATAAACATGGGGCAGTGGGTTTTGGATAAAGGGCTAGGATGAAAGGAGGAGGGCCTGAGAGGGAGAGAGGGGTTAAAGAGGAAGAGAGAGAATGAAAAGAATAAAGGAAGAGGAAGGTGCTACCAGTCCTGGTTCCAGCATCAATCCACCTGATGGGTCTGCAGGCCCCTGGAACACATGTGTGTCCAGGCTTTGTAGTACTTTTTATAGTGAAGTTTCCATGCACTGGAGCTAAGTTTCTCACTCTCTAGGCAAATGAGTTATCATGTACAGCCCATTCTTGTTGACCTTTGTGGAAAGGGGTTGGGGGGCTTCAGGGATCTTGGGTGCCCTTGATTCCCCCCCTTACATTCCAAACTGGCTCATCAGCATCTTTCCTGTGCCTCAGCTGTTCTCTGTTGTGCTTAGCTCCGGGAGCCAGAACAAGGACACTTGTACCAGAAAGGGACTGTCCTACTTCCATTTGGCCCCTTTCTCCAGACATGGTTGGTACTAGGCCGCCGCTACCAGCAATCCTTGGTTGGCTCCACAGCTACGTGGCTATCAGTGTTTGAGATATACACATTAGCCCCTTATCTTCCAGGCTTCCACATCCTGCAATTAGCTTAAGGCATTGTTCAAAGTGCAGAGGTGTTCTCGAAAGACTGACTGTCTGCCTTCTGCAGGCAATCAGGCTTCTAAATGTGCTTTTGATCAGGCACATGCTTAAATGACTTGCTCACGTTGGCTGAGAAATTGCAGCAAGTCACAAGTACATAGAATGAACTGTGCAGGATCCATTTGTTCAAACCGACAATAGACTTGGCCCAAGAGTTTACACTACTGAGGTACCTTACAGTACTACTTGTCTGGTTTCAGTGGTCCAAGGTAGAACTATTTGAAAAATGTGGTTGTTTTGATTTTCCAAATATTTTTTCCTCTATTCCTTGTCATCTTTCCTCTGCATTCATAATACTGACCTCTATTTATTACTTTTAAAGCACAACTTTAGTATTTTTAAGGTTTTATTTTTTTTTAAAGCAAAGTTGAAATAATTTGAGCAATAAGCTTTAGATGAAAATTCAGATGCAGTTCTTGTCAGGGAAAAGAAAGCACTGAAAGCCTCTTTTAGTGGTTTTTCAAAAACTGGATTTTCAGTTTTCATCAGTGAATGTTGTGAAGGAGATAAGGATTCTGTAGGCTCTTCACTCTGCACAGACCTGTCCGAAGTTAGGGCAGCCTCTTTACTTTCCCAGGGCAGGTTTCAGGAACCATGAATTATAATAAGTTAATCCTGGGTCAGGATTTTAATTGAAAGGATTAAAAAGCCTGTCTTTTTGCATCTTTTATCCAAGTCTGGGGCAAACTCAGATGAATTTGGACAAGTGATGGTGCAATAGATTTTTTTCTTTAAAGGCATAATCCATAAGTGGTAGATGCACAATCATAATGGACCTAATTGTTTGGTTTGTGGGAACCAAGGAACCAAGCTCCTTACTGGGAACTGTATTGAGTCCATGGATAGCACTGCCCTCACTCAAGGTCTGCCTGGGGTGCCTGGGGGGTATTAGGAAAAGAAACAGGCCGTGGAACATCCCCTTGATTTGACATCAGAGAGCAGGCTCTGGAGAAAAGGTATGGAGAAAGGATACAAGAGGCAAGCATTGGTCAAGTCAGCCAAGTGAGTGACTATGCAAGACAGGCATCACTCCTGAAGGAGAGTTACACACAATTTTTATGATCTTGACGTGTCCTGTGGCATTAAAATGGTGCATATGGTCTTTGGTTTCCTTCTGATGAATGTTTCAAAGGACTAGGGTTGGTGCTTTCTGACATCTGCTGGGGTCATTATAAATTAGTTCTTGACTAGTGAGCTGGTTCACAGCTGTGCAGAAGCTGCATGGTTATATTTTCCTCACTTGGTTCTCCTAGTTACAGCCCACTCAGCTTATGAGAAAAGGACTAGTGAAAGTAGTGGCATGAAGGAGAAGTTCAATAGGCAGAAAAAAGCCTTTTCCACAAAGGAAAAGGGTTTTGCTTTCTGCAAAGCCAAACAAATAAGAAATGCTGAGTCCTTTTGGTTTGCTAAAATTAGCATGTGAAGATTACTTCCTCTTGCTATGTTCATCCAGAAGGTAGAAGGTGCATTGAGATACAGAAGGTAACAAGGTAGAAGGTGCATTGAGATACAGAAGGTAACATGTGCATTGAGGTAAATGAACAATATTATAATCTTGACCGTTTGCCAAGAAATGAGTTTTTAATTTCCTGGAGGCAACATTTCTGACCTGCAGTTTTGTATTAATTTTATATCATCTTAAACATTTTGCTAACTGGCTTTTTAATCACTACATTATTAACTTTGGTAATATAGACTTCTGAAAATCCTAGAAGAGTATTTATACACTCAGTGAAGCAGTACATTGCCAAAGCAGTTCCACAGATTTCTTGTTGTTTGCTGTATTGATTCTCAAAGTGAATCTCTGGCTGAAGGTTCCCAAATTAATCCAAGATTCAGGACTATGGTTGAATACAGGCATTTTCTTGCTTACCTGATATGTAGTTCACACAGATGTCTGAAGGCTGAAGTTTATTGACAAGATATTGACTGAGATGGCTAAGATGTTGCACTTTTATCTGAAATCACTCATTTGGAAATAGAGAAGCAGTCATTGCCATCAATAGTGTTTAGATTTGTCATCAAATGCAGAAATTACCATTGATGAAAGGGAAAACTTAGAACAGGGTATAAAGATTTAAGCTGTACCTAGAAGACATTTTTTGGACCTTCTCTGAGCATTTGAAACCTGTAGGGTCTGTAAGACCTTTGATTTTTTCCTTGGTGCATTAGACAGCTATTTATGTACATAGGCCATAGAAGGGGAGGAATTTTCATTTTTGTTGGTATCTGCAGTGACATCAGACTGGGCCATTAATAGGACCAGTTCCACAAAAGCCATGCAAGAGCTTTTCAGGTTCAGCTTCTGGGCCTGCTGCCTAAAACTGTACAGTCTCCAAGGTCTGACATGAGTTAAGAATTATATTCATCCGTTATGTGTGAATTGTGTGATATTAAAAGAGTATATTTAAAGGCATGAGCTCTTGTGTGGTGTGAAGCATGGGAATATCCCTGTTATGAGCATGCTTATCACTCAGACACCGAGTAAAGCTGCCTCATTAATTTTTTCTTAACATGCAAAATAAATTCCATTGGATGGTTTTGCTTTAATCTCTTACTATCTTTTCCAGATGTTATCCTTATAAGCAGTGTTCAGATTATATGTAATTCCTGCATCAAAAAAGAAGTGTCTATTGCAGAACAGCCACAAACCAGTAAATTTTGTGATGATTTACAGATGTCATTGCCAGACCTGGGCTTAGTTTTTTTCTTTGTTTTGGAGAATGTTTTCTCTGTCCTTAGGGGAAAGAAAGTGTCATTTTGTGAACTGGTAGAACATGAAGAAGGGTTCTCGTTCTTCTTCATTCTTCAAAACAAAAAAAAAAACCTCAAAAGAAATTGAAAAGTTGACTATGAATTTCTGACAGTTTAGAAGTAACACCTGCTTAAAAATTAAAAAATGTCATAAACCACATTTCAGCCCTAACCTTACATTTATCTTCAACTATTGAAAGAACATTTTCTAGAAATTAATGGAGTAATTGTCACTGAAATGTACAAAGGGTTGTGGTGTATTAGGCACTAACACAACAGAAGGTAAAATATTTTCCTGAGAGGTGTCCTTCCAATCCAACAGCAGCATGTGAATGGCAGTTTTCTGATGTAGGAAGACAGCGTGAATGGTCTACTGGAATGTGGTGTGCAAAAGGTTTTTCTTCCCCTGCGGGTAAAGAATAAAATTCCCATGTTTCTAAGTGTTGCATCCAGTTAGTGAAACCTCTGAAGTTCCAGTTTGCTCAGTGATGCATTTTTAATGTTGAAAAGTGTAGAAAAAGGCAATAAATACAGGGACTGCTATGTGAGAGGAGAGAGTATATGAATGGTCCTGTTGGTTTTGTACTGAGTTAGACGCAACTCCATCTCGTGATTTATACGAAACTGAGCTTGATCTCCACCAGCCAGTGGCACCAGAGACTTGTGGAATTCAGGAGCATACTGTGTGATAACCTTTAGTTTTGAAGTCATCACTCTACAGACATATGTCTAGAAATTAGCAATCATACATCTGTAAGGAAACAAACAAACAAAATAGCCAGGGCAAACATTAGAAGATGCAGTGTGTTTAACAAAAAAAACTACCTGTATTCTCCATGGATATATGAACATTTTTGGTTAAAATCTCTGCTTTTTCCAGCTGTCTGAAGAGGCGTCTATTGGTTCAGGACTACTGACCCTTTCTTTAACCAGGCCGTTTAATTAATTTCTCCACTGAAGTGTTGCTGCTCCACTTCATACTGTGCTATTATGTGGCAGCACATAAAACAATCAAATTAAAACAATGGTAGAAGCAAATCTCCTTACACTCCCCTGACTTAGATGTTTGGTTTTGCGTTCCAGCTCTGGTAGATAGATGTCTTTTCCTGGCCACATTTTGTTGCTTATTACTAGCTACTAAAATAATACCCTGCCACTGGCCACAAAAATGTTCCCCTGTAAGCCACTTCTGAAAACTGCCTTAGCCTTAAAAATAGGAAGATTTTCCTTGGAGAACCATCCCTTCAAAAGAAAGGACTTGCCAGATTTGGTCTAGATTTTTATTTTAATCATGGAGTCTAATTCTTGTGCCAGTGAGGGGATGGCAGACTAGTTGACAATAGAAAGCAATGCCATTGCTACTCAGTTAAGAGACTATCCCTGTGAAGTGTAAAGAACTAACTTCTTTCAGCTGTTTTTTGGACATCTTATATAGTCTTGGGATAAATTTGCATCACAGATAAATCAACAGACTAGCAAGTCACATAAAAACTCAAGTAATAGGAATAAAAACATGTGCAGAAAATTCTATCAATTTGAATAGACCACATTCCACAGGTGGTCTATATTTCGAACAAAAGCTAACTCCTGATATGCTATCCAAAAAGTTTTTTACACTTTTGTGTCGACTTGTCTGCACTTGGCATAGATGATGTAGGAAAGGGAGATACCAAGAGACTGCTGAAGCAGCCAATCGGCACTGTTGCCTTGCATTTCCCACAAATTAGGTTTCAGTGTGAAATCAAAATTTTTATCTCTATTATCTTTTGAGGCAGAGTGTTTTGGGTCAGGTGAATTGCCAAATAGCAAACTGACAAGGAAGTTTGAAGTTCTTAATTAAAGTATTGGATGAAATTTCCTCATGGAAATTCTAATACCAATACTGAAGAAGAGTCTTTGGCTTGGCCTTGAGCAGAGGCAGAAACTCTGGGAAAGGATGCCTTTCCTGTTTGTGTTGCTGCCGGCAATATGTACCTGCAGGCATTGTCCTATGACAGTAAAGAGTGAATACAGCAGTTTGATTTTAAACATTACAAAAGATTTATGGGGAGGAAGCATTACAAGTTTGCCTGTAATTATACCAAAGTATTTGACTGACCTCAGTGCGGTGGCATGGGCGTAACTGAAAACCCAGAATATCTCATTAAATCTCCTCCTACCTGTGGCACTCCCCAGAGTCGTCCCAAGGCTCTGAGATGCTGCAGAACCAATCATAGCCCTAATTACAGGGTAACAGGGTAAGCTGCTGGAGGAAGAAAACAGCCTCAGACCTTCAACAAATGACAAGTACGCGTGAGATATTCAATTTACTCCCAAGGTTTGCTCTGCTGTGACATTGGCATGAAGTTCATGCTGCCTTTGAGTCATTATCACAGGGTGGCCTCTTGCAATGAGAAGCTGCAATGTGGCTTCAAACAAGGCACATACACAAAATTCTTTTTAAAAGCATTTGAGCCTGCTATTTCCTTTCACAAAAACCTCTTTCCCCTAACAAAGACCTTTGGAAGGCACTTGAAAAATTTATGACCTTCTCACATCACTGCATGAATTGTGATTTTAAGAGAAAAATGCTATGGCAGTTAAAATCCCTCTCTCTTGTAAACCATTGGCTAGCTAGAAAGCAGGAGCTTCCCTCAGAACAATGAAGGGAGTGGAGGATAGAGAATATCCATAGCTATCAGATAGAGGCAACCAGAGCAAACTGAGACAAGCATTCTGAAGTGGCTGGAGCCCCTCATAGACACTCACAAAAAGGGTATATCAAACAGCGAATTGAGAATTTGGAAAAAAAGATGGATATCTGTTGCAGGAGGAGCTAGATGAGTTTTCAACACTAAAAATCAAGCATGTGTGATGGATAAGGTGATCAGGAAACAGGCTCCTTGCTGTCCCCAAACCTAGGAACAGCCTAGCAGCTACTGCTAGCAGCACTTTAAAGTAGATGAAAGGAAGTACTTTTCACATGACATGTAATTAAATTTATGGCATTGCTAATACCAGTGGTGGAGACCAGATGTCAGGATGATGCAAGAATTATCTCATTTTTGGGTATCCCAGTGATTTCCCATAATTGCTTGCTCAATTCCTTAAAGTGGGAGGGGGAGAGGGAGACTTGCGCATAGCCGTGATTTCAATACCTGCACACAGACTGGTAGCCTCGGCAGCAGTCATGACAGGTCGTGATCATGAGTGGAACAAGCAAAGGAATCTCTCCTTGACTTTGGGAGGCTGGGAACTTTCCAATTTCAGATTCAGTAGTGGGTAGAGGCAGAGATAAATGCACCTGATATGACTGTACTGTAGACAAGACAGAGCATGGGGAGGTTTGAAAGAGTCTTTCCTTCAGAGAAACCAAACACATATATAAGACCAGTAGTGACATGAAAAGAATTTCCTCATTCATTTCCTTGGGAAGTAATTTGAACGCATTATCCTCACTTGTCCTTGAATCTAGTGTTTGTTCTGTATATAGAGATGAACTCTTGTACAGAACAGGTTTTATATAGTTACACAGGATATAAGCTATCTATTTACATTTTACTCCTGGTAAATTACATCTTTGCGTATTTGTGGTGTCTCCTTTTAGGATTCCAGAAACATCTACATGCAGTGCAAAGTCTTCCATAGCTGAGAAGTTAGTGGCTGATATGTTTACCATCACATGAACCTTCTACTAAAGCAAATAACCTTACCACCCATAAATCTAGGAGTCCACCCTAAAATAAAGTTAGCTTGAAAAATAATGCCTTGCTAAAAAAAATTGCTTTTATATCAGACACTAGAGCTTTGAATCTGAAGGCATATGATTCAGGATGGAGTTGTTGTGCTTTGCTGCATCTTCCTTTCACACAGATCTTGAATTGTCCCTGGTGCCCATCTCATAGCCTCAGGATCCAAGCTGAGTGTCTATGTATTGCTGTGGAGTCTAACCTGTGCTGCATGATGCTTTAAGGACTATGACAAGGCCCAAATGTCCTAACTAATATATCAGAAGTCAGAAGAACTTGCATCTTGCCATTGTGTAAAAAATGCAGATACTTCAGATGCATTGAAGGCTTATCCTCCTGGGTTATCACAATAACAGCGTGCAGGTCAGTGAATGATGAAGTACTGCTTGCTTAGAGCTTGAGTAAAGCTCTTCCTCACCTTGCTCTTTTGGGCCCCATACATAATAGTGTTGTCCCTTGAGAAATAATACATTGATTTTGTGGATTTCCTGCAGTGTGTGTGTACTTTTTTTTTGTTTTGATAACTTGTATACACATGGTTCTCTAGCAATGAGCATGTTTGTACCTAGATTAAATAAAATAGGTAAGCAATTTGATAGAGATAAATGGAAGAGTCTCATATCAGCTTTGCTGGAGCTGTTTTGCTCCTCTTTTATTTACTTGATAGGCTAACAAAAAAAGATAAGTGCTGCAGCCTAGGTAAGAAATACTTGGAGATCAAAGTGAAACTGACCTTGCAGTTATCTTGGAATTTAATTGTTAACTCATCCCCATTTGGGAAGTGCTAAGCCACACTCAGAACCTGCTGCTGCTGTTGCTGCTGCTGCTGTGAGAGGAGTGATTAACTCCTTGTCTCTTTGTCCTTGCTGGAGAATATGTTTGTTCTCCAAGGTGGGATTCAGTTCTGTCATGTCAGCTGCAGAGACTGTACCTTGTCTGGTCAGCCCTGGCTCTTGGAATGTGATTAGCTGCTGCCCACAGCTTGGCATGACTGTCTCTGCGACTGCTGATCCATGAGCATGGTGTGTGGCCTGTTCTTGGCACTGGTATTTCAAGAATTCTTTTAATGCAGGTAATGTTAGAAAACACAAATGCTGCAGGTTTCTATGTATTTAAAAATGTATTTGTCAGACTCATCTCTCACCAGCGGGAAGGAAATGGTAGTCCCTCTAGTTTTTCCTCTCCTTGGCTGCCTGGTTTAGGCTTGTCAGGAAGAGTAAATGGTTCTGAATGAATCTGAATGGGAAGTTAGAAAAATGGACGTCTTACTAGCAAAAATCACAGTGGCACGAGTTCATGGTTCTTCAGAGCATATAGCTACCAAGCAGAAATGTTTTTTCTATGGCTTAGTAAGCAAAGTCTAAGCCCAGAGACACTTCTGCAGACAAGAAATAATTCTGACCTTCGTGCTTCAGGTACAAAAGGTCTATGGGAACACTGGCAAACACAAACAAAAAATGCTTGCAATTTAGCTAAGTACTTACACATGAATTTTGCACAGTGCAAAGTCTTTGCCAGGATATTTGTATCTGGTAACCTTTCAAGACAATATGTGGTTTACCAGTTCCGGCAGCAGTGTAGACACATTGGATATCAACACAACACTGGATGCAAAGGAAAATGCATTGTGCATGCAAGATTTGCATTTACACACTGTATTCTACAGCTTAGCTGAAAAAAAAATGCATAAGACTTGGTTTCAGTCACCCAAAAGGCCATGTTTCATTGATAAATACAAAGCAGTTGTGGAAAGCGAGGTGGGTTGAGATATCAGATCTGGAGGATGGACACATGGGGTCTGGCTTGTGTATGAGGGCAGGCTTTGGCTGCAGTGGAAAGGGAATGTTGCCAGGTGGTTGCCAAAACAAATTTAGCTCCTGGTGGCCTTATCTTGCTATGGACTACTGGGGAAGCAGATGCTTTACAGTATGTCAGGACTCTGACAAAAAACTTGTGGATATGAACACCTGTGGATGTTGACAAGCTAAGTTAATTCACATACATGGGAAAGTGTTGCTCATATTCTCTTAAATACAGGGTTCACCAAAGCAACTGTGGCCTCTGGATAAAAACTAACCTACCCCACACCCCAAAACTAGTGTTTTACTGGGCCTGGTGTTGCCTTTTTCCCAACTTGGAAATGAAACTTGAGATCATTTTAGTAAGGCGGTAATATAAGAGTGGATCTTTATTTGAAGGCCTTCGGGTGCAGTTATGGAAAGATGTCCCACACTCCCAAGGATGAGTACATTTTTTATACGTTTTAGGAAATTAGCATAGTTGATAAAAAGCACCAATTAGGAGGGCAAGTAGTGATGTAATCGCCCCCCACCACCCAGGTCAAGCCCCTTCTCTGGAGTCCCCCCTCGGCACTGGCTGGGCTTTGTCCATGAAATGTGTCCCAAAGAGTTGTTGTAGGCCTTGGTTCCCGGGAGGAACCAAGACAGCAGAGGGGCCCTGCACCTCCCAGGGCTTGGAGATCTGGAAGTTCTTTTGGTTTTTTGCCTAGGGAAAGGTCATGGAAAAATAATGGGAAAATCAGCCACTAGTACAATAGGCTACAGAGCTACAAATATATGTGTGAAGAATACAGAGAATATATAAAGTAAAAAACAAAAACCAAACAGCATCACTTTGTCCTTTCCCCAAAGCAGCAGCATAGCCCCAGGCCACCTACACAGTTGTCTGGTTGTGACTGGCCAAATCCAGCCTTCTTTAACAAAAAAACAGGCCTTAACCCCACTGAGGGCAAGCATCTACCAGGACTGCAGGACCAGATCCCAAATCTAGGAAATGAAACATAGCTCAGGCAAAGGCAATGGGGAAAAAAGTCACCTGGAAAGAGTTAGCCATTCAATGTGGAGGCAGGGGGGAAGGCATGCTGCTTTAATCTTTTTATAGTATAAAAATTTTGTGACTGAATTAAAGCCCTACTGTTTGGACTGGATGATGTTACGTAGTTCTTAGAAATGAGAGCAGCTGGCCATGGTACAGATACCTCCTAGCAAGCCCTGCAGTGCACAGACCATCATTTACCAAGACTGTAAAAAAATACATTTATTAAGGGGCTTGGGAGTGAAATTTGACGTGCTGTCTTGGCTTTTAGCTCTCTGGATTTCATTTACATCTCCTCTGTTTTATTTTCCACTAAAATAAATAAATAAATAAAGCCGTCTTTGCCCACTTTCCCTAATTGCTTTTTTGGCATGCCTGTGGGTGAATCCAGTGCAGAGAGCCCAGGGGTATTGATGTGAATATTGTTAACCTTGTAATGGTAATGTAGCTAAACAAGCAAAGGGAAAATCCATATTCAGGAGGATGTGGAAAACGGCAGACAAGTAATGGAAATTAGAAATCAACTGATTGTTGGAAATTTTCACTCAGAGGAAAACTGAGAACAAGACAAGGTCCTGAGCCCACCAAAAATATAAATTTTACAAACATTTATTGCTATTTCCTGATCCTTCCTCTTGCCTTTCACCCACCTCTTCCTGCCACCTACACTAGCAGCAGATTTGTAATTTCTTAATTGCCTTTGCCTCTTTTCTTCACTTGTGGAATTGGGGGGTGGGGGAGAAGAGGGAGGGGACAGAAAAATAATAGTTGAGGAGTCTGTGTTCTGCCATTTAGATACAGGACAGGTTTTGTTGCTCAAGCAGTTGCCAAAATGGACCCTGAGCTCATCCTGGTGTTCTTGCCCTGCTTTGCACAGGTGGATGGTGACACTGGCTGCACTTATGCAAGCCCTCCTGACTTTCCCACAGCACTTAAGTCTGACAGCAATGCCAGTGTGATCATCTACCCATAGATTATGTGGTTGAGAAACAGATGATACTTTTTTTTAAATACTGTTTTCCAGAATGATTAAGAGTCCTTTGGAAAATATGTCCCTGGATCGACCAATCAACCATGCTCCAAAACCTGTTACGACCAGGAAAATCTGGCTCTTGTGCCAGGAAATGTCTCATTTAAAAATAAAATCATTTAATCCCTCCCCCTTCTGATTTATTCCAGTAATACCATCTACAGCTACATACTTAAGGTATAGCTAAATTTTAAGTAAAATATTTGAAAACATGCAAATGCAAGTATCTGAAATGTTAAAGAATTAAATCTGTAACTTCAGTTTTGAAGATCTTGAAAAATGCATGATAGCACTGGGGATAGAAGGAATTTCAATTCTTCCACACTTTGGAAATCAGCTTAGTTCCTTATAGACCAAATGTTATGTAGCCATCCCTCCCTGCAGTACTTGGCACCAGAAACATGTGAAGGTTTAGGAGCTGTTGCTCCCTGTATTTGGTGTTTTAGGATTTTAAGAATGGCCTGATGCTTCACCTTACTTATGGTGGTAGACAGCTGCTTACCTAGCAGTACTGGGCTACTAAAGCAGGTGTAATGATCAGCGCTAATGGATGGATCCTGGGAAGAGGAATGCAGCTTTCCGACCTCCCCATAGGCACCATGCCAGGCATTAGTGAGCTTACTCTGGCTTTGCACCCTGCCTTTGCTATTGCCATTTTTAAAGTGTGCCTTCTTTCTTCCTGGCTGAAAGATCCTAGTGGATTTTGGGAGAGCAGCTAGTACAGAGGAGGACATATGTTCCACCGTCCAGCATCAGCTAAATGGGTGCTGGAATTTGTAACTTTGGTATTAATTTAACTGGGCAGGATCTGAGCAGCAGAGTCAGAGAGCAGCATCAGGTGGGCAAGGGTCCCAGCAGCATACTGGGCAGCACAAGAGAAGCACTAAGGGCCATGTTCCAACCCTGGAAGCTAACGTGCTGGCTTCAGCTGGAGCCATGTGAACATAACTGCTGCCAGAGGACAGGCCCCAAAGTTTAGTATTTCTCCAAATGAAGTATAAAAATAATTATGAGCTTAGCCTGCAAAACTTGGGTCCGAGTTCACAACCATCTGGTGTTAATGGCCTGAACTGAAACTTCAGACAAAGGTTTCATTTTACTTATTATTCATGAGAAAAGTTTCTGGCCAGTGACTGCAGCTTTGCTAATTACTTCATACCTGCTGCCTCGCTGAGGGGTAAGGGGGTGCAGAAGCGTGCACTGCTTTAACTTGCTGCTCTGCTTTAACTTTAGGCAGGTGGCACTGAGCAGAGACAGGGATTGCTTGAAGCACACAGATGAATTAAGAAACTCAAAATAATATTTCTCCTTGCACCATTTTCACTTAACTGACATTAAACTTGATCTTCCAAAATGCCCCTGCCCAAGAGTTTATTGAAAGGCAAAACGGCATCCATGCTGAAATTAACTCCTACTGCTACTTGTCTATGAGCAAAAGCTGTTTTTAGGCTCTTTGTCAAAACAAATCTCAGCTGCATACCAGTTCAGAACTGGGTGGAAGGACTGTGTGGAAAACACATGCTTTTTTTCAGTTCAGCTGAAATTTTGCAGACAAAGCATTCCCATCCCAAATAGTGGG
Source organism: Passer domesticus (assembly GCF_036417665.1). Classification (NCBI taxonomy): domain Eukaryota; kingdom Metazoa; phylum Chordata; class Aves; order Passeriformes; family Passeridae; genus Passer; species Passer domesticus. Next base: position 70,486,940 of record NC_087512.1, read on the forward strand.
GACACTATTAGAACACCTAGATGTTCTAACTCTGAGCAGACCAAACAGAAGATATTGGCATGGTGAGGTATGTTGATAAAGAGAAACAATAGATGAAAGTGGCAAATAAGATCTCAGGCTTTTCTGACAACTCCAAGAGAAACTTCCCTACTTATTAAAGTTTCTGATGGAGATTGTTAGACATTACTGTGTGGTCTAGAAGGTGTTACTCACTAGGCATGAGAAATTTGAGTAAGAAATGGCAGAGCTTTTGAGCTTGCTTCCATACAGACATTCTGGTGTTTCCATTAAAAATTTTAGGTCAAAACTCAAATGTTCCAGGTGGGAAGTTTCTCTTCTCTGCTTTTCTCTATGTGGTCCAAGTACAACTTGTTAAGACCATCAGGGTTGTGTTTCTGGATCAAAATAAGATTTCAGCAAAAATACTTCAGTTGTTATTTCTGGCTAACAGTCCTCCCGCTTCCTCCCCACCACAATCCCCCCAATCCATCCCCCCCCCCCCCCCCCCCACCGGCCAAAAACGACAGAAGGAGGGTGGGTGAAGGGAATGCTTACTTTGCTTATCTGCAAAGTGCCCAGTAACCATATTTCCACAAAAGAAGCAAGAGCCGTAGAAATAAAAAAAAACATTTAAAAAATCTACCTTTCTACTGCAATGTCGTCTTCCTAAAGTTTTTGCCGGCCGTTCTCTCATACCTTGATGCTTGATGTTAGACAGTTTCCCCTCAGGGCAGCTTGTTGTTGCATGGAAAATGCCAGTGTTTGCAGCACTCCGTGGCAAGCTTTAATCACTGCAATCAGACTGAGATGTTTATCTGACCCTTACCCATCACAGCACATGTCCACACTGATGGTCCTTAATGGTTTGGACAAAGTTTCACAGGTCAGCCTGGGCAGGGCAGCATGGTAACTTGCTGCTTTTTTTGTTGTAAGCTGTTCCATCTGCTTTCTACTGAAGAGTTTCCTCTTGGTTTTCTTGTACATAACCTCCTCTGAGGCTTGGGACTTGATACAGAAATTTCCAGAGGTAAACTTTGGGTTTGTAAGGTGCAGAATGTAACCACACTAAATATTTTTTTTCTCCTCCTCATCTGTCTCCCAAGAATGTCACTTCCTGGGAAACCTGTTCTATGCTGTACTCTTATTCATGGAGCTGTGACTTACATCAAGACCCACTGGGGAGAGAGTATCCCCATGTCGACACCAGCCTCAGCTTTACATTGTCATTCAACTAGCACCTTTGTCCTCTCTTACAGTGTTTGCCAGAATCCTGAAGGCTCCTGAATCCCAAAACATCACCTTCGGGTCCATGGTGACATTGCGGTGCACAGCAACTGGCCTTCCAGTCCCTACTGTCACCTGGTTGGAAAATGGGAAAGCTGTAAGTGCCTCTTTTTCATGCTTTTGGCCCTGGAGGACTGCTATCAGCTGGAAGGGCTGCTAGTCAGCACCTGTGGTTTCTATTCCTTCATAACTTAGCACCCTGTTTTTCAAACTGGTTGAGTACAGCTCATCTCTCTGCTTCAGTTTTCTCTGGAAAAACATTGTCCCCCTTATCCAGGGTGTTGTATGACTTCATTTGTTAGGATCTGAAAAGTCCAAGATGAAGGGTGCTTTACACCCTTCCAATCATCCTCCAAGAATTTCTAGGACTTTATTGTGTCTGTCACTGCAGCTATCTTTCCTTTCCTTTTTTAATAGTGTGGTAACAATAACGAGGCAAAAATGGATATTTTACAAAGTACCATAAACCAAGGAGTAAGATAGAGCAAACTGTTTTGAGGTCAAATACCTGTGGAACCACATTATGCACAGCGTATTTGAAGAAGATAATAGATCTGAAATTTTCTAGGCTGACATAGGTGATGTGAAATATGTCATGAATTTATCCCTGGGCAGAAGCATGTTCTTAAGAAAGGCACACCCTCTTCAGTGGCAGGCACCAAGGGATGCAAATCCACTGTGTCTCATAGGAAAGCTTCTGTGGTCTAATAATCCTGACCACTTAATATGGGTTCTTGCTTTTCAATTTGCCTGGCTTTCATGCCTGTGTGTAGGCTGTTGCAACACCTTCATTTCTGTGAAGAGAAAACCTGCTTGATGCCTAGTATTGCCTGTGTGGGAGTGAGCAGGGAACCACAGTGATGGCAGGACTGCAGCCCAAGCCTGCCATAGCTTCCCTCCAGTTTTCATGTGTTTAAGATGATAATGTTTTATACTCTCTTTGGTATTTTGACAGCTTTTTAAAGGATGTGAGCTCCAGGGCATGATTCTGTGGAGGCAGGTAGAGTGTCTGCTGAGTGCAGGCTGGCAATTTCCCTCTGCTCTTTCTCATGGACCTCCTGTCAGCCCTGAGTCCTTCTGAGCACAGGCTGATCCTGACCATTCCTGTGGACTTGCTGGTCCAGAGGATCAATAAATCACTTGACTCTTACTTGAGGGGGTTATCACCATCCTGGTTTGTATCTCTTCTCTCCACACATTAAAATACATTATTAAGACCCCATGGCTACTCTACAGGCTGTCTTGCCTTCCTTACCTCCTCTATATCTTATGGTGTCCTCCAGTCTGATTAGGGCTAATGTTCTATATTCCTTCAGTGTTGCTAGGCAGAGCAGAAAAGGGATGAGATCAGCCTCTGCTGAGATCCATGGGTGCTTGGTGGTTTCTGACAATATTTAGTTTGAGAAAACTGCAAGTGTTTATTTAACACTTCTTCCCCACTGGGAATGAAACCTTTTGCAGGAGTCTGAGGTACCTGGAAAGACCAATATATTTCCAGAGCACAGACCTGTGCTCTGATGAGATCCCAGTGAGTGGGTCCCACAGAGAGCTGAGCTACACTAGATGATGCTCAGCCCCTACCTGGGCCACTGCTGGTCTTATCTGCTCTGCCTCATTCCTGTCTGAAAGGCATAGCCCAGTCCCAGGAGGGTAATGCTCCTGATTGCCTCACTTTAAATATGGCAAGGAAACCTTAATGAGAGCCTGTCTCTGGGAGAGTCAGCAGGAAGCCAGTGGACGGGACACGGTGAATTTGAGGGTTGTTTCACAGCAAGGATGAGTCATTTGAAGAAGCAGCATGCCTGTGGCATTATGGTTTCTGAACACCAACCTGTAATTGTCCTGGGGTTCAAAGAACAGTAGTTTGCTGAGCTTGTTGAGCTTCCCTGGAAGAGGAGGATGGAAACTCCTCTGTGCAGCAGCTGCCTGGCCTATTTAGAAACACAATTCATTTTTCTCCTGCTATGCACCACAGGGTATCATGGACCTTATAATGTAGTTTTCCACATATCCAGGAATAAATGAGCCAGGTGTGAAGATATGAAGAGGTCTCTAATTTCCTGGTAGCTGAGGTGATGTTTTAAAGGCTAAAAAGAGAACTCCTAGAAACAAAATCTCAGGAAGTGTGTTTGAAAAGGCAAGGGAATCAATTAACACAAGGGAACATCTTGAAGTTTTCAGTAAAGGAAACAGCAGATGGCCAGTGTGGAAGTCCTAGGCACCACTGCCTGTGATTTTCCACTGTACCCGGTGCATACTGCCTGTACTTCTTGCAGTTACTTGAGCAATCTCTTCCTCCTGTGTCCCAAGCTGAAAGGAGCAATCCCAGTTATCTGTGCTCAGCAGGCACAGTCCAGTGCTGTCAGATGTGGTACAGCTGAGGCCTGAGGAGCCAGCAGGGGGAGAAGACTGGATTAGCACAAGCTGCTCAGGGCAAGCAGCCACCTATCCCACCACGATGCTGGAAGGCGGGGTGGGGGATCTATAGGAAATACCTCCTTCCCACTGAGAAGGTCCCTGCACCATTTCAATGCTGAGTGGTTTCTGGAGAGACAAGGATTCTAGAATTAAATTTGAGCAGCTCTGTAACAAAAGACATATCTGTGAAAAAATATCCCCTGGGCTCCCACCCTCTTGAACTGATTTAATGTTATAAGACCAAATATAAGGCCTGGTCCCCTCATTTGCACGGTGGCTGATATACCTGGTGCAGTACTTATAAACTGTGTTGGTCTGATTATTTAGTGATTTCTTCCCATGAACATTCTCTCACCACAAGTCCAAGCTGACTCTGAGAGAGTCAAAACAAATATATTTTTCAACATTTTCTTTTCATAGAGAATCCAATCTCCTTACAAGATATGTTACAACACTCTTGCTTTTTCAATTATTGCTCTCAATACCCATGGGTATTTCATTTCACTGAAAGGTCTCATTGAAAGCACATTTTTACTGACCTGCAGGGAGATCAGATTGATATTTCTGTCTTAGTCACACGTGTAGGTAGAGTGCTTTGCTGGGGAGAATCCAGGGTGACAATCTGCAATGTCCTTAGAGTCAGGTCACACCTAGGGGGTCCACAGGCAACATACCTCACTTGAATTATATTTGATGCTTCTTATCAGTATGAAGGTTAAAGCAGGCTATGCACTCCTTCCTACTGCCTTTGCAAGACAGACTCTGTATGTACCATGCTGTCCTACTTTAATGAATGCCATGTTGCCAGGAAAAGCTTGATGGTAAATCAAGGCCAACTGGCCAAAATCATTAGGCTTTAAGCTCATTTAACTGTGAATTACTGATCTGGGATAAAAGCTGGCCAAAATCATCATATTCTCATCCCCTTCCATATTTCTAGTTGCAAGATAAGAAAATCTACCAGATATTTGCTGAAGTATTGGAGCCAGAGCACTTTCTATACTCATGACTGCTTTCAGAGTATTGCAGTGGTTACATTAATCCAGAATCAGTGACTTCCAAACTACTTTCTTTTCTTCCTCTGTGTTGTGGATGTTCACAAAGTCATCCTGTGCTGTTCCTTCCTAAGGTATGAAGAGTCAAAAAATCTACTACAAGAAGCCCTGCAGTAATTAGCCAGCTCAATTACATAAACCCAATTGTGACTATGACCCTCTTGAGCTGAAACCTAGTTGCAAAAGTATTGCTGAAATGCGAAATAGGAGAGATCTTTTAACATTTATTTCTGTGTGTGAAGTCAGTGGCTATAAAAGTGCCACAGCAACACCAGAAGCTTTAGGTCTCTGCCACTTTTGTCTCCCTCCACATCTTCCTCTGCTAATTTAAATGCTTGGGACTCTGTCTCTTAGATTTTTCCTTGGTTTGCGAGTTTGTGTCTTTGTTGGAAATATTGCTGAACTGGGCTTTCACTCTTTTAGGTTTCTGTGGGGTCGATAGCAGAAAGCGTCAAGGACAGAGTGGTTGATTCCAGACTGCAAGTGTACGTCACCCGACCTGGCCTGTTCACCTGTCTTGCCACAAACAAGCACAGCAAAACTTTTGGAGCCGCAAAAGCAGCAGCAACCATCAGCATTTCAGGTATACAGGGAAGGAAGAGGCCATTATTTCTTTTTGCCTTTCCTGCTGGGGAAGAGGAAAGGGATGTGGAGTACTGTGGTGGAAGAGAGGAAGCCTTGGAGAGCTGATAATGTGTGGGGGCCTAAATTGAGTACAAGTACATCCTCCATCAGGCTATTTCCTCATATACTCTTACACTTCGGAGACAGGCATAGCTGTCATTTCCTGAATGTTTGATGCTGTCTTGTACTTTGTGTCCCAGAAGCACACTTGGTAAGTTCATCCATATGGAGGAAGTTGTGGCCATGACCCAGCGTTGGTATCATTTAACAGCAAAGTGAAAATAGCTTCAAGCAGTTCAGCTTCACAAGGGGTTGGCATCCAGAAAGCAGGGTGGTTGCTGTCAGAGTAGTACCCTGCCTTGCCTGAAGTTATCTCTTCCCTCAGAGATGTCTCCCAAATGTGAAAATGAATTTCCAAAGTGAAGAAATACGTCTGTCAGCTAACTAACAGCATTTGTTGTACAGAGAGAAAGGTGGTAGCTTGTCCCATCCCTCTTTGGATGTACAAGGGAATTTAGTTAAGAGGAAAGAGGAATCACAGTGGACATGGGATGGTAGCCCTGGTTCTGGTTTTAACGAGGCAGGTACTTGTTTATCTCTCTGTGTCTTAGCTTCTGCTTTCTTGAGAAAATAATTATGCCCTGTCTTACACTGGGCATTGAAACCTACCAGTAATCTCTGCTCCATAATGTACTCAGCACATGGTGCTGTATTTCCCATCCCCATTTCTGCCTTTAGCCCAGGCAAGTGGGTGTCCTACAAATGCAGTGGGGTGGACACGTACTTGGGGCTGGTGGAAGTTGTACTCCTCCAGGCTGCATTGCTCAGCAGGAGGAGAACTACCCCCTAGACATGAGCAGGACTCTGCCTTGGCCTTGCCCCGTCTCACAGGGTACCAAAGGCAGAGGTACCCTGGCCCTTGGATGATGCCCAGTGCCTCCTCTCTGTGCTGGCACTGCCCAGCTCCCTGTGGCATGCCAAGCCAGGGCCACTGCTGTGTGCCAGTGCTGCATCTCCAGCCCTGGCTTCACCTACTTGTTACAGCTGCTGCCTGAAGTAATGGATATCCATGTGGCTTAAACAAAGGTTACATGGGACCCAAAGGATCAGGATAAAAGTGTGGGTTTATGGTGCAAGAGTCCACTTCAGCTAGCACTGCCATCAACAATCCACTTCCTCCTCCTCATTCTTTGTCACTTTACAATGTTTGGTGTTGACCAACTTTTCTTCCTCACAAGAAGATACAAAGGAACAGAATTTAGGTGCATTTTTTTCATACAGCTTACAGTTATCAGACACTTTTCCTAGCATGAAAATCTTGACTTATGCATCTCAGAGGGAGTAATAAAGTGTCACTGATGTCTTTTCCATTTCTTCTTTCTCCTGGTTCATCACAATTCCTGGATCTGGTGCCTCTTCGCAGAATGGAGGTAAGAATGACTTTCTGTGTTTTTGTGGAGGCTCTTTCTGGGTCAGGGAGAAGAAGAATGATGAATCAAGGGGGTTTGGTTAATTTGGCTTAAATGAAGGGGTAGGGTTTCTGAATTCCAGCTGTGCAGACGAGATTCACCCATGGGGGTCACTGAGCTCCTTTACAGAGGCATAATTGGAGACTAAGCTTGGGTGGTTAACAATGGTTTTGAGGCAAGCCAGCAGTAAGGGTGTTTGAAATATGGTAGTGGGGAGAATATTCTGAAGGAATTTCTATTTGATTAGAGATACACAGTTTCCCTTGACCTTATAAATTTTCATGGCAAAGCTTAAACGCAAGGTAAACTCCTACCTGTTCATAGTTAATAAATGTAATTTGGTTTGGGGGTCACCAGATTAGGGCAAGAGAAGATTATATTTGTTCCAAGCAGAGTTATGGATGAATAAATTACATGTGATAAGAAATGAATTTCTGCTTAGTAATTTTTGCAGGACTGAACAATTTGGCTGGCTTTTTGTCCTTAGAATCCTTCCATATTTCTACATGCTGCACTGGCTGATCAGTCTGGAAGGAAAATGAGAGCGTTAGCCTGGGAGATGGGCTGGGAGCTTCTGGCCACCACAGAAAACAGCAGAGCCTGGGAAAGTCTGAGCAAATGGCTTTGCCACTCTGCTGACACAGACTCCCTGCGAAGGCCTCCTTCACAAGAGCTTGCAAGATTGATTCAGGAAGTTTGTAAAGTCATTAAGTCACCACACAATGATTATGGCAGACTTAGCCTTACACCTGCACCCATGCAGGTATGACAGGCATAGGGACACAGACCCCAGGTGTCCCATAAGTGTTCTTAACATTTGCTGCATGATGTTTCCTTTCTGTGACAAACCATTGTGAGAAACATGTTGTTGCTACTTCTCCATTGCCACTTGGTCTGTTTCTCCTTGCATATTTTAGAAAAGCAAGGAAACATAATGTTAGCACTGTTAGCTCTTCTTGGTCTGCCTCTGCAGGCCCCTGAAGTCAGCAGCACAGCTGCCCCATGCACACCTGTCCCCTGCTTTTGCCCCTGGGGCACAAGAAGGATGCAATTTTCAGATTAAGCACAATGGGAACCATCAGGAAAATGGAACTAACATGACCCCTGCAATGTCAAGAGCAGTTCTAGCAGGGTCCTGGGATTATTGCGTTGCTTTGGGGAAACCTGCTGTGTGCTGGGGAGATGTCATGGGCTGTGAGACTAGTGCAGCATGCTGGGAGACTCCTGTGCCACATGAAAGTGTGTCCACGAAGCCTGGGATGATGCAGTGTCAGAGCATCACTGCCATTTTGGTAAACCTCACGTATTGGTGCCTTCCTGTATTTTTTATCCAATGTGACACAGAAAAAAAAAAAAAAGAAAAAATTCACATACAGCCTAAAATAGAGCAGCAAAAACAGGGCCAGAAAACAGCATCTGCAGAAAACAGCATCTGAAGAACAGAAATGTGAGCATCCTCTGTAATCCCTTGTCCATGTACCTCCAGCTTTCTAAAAAAAAACCCCAAAAAGAAAAACAAACAAACAAAAAAAAACCAGCAAGAAACCCCAGATCTAACAATGGGTGATTATTAGGACAGGGGAAAGAAATAAAAGGCAAAGATACAAATAGCTCTGTTGACTGCTCCAAATGGTTGGCATGTTGTGAATTGAACTCTCTGACCCCAGTTACACTGACCGAATGGCAGTGGGGACAGCTGCACCCAGCCCTCCTCTCTGCCCTGATTTGGCCATGTCCCACACACAGGGAGTCTGTTTTCACAGCTTTGCCTCCCATACTCTGGACACTGCATCCCATGGGCTGCCTAGGCAGAGGACACCTCCTCACCTGCAGACCTTACTGCTGTTGGGTGACCATGGGAGCTACTGGAAGGAATATATTGTTTTCTTTTATTGTTATCTTACTAGGCCAGTATCTATATTTTTATTACTATAATGCTGACCTGTGCATTCCCCTCACCCTGCTGCTTACCTTTGATGGCCATGGGGAGGAAGGGAGCAAGGGAGAAGGGGGGGGATCTCCTTCTAGATGCAAATAACATGGGAAAGATAAATAAACGGCCCTCAAAGAAGATTACCCTACTGTGATTTTTAAGCTCCTGCATAGCTCTGTTTTCATGCTATGTGTCAGGACTTAGCAAAATGGGAGATGTGGTGAAGACAGAGGATGCACCTTGCAGAGAAATACTGTGAAGGAAAAGACAGAAGTTTGTGTCCTCCTTGTCTCTGAGTCCCCCAGCTAAAGGTGTGGAAGAGGGACAGGGTCAGGCGTGGTGCAGGAGCTGTGGAAGGACAGGCAGGAGCTTGGTCTGACCTTGTGAAAAATTCCCTGGCACAAGATGGGTTGAACTTACCTGGGTCCTGCTCATCAAGTCTATCTTAAATTAAACTCTAACTCTTGTGAGACAGCAGAGCGAAAAATCTTGAGTTATCACAGGACTGCAAGCAAGCAGCATGGCTGATCCCTACTGCAGGGAAGCAGGAAAGTAAAATATTCTCCCATTAGACCCCAGGGGCAAGGTGAGGGGCCATGCTACATCCTGGTTCTGTGTGATTGCTCAGTCTTCTGTCCACTTATAACTGTAACAACACTTCATCAGAGCCTCATCATCTCTGGAGCTCACCAGGGCTGACACCAGGGTACCCTGCAGAAGTTTCATTCTTGCATTGTATTAGCTGGTTTTAGTGGTATAAACATCTACCATTTTCTCTGCCCTCTATTAGCCTTACACATGCCACTTTATTCAGAAACAGGGCCATTGTGCTCATGCAGCTGTTTAGATCTGTGAGCTTACTGTGCGTGTGTGCTCTTGTCCTCGACAGCAAGCTGTACAAGGGTGACGCAGGCTACTGCAGCACATACAGAGGTGAGGTGTGTAGTGCTATCTTGGCGAAGAATGCTCTTGTTTTCTTCAACTCCTCGTATGCTGACCCAGAGGAGACCCAAGAGCTGCTTGTGCACACTGCCTGGACTGAACTGAAAATGGTGAGTTCATTCTGCCAACCGGCTGCTGAGTCTCTGCTGTGTAACTACATCTTCCAGGAGTGCAATCCCTCGGGAGCTGGGCCAGCTCCAAAGCCAGTGTGCAGGTAAATGAAGAAAAACATGCTCATATTTCACTTTCATTTTGTGGGGATGTGTATGCAGCAGGGGAGTGGTGAGGGACTGTCCAGGCTTGCTTGCAGTAGCAAGTGAAGCTGAGTGAAGCTGAGCCCTCTAGGTTTGCACAGCTTTTCCCTTTGCTCTCTCCTCTGTACACATAGACTGATTCAGCTCTTACTGTGCTGATTGCTAGGGTGTGGTCTGAATTTGAAGTCCAGACCTCTACATTATATCAGGTGTTTGGAGGACAGTGTTGAAAAGAACTATCAATTTGAATTACATGAGTAGCTTCAATAATTAACATATTGTTTTCTTTTATTGTTATCTTACTAGGCCAGTGTCTATATTTTTATTACTATAAAGACTAATTGCTTCTTTAGAATTTTGACTAAATGCAGCTCCAGAAGATGCGACAAATCTGGCCAAGGCAATATACTGATCACTTAGCACTTCTTGCTATGACAGGAAAAATGTGACAAAAATGATGAGACCAGAGACATTGCCTGTGTAATTGTACCTGATAAACCAATACTAAAATGTGGTTATTGTACCCTTCTATATACAGAGAAATGTGCATTGAAATTGGGCTGACAGGAACCCTGAGGAGTCCAAAGCACCTCTTACTATAGCTAATCTACTGTTGACAGGTATTTGTAAACACATCACAGTGACAGGCACTTCTCTCTCCCTATGCAAAGTCCTGAAAAGCCCTTGCCTCATTGCTCCTTGCCCTCCCACCATGGCCATTGAGGCGAGTTTCTTTCTTTCCTCGTTGCAGTGAAATTTTACATCTTTCCCAGATTCTCTGACTAGAATAAAACAGGTTTTCCTGAGCCCTGCACATAGCTTTTGTTCTTCTGCCCAGTCCAGATTTAGTTATTTTTAACTCTAACAGAATGAAGATTACTTGGTGTGCTCTTGCAGAGGACAGTGCCCCACACACATAATCAGGGTGAAGCTTTCTTTTCTCTGTCATATTCAGCCCCTAAAAACTAGTCATTACTCACTTCACATCTGGGTAACTGACATCCTTGTCTAAAGTGCACTGCTTTGTTCTTGTTTTCCTTGAGACACATTTTAAAATACTATTCAGATCTCTGTTTACTGGAAGAGTAACCCCAACTCTAGTGTCCCAAATAAAATACAAATCTTTTCTACAGACATGGCAAGCACACTGCTTGCTGGACTTGTGCCAGATGTCGAATGGGAATAATTTCTCCAGTTATACAGGAACTTTCTAAGACAATCAGCAACATGTTGTTTTTGTAATTGGGACTATTTTTGTTGCTTCTCCTTTAATATATCTAAAACAAAGGCACAGAGGAAAATTCCACTGTGAATATTGACCACACATTTAGCTTTCTACTTGGTACTTATGCTGCGTAGTATTCTACCATTGACACGGGGGTGGCATATGTCCTACAAAACAAGATTATGTGCAAGTATCCAGAGATAATAATGCTGCCAAGTACTACCATTTGCCTTTTGCTGGCAGGCTCCTCTCTGCCACCTCAACATTCTGCTCTGTGTCATTGTGCCCTTAAATACACGATTGCTCTGCCATTTTTCAAGGTCTGTGACCGTATTTATATCTCAGCTACACATGCACAGCACATTAGTCAGCTAAGAGTTTTGCACATTGCTCTGCAAAGTATTTCAGTTACATCTTGGCCTTGCTTCATTTACCCCTGCCCATGAGTGGCCCTGCAGGACCAGAACTCTCAGTGATTTGACTGAAGACCTGTACTTCTGGGGCACTTCTAAAGTCAGAATTATATAAACTAACATAAATATGCACTTGAGTTTGATGCACCTGAGCTAAAAGTTACAACATTTGCAAATATATCTAAATGTTAATGGGCTTGCCTGGGACCATTTTTCTTCAAATCCATGAGTCAATGTTGGTTTCTATTAATTATTCCTACCTCCTTCCACCCTGATTTTAATGCAGCTGTCTTAATAAGAAAAGTTCTGGAATAGCATCCTTCTGAATTCCTGTCCTCAGAGAGCATTAGCTGGACAGCAGTTCTTCCAGAGCCCAACACTCCTTTTGATAGCTCAGACGTCTAATATATACTTCTTAATGGCTGAGAGAGGTCTGGGCGCTCTTGAACACATCTCACATGGTCTTGGTTACTTTGCAATTCTCTTAACTTCTTTTTACTGACAACTTTATAGCTTTCTGCAGAAGCTGGCTAGACTACACAAATTTTCAGCTCAAATACTTCACGAGTAAGAATTTAACTCTCTCAGATGTGGGAGAGCTCTTCCAGTTTTTCAGGGACATACTGCCCTCAATATATGTCCATGTATTTTTATCTTATTATTTATTTTCTTCACCAGCTTTTCTCTTTCCATATTTTTTTTAATGTTCCTTTGGTTTGGAAGCTAGCTGGAGAGAATAAAAACTGATAGGCTGAGTAAAGCTTTTATAAACATAATAAGGGGGTAAAACAAGATTAAATGAAACAGAAGAAAACCACATGGGAAAAGTTCACTCAATGTAAATTTAGATGCAAATTGATTAAAATGAGAGTTCTAAAGGGAAAGTGATATCTCATCTCATAATTCTTGATTACGTCTGCCTCTTGTTTGTGGCTGCTATTGCAACAGCAGAAGTATACCCCCAGTTTCAATCAGTGGAGATAGGAAGTGATCAGGCTGTAGGGAACAGTCTTGTGTTGGGGAAAGTCTCTCTTTGTTTGGGTCTGTGTGTCCCCACCCCCCCCTTACATAGTCTCTTGTGGTCCCTAGAAACACCACTGGCACACTTGCTTTCTTCTACCACTACTATTGTTTGTCCATCTGTCATTTACATGACGTAACTTTTCTAATTATAACCTGAAGTAATCTTTGCCTGTGACCTCAGCAAACCCTCTGTGTGCAGCGTTGGGTGCTACAACAACGGTATGAACCCAACTAGAAGTGATTGACCACCCCTCCTCTGGCTGCCTTACTGTTCTCACAGGGTGCAGATAACCTTCCTTTAGCCCTGGAGCAGACAGCATTGCAGAAGAGTGGTCTTCTGCGTTTTGCAATTGAACACCAAACAAAGGGCTTATTTGAGGATGCTCAGGATCCAGGAATGAACAGAGCTAATTCAAACCGTATCGCCCAAGTCTCAGCCAGTGCTTCAAATACAAGTTTTTATCATTTCCCTATTTAAGTATTTCTTCTTCTTTTCTCATTTCCCTATCTAAGTATTTCTTTCCCCTTCTAAGTATTTCTTTACTTCAGACTTCACAAAGTCATTCCTGTTCCACATGTTGTTAAACATAAAAAAGATAAATTTGCCATCTGGCTGCATTCTGACTTCCATAGAAGGGAGGAAGGACTAGCTACAACCAAGCACAGAGTATCTGGGCATTGATGACTTCAGCCTGCTGAACTGAGGGGCAACCATTACTGTTGCCAAAAAGCTGTTGCTCTAGTAGAATTCTCAATGACCTCCATCCTTCAGGTGTTTTAGACGGTATGCAGTGTTTTTAGCCATTGCTGAAACTCATGACCATCTGCTCTTGTCAAAACCATTGTATAATTAAGGAGGTTGCCTCAACCCACAAGGTGGTGAATTTATCTAAATCCTTTACCACAGACCACAGAAGCACATTTCTCTTTCTCCATCATTGTGTGATGGTTGGAAAAGTTGTGGATGTGGGAAAGACTTCAGCTGAGCTGTGCAAAAGAAATCTCTGCATATGACCTCAAAGCCGATTTTGTAACCCAGGCTCTCAAGAATGGCTACATAAATAAGCAAATCACTGATAAATTGACCAATATAACAATTCCACAAACTTCCCATTATAGTGTGTTTTCTTTTTTTTCTTTTCCTTTTTTCTTCTAGTGCGGGTATTTCTACCTCACCCTTCTCCACAAACAATTTCTCATACAAGACCCATTTAAAAATCCAAAGCACTTCTTGTCAGTGAATGTTTCCCATTGTTATAGAGCTAACACATTAGGTGGGAGACAGGTCACATTTTTACCAGGCAATCTGCAGATATCTACAAAGAAAAAAATGGATTTAAAGTTGCCTTTAAAGACAATTTTAAAAATTCTGGTTTTTTTATTCAGTGAGATTAAAAGTATATGCAAGTGTTTAATATAAGAAGGTTAAGAATTGCATCTCATCTTTTGCTTTTAGTAGATGACACTTCTATTATATAATTTACAGAAGCCAAGTGAGATTATTAGGATATTCTTAAAAATTGTAATTCTAGAAATGAGAGGGAGACTATTTACAAGAGCATGTAATGACAGGACAAGGGGGAATGTCTTCAAACTGAAAGAGGTTTAGATTCGATAATAGGAAGAAATTATTTACTGTGAGAGTAGTGAGATACTGGCACAGGTGGCCCAGGGAAGCTGTGTATGCCTCATCCCTGGAAGTGTCCAAGGCCAGGTTGGATGGATCTTCGAGCAACCTGGTCCAGTGGAAGATGACCCTGTCCATGGCAGGGAGTTGGAAATAGATGATCTTTGATGCCTCTTCCAACACAAACCATTCCATGATTCTATGATATTTATTAGAAGAAGTAAAAAACATCTGTAGAAAAAGATAGGAATGAACTCCTCATAGCTTGGTGTGTGTTGTGTTTTGAGCATAACTCTGCTTCATTAAAAATGTAGGTTTATATGTTTCTTAAAGGAAGATGTTGCATTTCAAACAGGTTTTTTATGGTTTATGAGCCAGATAGCCTGGCTTTAAAGAAGTATCACCCCATTAATGGATTTCTGTCAGCCTGATAACCCCTGCACATCACTGCTAAGTGCAGCCAATTTTTTCCAAGCCATTGACAGCTGTATTTCACTGTTTTTTACAAAACAATGTAGAGAGAATTGCCTTGCTGTAAAGGATCTCTACTGCTTTAAGGAATGGCTCTCAATGGAGGAGAACTCTCAGAAGGGGATTTACAAGCCAGGGCTGATGCTGCTCACTCTTCCTGAATGCAACAGGTTGCCCAGCCTGCACCAGAATCCCAGCTCCTGCACCCGCATCCCTTTCTTTGGTAAGGTGGCACATGCTGCTGATTGTCCAGAGAACTGTGTTCTTGGTAAGGGAGAGGGGAAGGGTATGATCCATAATTTACAACTAAAGTAAAAGCTGATGGTGGATACTGTCCTGTCAGCACCTGTGCATGGAATTGTGACAGCTGCTTTAGCTGTTTACCTCTCTCATTACTGGGGTGTGGGAAAAATCCCTCAAGCAAATAAAACCTGGATTTTTATTGAGAAGATCATAACAATCTCAAAAAACAGTCTTAATGATAGCAAAATTGCCACTCAGGTGCCTTTGCAAAGAAACAAGCTGTTTAAGCACTGCTAGGGAGGGAACTTTTTCCTATAACATGCTTCTGGTATCTGGTCATATTGCATCCTGGACAATCCCTCCTTACATCTTGTCTTGTTTTTTTACAGATTTTAAGAAGGAGAACATAACCAGTAAGTAGACTGCTCCAGACTCTATGTTTTTAGAGATGGACATTATATTCTTTATTGAAGCTGCCATTTGCACATATTTTTATGTTTTCTGCTGGTCCTGTCTGGCTGAATTTAGAGTATTACTGAGGAATATTCGGGTTTCCACATCCAAGGCATGGGGAAACACATTTCCAGCTCTTTGGATATTGGGGAGATCACGGGCTGGTAACTTTTTAAGAGAGGCATGTTTTAGGTGGTGCCCTTCGCTCCAGCTGTTTCCTTTTCTACCTACCCATTGGCTATCATTCCCCTCTACCCATATTTGTATTTCTGATTCTGAAGTCTCCCAGCCTTGTATGTTAACAACATGGTTACTTATGACAGGCTGGCCTTGCAAGACCTTAAGCTCCCAGTACTCTCCTCAAATCACCACTGAAGTCTGGCTGTTTCTTGTCTGAGCCTCCCATGACCAGTGGTGAGACCCGGACATCCCCTGCAGTGCTGCTTTGACTTCTGTCAGGCTCCCCCCTGCTGCGGGTCGTGGCTGAAGCACACACACCCAACTCTTCTACTCATGTGCAATTCCAGTTTCAAGCTCAGGCACTGTACTTACCTCATTGGAAAAAGGAAGAGTCTCTCTCTTGCCATGTATCTAAGCAGGTGTGGTTTGCAGATTTCGCAGTGGCATGCACTTTATGTATGGAGAGAGAGGCAAAGTAAAAAGAAAAAAAAGCAAATAAAGAATTTTGGGGAATATTCTTTCATGGAAAGATCTTGGCTTCACCTGACAACCTGAGATCTAGGGGCCTGGTGACACAGACATGGAGACAAGGACTTCAGCACCCTCTGGGCCAGTGCCTACAACCTGCAAGTGCAGCCATCCCAGCCCTGGTAGAGGAACCACAAGAGAGGGGTGTCAGCATATGAGAGGAGCATTTGTGGGATAGCTTCAGTCTCCCCACAGATGTTTCAGGACATATCCTCTGTCTCTTGTGTATTGTGTATGGATGAACTCTCCTGTTCAGCTTCTGCAGCATTTTTCCAGAGTGGCATTGCACAAATGTACAATATTCAGTCATGAACCAGGAGTAACCATGAACCATAAGAGTAACATTTTAGTAACATTGCCCCCTCTTTTTTCTTTAAACCCATTTTTATGTGCACAAGGGTTTGTTGAGCACTGTTGAAAACTGAGTTGTTTTCTAGCTTGCTATCATATTATTCATTAATGCCCAAGTGGACCAACTCCATTATTCCTCTGTCCTCATTGCAGGAAGACAGTCCATGAAAACATCTGCATTTCCAGAGTGTGAAAGATTCTGAAGTTCTTTCTTAGTGCTGCTCTTTCCCCTAAATCTCTCCACATTAATTTTTAAGGTGTCCCACTGACATTTATTTCAGATCTATACAGAAAACTTTTCCTTGTTTAATACTGACTGTGTCATGAGATATGTTTCAGGAACTGCTTTCCTTGCCCTTGAATGTGAAATAAGTAAAATTCTCATCTCAGGTACACAAGTATGTTCCAGGACAGTTTAACACCTCTGATTAAGATGTTACACCTCTGCAGAGCTACAGGTGCTGGTCATGTGGGGCTGCTATCTTATTGCAGGTGTGAGTCATAAATAGTATTTATGTATCAGCAAAATAAATCCACATGAGTGTATTTTACTTTGCATTTGTCATGGGTTTAAATGCTCCCATAAAGTCCATGATCATTCCTCTACTGAAGTGTTTAGCTGCCTCAGGGCCATATGAACTCGATTCTTTGTTTAAGTTCACTCAACTGGAGTGAAAACTTTAAAGGCAGTGTGTCCACCTACACGTGTATAGTGTCTGCTACCTGCTAAAGCCTCAGTAAGCTAAGAGTCTATCACAATATATAACTGCAATCCTGAATGCAGGAAGAAAACACCAGATAGTTATGATGGTGTGTTGACACCTTGTACACGAGAAAGAATACAATCCACAAAGACAGAGAGCCTTGTGTCAAATTTGAGTCAACCCTTACACAAAGCTTTCAGGAAGATGAAAAGTATTGGCTTAAAAAATTCACTATTTTAGAACACGTCATGTTTCTTCTTGTTGTTTTTTTTTTTTTTTTTTTTTTTTCCTGAGCTGCGAGGTTATGTACACAATAGAAAATAAAACTATGACAGAAGAATTTGCTGGTTTGTTAATTTTTCTACCAAGTCTAACAATGCAGTGGATGCTAATATACGCCATCTATTACAATGTTAGCCTCAGCTGAGCTGAGTTTAGAGTTTAGCTAATATGTATTGAAATTTGTAAGGCTGCTTCTCCTCTGCTGTCTTTCTGCTTCCTAGATTATGCCACTCTCCTATGGGGACAGGTGTATGTGAGGACATATGTCCTAGGAGGATATTAATGCATATTCCTGCAGTAAAATCCTGAGATTTTCTGCGTAATTTTTCTGCAGCTGGAGCAAGCCCTGTATATGCAGTGATTACACTATCTTTGTTATAAAGAACATTGTTTTATATTGATATCATTCCTTTGATCATAGTTCAGATCATACTTCAGGGTATTGTTTCCATGCATGCTGAATACCATAGGCTGTTTCCAAATAATCAGAGAGTATCGATAAGCACTGTACAGAAGCAGGAGGAGGGCAACTTTATTAATCCCAGCTCCCTGCTACCCACATGAGGAATATGAGTGTCTTCCTATTAGTGCCCTGGTAAGAATGCAGGCTGTGACTCATGGAACCAGTGCTGTGATTTGCTTTCTGTTTTGGTTTAGCTTGGGTGGGCTCAGTGTGGCTCTGCCCACCCAAGTGGGCTCTGCCTACTTTCTGCATGATGTACTGTGAACTAGGTAGTTGCAGCTCAACCATCACAGGCATATTGCCTGTTTTCTCAGTCTGAGAGAGTTGCAGTGCCCTCTTTGAAGTTTTAGCAGATTTCTGCCTCTGTATTGAGTGCAAAATCCATTAAAGAGTAAACAGGAATCTAAGCAGTACCCTTCCTGTGTTGTCTAGTCCTTCTGTGTGCTTCACATCTGATGCCATCAGATGGTCTCATGTAACAACATGAACTTTATTCTTGTGAGTCTCTGCTGCAGGACATGGCCTGAAATCCCTTGACCCCATGTTTTTTTTTTTTTTTTTTTTTTTTTTTTTTTTTTTTTTTTTTTTTTTTTTTTTTTTTTTTTTTTTTTTTTTTTTTTTTTTTTTTCTTTCCCAGGGACTTGCTACAGCGGCAATGGCCAGTTTTATCAGGGCACGACCAATGTCACAGCATCTGGCATTCCCTGCCAGAAGTGGAGTGATCAGGTGAGCGTCAGTGTGAGACCCACCAAATGGAGAGCTGTGCTTGAGGTTTGCTTTTCCAAGGAGTTTCTCAGAGTCAAGCAGCCCAGTCTCAGTGAAAGTGATGAGCAGGGAACAAGTTGCCTTCATTCTTGAGCTCATTGGTGTTTTATAATCTCATAATATTTCAATCTGCAAGTTCCTCTTACTGTGTCAAGATGTGTTCTCTGTCATTTCATGTGACTGAAAGGCTACTTCATCAAAGGCTCTGTCTTGCTTCAATCCTTTAGTTTTGTTTTTGTTTTTTTTCCATTTTGCTTTAATAATAAGAGCGTGGAAAATTATGCTGAAACACTAATACAATTTGCTTCCTCCCGCAAGGCTCCCCATTTGCACAGGAGGACTCCTCAGGTTTTCCCAGAGCTGTTTGATGCTGAGAATTACTGCCGCAATCCAGGAGGTGAGAACGAGCGTCCCTGGTGCTACACAAAGGATCCAGCTGTGACCTGGGAGTACTGCAGTGTGTCTCCCTGTGGAGATGGTAGGTAACTGCACTTTATGATTTCTGCCACTGTTGTTATTTCGTGGCCATGCAAGGTGTTTGCATCCTGAGTACACCAATCTGTTCTGTCTTTTGGATTCAGCTAGTTCTGCATCTTCTCATAGATTCATACAGCATCTTTAACGAGAAGGTGTAGTGTGCCCCATGAAGAGGGGAAAATGAAGACAGACGAATCAAGCACCTTGCCCTAGGTTATATAAATGCCAAAGATGAAGTGAAATGTCCTGTGGTATTCTGAAAAACTGTTTTGTCACACGGTTTAGAAGGTAGAGCTTCAGGCTGTTTCCCAAAGTTGTTTCGTTTAGGGTGGTTTTTTTTCAGTAATACCTCCCTCCCCGCCCATTTAAACTAAAAATAAGCCAAAAAAAGATGGAAACACCTTTGTGTTTTGATGTAGAAGTGAAATTTTCCTGTAACTTCTTGTTCAAAAATAGACAAATTTTTGAAAAATATTTCATCCAAGATTCCCAATTTCTGGATTTCAGTGCTCAGAAATAAGACTGCATTTGTAAACTTCCTGCACAGGAAACAGAGGTTCTATGGACATAAGTGAACACAAGTAATTTTCAGTTTAGCTGGCAATTAAGAAGAAGAAGAAGAAGAGTTTAAATTTCTTTCTGTTCTCAAACATTGCATGCAGAGAGCAGTATTTTCTAGAATGTCTCAGAAACTACTCCACAGGTATTGATGTGATTTTTTCCCTAATAATTCAGCCAAGTGTGCTTTAAACTACTTTTCCACATTTGTCCTGTAAAGACACTGAGATGCAAACTCTTGGGGGTAAGAGGATATTTTGGGAAAGCATCACTCTGTACTTGCTTGGTCTTACACTCCTCCCTGCAGATTCCTTTTAGGACACATGATACATTGTGGTTTACATTGTGCACCATTGATCTTTCCCACTGCAGACATGACTATATTTGAATACTTTTGAGACTATCAGATGTGACCTCCCATTTGTAACTCTTCCAAATATTCTATACCAAAACTGTGTTTCCAGCTTAATGGGAACTATGTATTGGTCTTATCAGATCTTGGATATTCACATGTGGCAAGCACAAATGGGTTTTCCTTCCTGCAAATCAAGATTCTCTAGTATGATCTTCTCATGCAGTCATAGGTCTGTATCTGTAATGTCAGTAATTCCCAGGGTGACAAGCTAGCTCTGTAAATTCCTCTTAGAGAAAGCTCTATAAACTAGCAGAGGCATAATCTTATTTTATTTGCGTTTATTTGCGTTACAGCATTGTTATCCCTGGGAACAAGAAAACCAAATGGAGAGACTCTAAATCTTCCCCCTCCTCCTCCATTTTCTCCTACATACTCCATGACTGTTATCATCTCAATCATCTCCAGCTTTGCTCTGGTTGTGATCTTTGGCATTATCACCCTGGTTTGCTGCCGTCGTCGAAAACAGTGGAAAAACAAAAAAAGGTAAAGCTTGGAACTCAATTCAGTGCAAGAAATGCTGCTTTGGAAAAAGGGTTTTCTTGTTTCTGAGAGAAAAGTCATGTAAACATCTGGGAGGAGAGAGCAGCACTCCCTTTGCCTGTGAGAGCCCAGTGTAAGTTCTGTTGAACTCCTGTGCCTGAGTAGAAGGTGGTGACTAGGGACATGGACACCTTGCTGCAAGGTTCCTTCAGTAGCCAGGCAGCAACTTCCTTTTCATTCTGAAATAAATAAGCTCAGGAGGAGCTGAAGCTAGTTATCTCCTGATTGAGGGCTGTGTACCCGCTGACCAAAAATCTCTCCGTTGTTTCAGAGAGTCTGAGACACCAACTCTCACCACTCTGCCCTCCGAACTGCTCCTGGACCGGCTGCACCCCAACCCAATGTACCAGCGCATGCCTCTTCTCCTCAATCCAAAATTGCTTAGCCTGGAGTATCCCAGGAACAATATTGAATATGTGAGAGATATTGGGGAGGGAGCATTTGGGAGAGTCTTCCAAGCCAGGTGAGCAGCCTCTTTGTGAGTCTTCTTTATCTGGATGTACTTGTGAAAAATCAGCACTGGAAACTATCCATCCATCCATCCATCCATCCATCCATCCATCCATCCATCCATCCATCCATCCATCCATCCATCCACCCAAATGCATGCGTACCAAATGGTACACAAGACTCGGGTTTGAATAATTGTTTTTGTTGTCCAGAGCTATCTGTCAATATTTGTTAAACTTTTGCTGCAAATTACTCTTTTCTACTCCCTAGTAGATGTAAAGCCTTACACACATACTAAAGTCTGGTGTAAAAGTTCAGCTAAATTTTGCCAAGAGTACTGCCTGTAACATGTGACCTATTGTGAAGTTCTTGCATTTCCCAATACAATGCATCTTGCAATACAGTTCTTGCAGTATTTATAAATTGTCAGTGTATGGGGAGAATTAAAACACCATTTCTGGCCTGTGTAATTACCACAAAAGTCATTGTGTCATGCTACAGTTCAGCCCAAACCAAATTTCAATTTGATTGTGTGGCAAAACCAAACCAAACCAAAAATCCCCTAAAAACCCTCCCTACATAGGCAAGGGGCAGGGCAAAGGAGGAATGGGCATATGGTCTGTGGTGTCCCAGCCTTAATGGAAAATGCACATCCAAGATTTGTAGATGCTTGTGAGTGACAGGAATGGCAAAAGCTGAAGTATCTGCAAAAATGAACAAATTTTTATTAGTAAATTACATGCCTTCCATGGAAATAGCTCTTTTATTGTCCCTGACCTCCTGTATAACCACAGGGCAGTGGGTTTTGAATAAAGGGGTAGTGTGAAAAGAAAGAAAGAAAGAAAGAAAGAAAGAAAGAAAGAAAGAAAGAAAGAAAGAAAGAAAGAAAGAAAGAAAGAAAGAAAGAAAGAAAGAAAGAAAGAAAGAAAGAAAGAAAGAAAGAAAGAAAGAAAGAAAGAAAGAAAGAAAGAAAGAAAGAAAGAAAGAAAGAAAGAAAGAAAGAAAGAAAGAAAGAAAGAAAGAAAGAAAGAAAGAAAGAAAGAAAGAAAGAAAGAAAGAAAGAAAGAAAGAAAGAAAGAAAGAAAAGCTCCACCATCAATTCAGCTGACAGGAAGTTCATGGTCCCAGGACACATGTGCTTCTAGGCTTTGTCAGGGTAGCTTTCTATAGTAAAATTTCTGTGCCCTGGGGCTAATTTCCTCACTTTCTGTACAAAATGAGTTATCATGGGCAGCCTCTTCTTCCAGACCTTTCTGGAAACTGTTTGGGGGCTTTGGGGGTCGTGGGTGCTCTTGATCCCCCCTTGCAGTCCATTCCCACCTACTTCTCAGCCTCATTCCTGCACCTCTGATGTACAGTGTTGTGCTTATCTCCAGGAGCCAGAACAAGGACACTTGTCTCAGAAAAATGTTGCCCTACCTCTGTATGACCCCTTTATTCTGCCATAACAATCCTTGGTTGGCTCCATGGCTATCTGGATATCAGTATTTGAGTAATACACATAAATTTCCTTATCTCTAGACTTCTACAGTGTCCCCTTTAGTTCATTTCTCATTTTTTGTTTTTGGAATTTGCAGCCACTGTTACCTGTTTTAAACCTAAGGTATTAGACAGCCCAGTTCTGATAATATCATGGGAGGTGAGATTGTGCACTTTTACAAATGCGAAAAATCTTTAATTGACAACCCCAAAAATGAGGAGGATGAAAGATATCTAGTTTTTCTTGACAGAATCCATAATTTCAAGACAATCTGGGCAATAATTGTTTCCTCCTAAAGTCCCATCCCCAAATTGCTAGAAGAAAGTGTACAGGCTGCATAGTTCCCTGCTTAGTCCTTTGTCCTTTGCAGTTAACAAGGATGGGGCATGGCTGATTTTGTAGCTGTATGTAGAGTAGTGTATGACAACCTCACAAAAACCCAGGGAAGGATCAGAGTCCCACCATGGGCCCAGATCTGCTTGGTGAAATTCTTCTCTTGGCTGCCAAAGCAAAGGGTTATCCTTGCAAAAAGCAGTCATAATGCAGATATTTGTAATGTTTATAGTTAAGCTGTTGATGTAGCTGCTGGAAAATGAGTTCTGTACAGGTTAGACATGTTGCAGCTGGGAAACAATTTCAATAGCTGTGATGGATTTTTTTTTTTTTTTTTTGCAATGAAAAGATAAATTTTTTCTAATGGAAGAAAAGCAAGCATATTTTTCTTTGTTACAGAGAGAACTAAAAATAACAAAATTCAAAGGGTGCACAGTGGGATTGTCACAGATGCTTAGCCTGTGATGAACTATTAGCCTGGGTGGCCAAACACATCTGAGCTTGAAACAAGAACACTGCTATAGAAACTGCACAACAGCTCTGCTTGGGGTGCTGCACACCAGGGGCAAGGGCAGCTGTTGTCCCAGCCTCCGTGCAGTGCTCGGGGTCCCTGAGTACATCACTTTCTGCTCATGCTGCAGGAGTCTTCACCTGTGTGCAAGCAGGGCAGACATTCTTCTTCCCAAGTGCAGCTTTGGCTGTCCTCTGGGAGTTATAATACAATTTGAGTGCTGCACAGACCTTTCTGAGCTCAAAATGACTTTCATGGATATCAAGAAAGACTTCTCAAAGGGCATTCAATTGTCACTAAAGTGCTAGTTAAGCAAGTGCCAAAGTGGTGTAAAGACCTTTTATGTGGATTTCATCCACTTCAGCACTGCAATTTCTTTCAATTAAGCCTTTTTGTTATTGTCAATGAAAATAAGAAAAAAAGACACAGAAAAAAAAAGAAAGTATTACACCTTATCTAGCATTTGCAAAGTGAGCAGTAGCACATCCTGAGAGATGCTTGCTCTGTGTGGCTCAGGGAAGGAGCCACAGAAATATTGCTTCTTAGGGACCTCCTTTTTTATTACCATCTCTATCAAGAATGCCTCCAAGGCTTTATAATTCCTTATAATAAGATATGGACATTTATATGCACTGCTGGCGGAGCAGTGCAGACCACTAATCCACTAGTACAAGCTGTGTGTCCATCCAGGTTACTGAAACTATCAAAACGCAAATTATTGCCTTCCCATCTCAGAAGGATAAAATGTACTTTCCTGCATGTGTTAAATGGACATCTCGAGCTAAGTTTAGCAATCCTCTTACTTCTTCTGCTCTCATGTTTCTTGCTCTTCTGTAAACACAGCTCTGCACTCAGTGCCAGCAATGCCTTTGCCAGTTGGCTCCTGTGAGTCCTGATTCAGTGTTTACTCACTCCTGGGTCAAGCAACATGTTAGGACAGGAAGTGTCTAGCTATCATTTACTAGCTTCTCCTGAAAGGCTACTGTCTTCACCAGGAACAGCTTCACACTTGGAAGGATAAGGAAGTAACCATGCTTAAAACAAAATTCAGGACCAGACTCAGGTCTGTCCAGCTAGGTCTTTGTGGCTGATTCTCCTCCTGGGAGGACCACGCTGGCCACACAAGCCACCAGAGCACTAGCTCTGTGCAGTTCAGTGCAGACCAGCATGCAAACTTCCTTCAAGAGCTGGAGCTGTGTGGTCCAGGCTAAGCCTGAAGATCAGGATTTCCTAAAAGCCTGGATGTGGAGTCTTTGCTAGTAGGCCAGTATGGAGTTTTTGGTAGCAGGCTGGTAGACCTACACTACAAATGCACAACTTGTTGTCCCTCCTTAGGGACAAGGCTGTTCCCTAAGGTCAGAGTTTCTTGACAGAAGTCTCCTCATGTTCTCTCCATCTGCCAAGAGTATTTGACCTGCTGTCTCATATATAGCTGAAAAATAGTGTGGGTGTCAATTAATAAAACAAAAAACCCCAACCTTCCCTTCCCCCTCAAAAAGCAGCTCCTGCTGATTCAGAGCAGTCTCCTGTTCACATATTTACTTAACCAAAGAATAAGGTAAAAGTAGGCTCCCACCAGACTCGGTAGATGTTAATTGCATTATTTAATCATCTAAGAGAAGCTACAAAACTGTTATGGTGAGCAAGATGGGGACAGTCTCAAATACAGATTCAGACTGATCCTCATTTTTTTACACAGTTACTGTTTAGGAAAGAAAACCTGACTGGGAACTTAAGTCAGACGTTATCTAGATAGGATCAGAATGAAATTCTTAACTGCACTGCTGGTTTGTACTTTGAACAGCATGCACTTAAATGCCAATTAATGCCTCTGGTGCCCAAATCCATTGGTGGTGAAGCAGGCAAAGGACTGTTGCTGTCCACCCTGTGCACAAACAGTGTAAATTTCCCCTCAGCTTTTCATTAATTGCAAAATAGATTACCTAGGTAATTTCTTTTGATGTTTCCCAGTTCTAGGAGAAAATTAACCTGTTTTTCAAAAAAACACTACCCCTTCTGGCCCTCCATCTGAATTCTCCAAGTTCAGAGGCAGCAGTTTCACACTGCTACCCTGCAGACGTGCCCCTACCATTTGTGCAAAGACTGTCTTTAGGGCATGAAAGGGATCAAATTTGATTGCTGTCTGCCAAGACTTCAGTCTCTGCCTCTGTGCCAGAGGAGTGTGAGTTTCACAGGTCTGCTAAGAACTGTAGTGCATCACCACGAGCTACCAAAGGTGAAATTTCTGGCTTTTGCCTGAGGGCCAGTAAAAAGGCATTGTGCAGCTTAACCTCACTTGGTTACATTTAGCTTAGTTTACATTACAGAATTCAGTGAAATTGGGTGGTTGGGTGTACATCAGCTTTGGGTGAGTTTCTGTCTCCAAAGCAGGCGGAGACAGAGCTCTCTCCACTCCTGCTTTGGCACTGTGCTGGGTCTGTAGTAGGAGATGAGTGGTAATCTCTGAGACTATTTGGAAGACATAAAGCCCTCCTATTTTTACTTTTGAATTCCCTATTACTTTGTTCAGGCTGCTGCTGCTGGCTCTAGTGCTGAGAATTGACAGCAGGTGGTAGGTGCTCATACTCCTCCCGTCCTCCTAGACAGGGAACTGCTGCCAGCATGGGGGGAAAGAAGGAAGACATTGTGCTGTAATGGAGGCAGTAGCAGACAAGTGTGGGGTCTGATCCTCTGCTCTGGCATGCCAGACCTCCTTGCCTGAGTGTCTCAGCTGTGATCTAGCCACCTCTTACTCCTATCTTGATGGACACCCTGCCATCCAGTGACATTTGACATTTACAGCATCCAAGTGCAACTGTTGCAACTGCCATGTGTCTGAAGTAGAAAACAAGGAAGCTGGAAGTTTGCTTTGGAAATTGGAGTCTCCTCTAGGTGCTACTGAGCAATAAAATAACCTGGCATTCAAGCAGTGGGAGGCAGTCAGGCTGGTGTAGCAACATGAGACATAAATGGGCACCACTCCCCGTGGGCTCTGGCTGGCTACCTGTACGGAATGTGTTTTAGCTGCAAGGCCCCTGGGAAGAATTTGTGCAGGAAACAAAATGTACGTCTGAGGTTTAGTGCATGTTTGAAGAGTGGAAAGTTACTCTTCTCCAGCAACAGCTACCCCTAAATCTTTGGCAAGCCCATCTAATTAAACTTGTTGAGGCTGCAGGGACATGTGGATAAGAAAACAAGTTTGTTGCTCTAAGTCAGGGTTCTGTTTCCTAAGGATTTGTGCCTATAAGCTTTAGTTGAAGATTTGTAAGTGTCAAAACATGTGTATTTACACATTAACTTGTTCTTCAGACAAGGCACCTGTTTGCTTTGTCCCTTCTGTCCTGTCAAGTGTTTCCACAAATCTTGAATGAATATTAATTGTTTTCTGGACCTCAGCTACACCACATTAAATCCAGCTGAAATTAGCAAATGCTTTTATAACTTGTTAAAGGTACACACACATGCCACACACACATACACAGAGAACAGTAACAAAAGGCTATTTCCCTTACAAAACCAAGGAAATACATTTCCTGTAACTGTTACTTTCACTCTGATAGCAGCCAGATATACCAAAGTCACCATTGTGCCAGGTATGGGGAAGGAGGCTCTTCCATAAATTTCATAAAAATTAGGTTTATTTTTAACTCTACTGTAACACCCAAAAAAAGTGAATTGTTTGGACTGAAGAATCCATCCTGTCCTTAATAAAGTTTATGATGTGATTTCCAACCTAGGGAGCAATTACTTCTTACCAACCTTTTACTTATTTATGTCTTTATCTGACATGGTGATGAGTCTGTAAGCAGCAAGACCAGTGATCAAAAAGAGCTATATTGAATTTAGTCCTACCTGTACCTGAAACAAATAAAACGCCTCTATAATATGCAATGCATATTGCAGTCCCAAGAGATGAAACTGGGCTTTCCTTCTGTTGGTTCTGGGGCTTCCACTTTTTTTTTTTTTTTTTTTTTTTTTTTGGTCAGCCTCTCCTTTTGCATCAGAAACAGAACCTATATTCAGTGTGCATGTATTCATCACTGATGATTTCCTCTCTTACCTCATCTCCTTACAGGGCTCCAGGGCTGCTGCCATATGAACCTTTCACCATGGTAGCAGTGAAAATGCTGAAGGAGGAAGCATCTGCAGACATGCAGGCTGACTTTCAGAGGGAAGCAGCTCTCATGGCAGAGTTTGACAATCCGAATATCGTCAAGCTTTTAGGTATCTCAGTGAGGCATCCTGCTGCCCTAACAAGATGGTGCATCACATCAAAGCCTCTTCATGCTGCACTGAGTATACTGCTAGCCATCTTGCTGCCTAACTCTGTTTCCAGTCTAATAACATTAACCCAGATGTCTTACAGGGAAGACGTGAACTTCCTGGAGCTGTGATTTATTTTGTGGGTACTGAAAAGAAATAGCACAAGTCTTGTTAGTTTTATAAGTTCCACTTACTATTGTGAGTCTGAACACTTAATAGCATTAAAAACCCCAAAATTAAATGAACAAAAAAAGCCAGCCACAAAAATGGTCTCTTTCTTTCCTTCCATTCTCATCTGAAAGGACATCCTTCTTTGTTGGATTTTTTTTAGAAAGTCTTGGTGCTGAAGCTTGTCTACTAAGGCACTTTATGAGGAAAAAAAGCTGCTGACAAAAATACATTCTTTTAGAAGATTGTATTTTTTTTTTTCTGAAGTAGATGCTGCTGGCCATCTTTATCTGGCAATCCTGCTCTAAGTTGTTATATGCAAATCTGATTCTCATGAAGAGGGGCATCTGAGATCTTAATTTATTTCAGTAGGAAGATCCAGAACATTTTGAAATGGATAAACCACAGTTTTGGGAAAGCTGGGTTGATACAGGTACTTTGGCTACAGAAAAGAAAAGCAGGAAATGCACTAAACTGGATGAAACTTTGTGTTTATTGTTAATACATTTTAGGCCAGAAAACAGCAAAGGTACAGGCACAAACTAGTACCACATCATGGGGCTGTGGAGAAATCGCCACATTGTTGAAAACAATGTGGATGGTAAATCTCTCACATGCACTTGTTGTGCTTGTCAGATCCTGATGTCATCAGATTGGGAACAGCCATTTGTTTTTCCTCAAAGATTCAAATATTAGGTCAACAATCAGAATTTCAGATTTCACAATAAGTTGCATCACCAGTTGCTAAAGGATGACCCTAAGATAGCAAAACACATGCATTTTAACTGTTGGCTTTTGCTAGTTAGCAGTTTAATGATAGGTGCACAAATATTACTCTATGATCAGTAAGGCTCAAGGAAGTGTGGTTAATGCTGGCCCACCAATAAAGCTGATAAAGTGCCAAGCATGTGCCCTTCAGTGGGACTGCTGTCTACATCTAACTGACAGGACAAATGTCTCCTTTCAGCTGTCTGCTTTTGATTTGTCCTTCTTTAAATTTTGTATATATGTCATGCCAAAAGTAATTCCTTAACCAACTTTTTTTTGACATTAATTGTTTAAAAAAAAAGAAAAATCTATAAGGGTGGGAGTTTCCTTGCAATTCAAGAGTTCCACTGAACCCTTGAACATGCCCCATATGAATACTTTTGAAGTCTTCCTGCATATGTGTCATCCATACAATATTATTGTTGTAATAGTACAACAATCACAAGAAATAAAAGAATTAAAAAATAACTTGATCAGAACTTTAAAGGTTACTTCCTGAAAGTCCTTGTTGTTGCACCTGGGAAGAGGCAATACTTTAGTTAATGTTAACTTAATCAGGATTGGCTCTTCATTAAACATAGCTCCAAAACTCTGTGTTTTACCTGCGATCTCAAGAAAAATTGTGCATGCAGGCATGTGCATGACTTGTTAGCATCACATCACCCACGGAGCTCAGCATCAGGTTCCTAATGAAGGAGCTTGAAAAGAGGAAGCACGCATGATGGATGCATGCAAAGTGGATGGTATTTGCATGGTCACCTGTCTCTCTGCATTGTTGAAAGCCTCCCTTTTGTGTAAGGACTTTTGTGCTCTTTGGCTCTTGCACAGCGGAACTCTCTTTGGTACTCCAATGTCCTGTGTGGTCTGTCCTCTCCCAGGCGTGTGTGCAGTTGGGAAGCCGATGTGCCTGCTGTTCGAGTACATGGCCTATGGGGATCTGAATGAGTACTTACGTGACCGCTCGCCCCGCAACCTCTGCAGCCTGGCGCAGGGCAGCCTGGACACACGGCTCCGCCTCCCGAACCCGCTGGCGCTGTGCTGCACCAGCCAGCTCTGCATTGCCAAGCAGGTTGCTGCTGGCATGGCGTACCTCTCCGAGCGCAAGTTTGTTCACCGGGATTTGGCCACCAGAAACTGCCTGGTGGGGGAGAACATGGTGGTGAAAATTGCAGATTTTGGTCTCTCAAGGAACATGTATTCAGCTGACTATTACAAAGCAAATGAGAACGATGCCATCCCCATCCGCTGGATGCCCCCTGAGTCCATTTTCTACAACCGCTACACCACAGAGTCTGATGTGTGGGCCTATGGGGTGGTGCTGTGGGAGATCTTCTCCTACGGCATGCAGCCTTACTATGGGATGGCTCATGAAGAGGTCATCTACTATGTGAGGGATGGGAATGTCCTCTCCTGCCCAGACAATTGTCCTCTGGAACTCTACAACCTAATGCGCCTCTGCTGGAGCAAGTTGCCTGCCGACCGTCCAGGCTTTGCCAGCATCCACCGCATCTTGGAGCGCATGTACGAGAGGGCCGTGGCCAACATGTCTGTCTGAGGGATACAATTCCTTCCTTGTCTCCTGTGTCCACCTATTTAGACTGACTTGGACTAGCCCATGAACTCCTGACTGATGGTGGCTTCACACAATGTCCCACTCAGGGAGGAGAAGCAGCTCGTTCCACTGCCAAGCAAGAATTATAGACTGAACCCCTTTATGCACCTCCTTGAGCGGGACTGTACCTCCCAAACAACAGGGTTGACCTTTAGCCACCAAGACAAGACTCCTCAGGCTGGTGAGGGTGTTGGTCATGCTAACTCAGTTCTTATATTTGGCATTTCCAGTGGCACAGAGTTGCTCAGGGAAGGCAAACTAATGTTTCTTCCTAAGCACTGTTTCTTCCCTTCCTAAAAGATCCCACCATGCCCTTCTGCATTTACACTCTTGGCTTTTACCTTTTTTCCCCCTTTATCTTACATTTTCTAGTATTATTTTAAAAAAAAGGTTGCAGAGTTCAATCTTCTTTTGGGGATACCATTTATTATGGTTTTTTTGCATACTGTTTACTATTTTGTTTTTGCATACTCAGTCCTTTTTGCAGAAAAAGGATGTTTCTGAAGCCATAGGCCACTTTCATCTTCCTTTTAACTTCCACTCTCTCTCATTACAACACTGACAGAGTCAAAACAGGAGCCTGCTGGACCACTGGCAGCCCCCTGCATCTTCTGTTACAGAGACAGACAAACTCCTGTCAAGCATGACACTTTCCGTTTTCCAGAGTGAGAAATCCTGAGTCACATTCACTTTATGTTTGTTAAAGTCTCATCTAAAACCTTTCCTTCAGCATTGCAGCACATCTTACCAACCTTCTTTTGAATCAGCAAAGCCGTTTGGTGCTGTCAGAGAAATTTATCCCAAAGGCCTGGTGCTGCACCTTGTAGGCATCCAAAGTGTATTTATTTGCCCTGCCTGATCCTCACAATGCTGAAAGCATGAAGAAATGCATCCCCTCTTGCAGAAGTGTGGCAGGCTATATTAATTGCTTTTTCCTTTTTCTTTACAATCTTGGCCTGCTGTTTCTGGTTTCCTTTCCTGACAGACTCTGCTAAGTCTCACTACAATATTTGCTGGCCACATTTCCTTGTGCTGCAGTTTAGAGACAGAGGAATAAAGAAGGTGGATGTCTACAACAGTGTCCTTCTCAGACAATCTGTTAGAAGAAGGTGGAAAAATTGGGCGCACACAAGAAGAGCTGCAAACTGTCCATCTGCAGGGCAAAGGTGAGACTGCCTCAGTTACAGACAGCCTGCAGCCCATCTCCAAACACCAGATGTTTCTCTGCTAAAAGTTCTCCAAATTGCAATGGATACATCAGTACCAGAGAAAATTTTATTCCTGTGGTGACAGTTGTAACCTTTTAGCTCCTTGTGCAGTGAAGAACAGTTGTCCCAGAGCCCCATTGCTGATACAAAATATAGTCTGAGGCAGGGATGTGCATTATGACTATAGAGCAGGAGTGCAAACGAATGAGTGTTTGGTGTGGCTTCTGTAACTTGGGCACACTGGTTTAGCCTACCCAGAAAGCAGCAGCGGAGAGCAGCTATCTATGGTTTCTGAAAGGTAAGCTTGAAAAGATCTGTGAACCATTATAATGAACAGAACTGGAAATATCATACTTTCCTCTGTTGCTCTCCTGTTTGTTTGGGGTTTTATTTTCTTGGGTTTCTTGGGCTTTCTCATGTAACTGCGGCCATAACAGCATGATTTAATGGTTTTAGACCACTGGTGTCACCTTCAATTGGAGCAAGGAACTTGCAATTACCAAAGACATTGGCAAGAAAAGAGGTCTGGGCTGCTGTTGAAGTGCCAATATGTATCTGCACAGTGAGCACAAAATGGCCAGTGCTGCCTTACTAATTTAGCAGTCCTACCTATCACACAATAGCTCACTGAGGTTTGGATACTAAAGACAAATACCCTTGAAAATCCCAAAGCCCTCAGTTTCAATAGAAAATTATACTGGAGTTTGTCATATAGCTCCTGTTGCTGCATTATGACCACCTCACAGTGTGCATGGTTGAATTTGTTAGGTTGTATCAGCTCCCTGTCTGTCTTCCCCGTTCTGAGGAGGAAGAAGTGACGAGGCAGGCCTGGAAGGTGGTGATGCTGAGCTGAGTCTGAATACACAGCCCAGGACTTGAGGTAGTCAGTGTCTGCAGGTCAGGAGGGGAAAAGCTTCCTTTCTTGCAGGAGGAAAGAGATAATTTCAAGACAGACTCCGAGAAGATCTCAGCAGCATGTTCTCCAGGGATGGTAATGGCTTCTGTGTACCGATCCAGCAGGAGGGCTTAGCACCTAGACAGTGCTGTACTTTCAGAATTAAATTGTAGCAGGACTTCTGCTGACTTAGTGTGTAGCTGGATTTTACTTTCCTTCTGCTGTATGCTTTTCAGCTTGCTAGGAGCTGGAGGTTGACTGTTTTTATGACATGCCTCCTTTCACAGATGTTTTTTCTCCTCCCTATGTTTAGGATTCTGCTGTCTTCATTCTATGTTATACAATGTGCTATGCCAGATTCTTCTAGACTTTCTGTACAGTTATCGTGTAACACAATTTTTTTTTTTTTTAATGGGAGTAAACAAAGGGATTATTAGAGAGTAGCAGAGCAAGAAAAGTTTGTTGTTCAAAAAAGTTGCTTGGAAGCAAAAGTATTTTGCTTTTTTTAGTTTGGATTTATACTTTATGTGGAGAGAGAGGAAGAATCAAAAATGAACATTTTGTGTTCATTTTAGAACATTTGTGTGCTACAAATTAGAGCACTTTTCTACATTTGGTTCTGTCCATACTGGCCCCAAAAATATGGAATGCTTCATGAATTTGCATGTCACCCTTGTGCAGGGACCATACTGACATATGAATTTAAGATGAACCTTTTTGGTGCTTTGGTTCCCATTCCCACTGATAACAGAGGGAGCCAGCAATCTGGGGCACTGGATAAGAACCCCAAAAAAAGGATTTGCAGCACATTTGATGTACCCATTCCCTTTGCAAATGTGCTGCCTTGAGCACTGGCAGCACATATACATCTTTATCCTGGGTGGCATATTATGAAATCTGACCAACCCAACAACACAGAAATCTTTTCATGTTCCCATGCCTTTATTTGGCAGTTGCATTTTAAATGCATAAATTTATAAGCATAAATTCCATAACTGATTGGACACTGTTTACAATATGATCAAATTTGGTTCAGATCCTCTCAGACACTTTATGGGTTAAACGCAACTGTCTCGTTTCATTTACCCAAGGGAGTATACTAGTTATTATTCTGTAATTGTTAAATCTTCATGAATGATGGCTTTGAAAGACATCCCTAGCAGAGATGTACATTTCTCATTATCTCAACCTGTGTAACTCCTGCGTGCAATATTTTATAAAATAAAGAGACATTGAAAAGGATAATACTAATACTGTTCTCTCTGTTCTCTTCCTTCTCCAGCATGGTTTTGGGTTTTTGTTGCTTTTGTTTCTGTGGTGTTTTTCTCTGAAAATAGATGTGTTTCATTTTATTAAAATATCTTTGTTACAGCTTTAATATCACAATGGTTATACTGCAGTGAGCTGCAGTAATGAGTTAACTTACTATGTGTGCTCAAAGGCATATTGTTTTCGTGGGTTAAAAGCACGTTAAGAAACTTTACATTGTGAGAACACATTAAGGACTGGACAAGGGAAAGGAGGATGTTTTTACAATAATGTAGATTGGAGTCCTTTTGTGACTATCCCAAGGTGTAAGATGCCTCACAGAGATGGGAAAGACATCTGTTTCACTCCAAATATCTGCTGGTATTTGTGCCTGGATTCTGGTCTCACACCTAGATGTGTGGAATTAAAGTGTGATGTAAAATCAAAAGGGAATTGAGTTTGCTGTTTGTAGAACACAGCTGAGCAAAGTTTCATGCTGATGGGTTTATCTAAAAGACTATAATCTTTTTCTGCACATGATCCTTGAAGATGAGCTCATTCAGTAACTCTGTGGTAATTTTAACTATTCAAAAATTAATTGTAAATACTTAACAGTCAGAAATGGGGAATCAAACCAAACTTTCTGACTACAATTAGTCAGGCAAACCAGGAATTACCTTCTTTAGTTGTCTCTCTTCTCTCTGCCACACCTGCCCCCCACCCCCCCCCCCCCCCCCCGCCAATACAATCTAAAGTGTTTTCTGCAAATGTTCTTGCAAGAAATCTTAGGGAAAAAATGTTTGGTAAATATTGTTCTTGCTGAGCAAGTCATTAGTGAATTAGGAAAGGAGTTATTTTTTCATCAGCTCAGTTAGATTGAACAATATTAAAGGGTTGACATGCGAAGATTTTCAAGGCACAAGAAGTAGTACACTCATTTCCCACCACCAAATGAACAGACTTTTGAATCTGTAGAGAAACATTCTTCTGGCTAAAAAGTTGACTCTATGACAGAACCTGCTGTCTTCAGCAGTGCAATGTCTGCCAGGCTTCCCTCCTTCCAACCCCCTTCTGAGGTCACCTGAACCAGCAAGCACAGTGCCTTGAGTCACCCTGAACATTTTAGGTAATTCAGCCATCCTGTATGAAACAGTGAGAGTAACTTGTGGCTGGGAAAAGCAGAAGCATGTAATAGACCATATAATTTTCCTTGACTTTAATATGTGATTTGGTAAATGCATATCCTTGTCTTTATTTAGGTTTGTATAGGAAGAGGGTGAGGAAGCTTGCTTTGTAGGGAGGGCAATAGAAGTTTCACTCAATCCTTTATGCACATTCCTTGTTGTGTCTTTCCATTTATTTTAAAACTTTGTATCTTCAGTTAAATGTAATGACATCTCACTTCCTCAAAGGAAAACCCTGAGAAGCCTTTGCTAAGTTTCTGTCATTGCAGTGATGTGGGAGTTGTTGCCCCTCTGCTGCTGGTGTGGAGCTCTGAAGTAACATGAAACAGCTTTTTATATTTCATAAAGAACCCAGAGGATTTCAGTGGTGTTCAAATGCAGGACAAGGATAATTTTATTATTAACAAAAAGGAAAAACAACAACAACAACAAAACCCTATCAATTTACCTATGCCACCAAAACCATAGAGTCTATTACAATAATGTCATGGGTGTTTTACAAGTTTCCCAACCTTGGGAGAAAAATTATGTTCTCATTCATTGACAAATCTTTAGAAACTCACCTTTTTATACTGCTGCTGTGCACAGTCAAGAGCATTCCCCAGGGCCCTCTGTCCATACTTAGTGGCACAGTGGCCAGTTGTAACTTTAGAAAGGGGAATATATGAAGAGTTTGAAGCTGCCCTTAAAACCAGAACTAGCAATTTTCTTCAGTGCTGGAGTGGTAGCCCTTAGCAAAGGTCATACTTCACACCACTGACATATTCATGTGCTAGCACAGCATCTTATAATATCCCACAAATTTAGTATTGAATAAATAAGAATTTCATCTGCAACTCATAGACAGAAGATATTATGATAAATTTGGACCAAAAAGCAATCAATTAATTAATTTATTATATTTATTGAAGAAATATTTTTCTTCTGTCTGCTGGGATGCTTTTAAGGCCAGTGTGCTTACTTTGACTGTGAGATAACCACACTATACATTTCTAGGGGCATGAGTGAGCATGTTGAAGCACTTGTATGTTTATCTGCCCTCCCCCATGGCTCTTATATAAAAGAGAGGTTACATTTTGGGAGTTTATATAGGCTAGCTAATGTTTATGTCAACAAAAATCTTAATGGAAGAGGGCATCTGTGTAGAAATGAGGAGTGCCAGATGAATGAATGGGGGTTATTCACCCTCTGGATGTTGAGATCATGCTGTGCTAAATTTGACTTCTTATTTAAAGCAGTGACTTCTTATTTAAAGCAGAACTTCAAAGCAGTGACACTGAAGAACAGGAGGGCTTTAGCTATTGTGAAGAAGGCAAACTTCCCCTGTCTGGCTGCAAACAGATGGGATGATTTGGGACCACTACATGGGAAGTGTAGCAAGGAGCACAGCATTCCTCAGCCAAGGAGCACACCACTTTCCTGAGGCATACAATACCAGGCACAGTCAGTCCCATGCCAGATTAACTCAGATTTGGCTGAGATTAATTTGCAGTGCTCTTGTTATTTTTTCTTCTGTTTTGGAACACAATGAGATCTCTTGATGCTTGTGCTCCAAGACCCTGAACTCTCCACACCTTGTGCCCTTCTCAACGCAAGCAGCAGCACAGTCCTGCTCTTCTTCCTTTCCTCCCAAAAATGCACCACTTTCATCTGATCACAGGGTCCAGATAGGTCCCTGTTTGTGGAACAGGGCAACATCAGTAAATGATAATGTTTCCACACCTCTTACAGTGGCGGAGCTGTGGTTGTTTGACCCCTGCATAGAGCAGCACCATCCCTGACCCAGGAGGGTACCTGACCTGCAATACAGCTGCAAGTCTTTTTGGGGATGGGAGGCTGCATTTTGTTTGGTAAGAGCTCCTGGAGAGGACTGTACAAAATGTTCAGATCAAAACTTCCAGCAATGAAAAGCCACCCAGGTTTGGTTGTCATTAGTGGCCTGACGAAGTTTGCCAGGAGTATCTGCATGCCGCTAGGCTGCTGAACAGCTACATTTCAAGAGAAACTGCTCTGATTTATAGCTTGGTGTCAGTAGCACATTGCAGTCCAACAGCTGTGGACTGGCAGGGAAATGGATAAGACAACTTGGTATTGGTATGTCTTACATGTGAAATCTTCAAGTCAACAGGAAAGCATTTTAATGATCTGTCCTCTCAGTAATCTCAGATGTGAAAACCTGTGACTGTCTGGGCACTTACAGGTGACACCTGTGTAGACAAAACAATAAATTTTTGGCTAATATATTTTACTGTGTACCACACCTCATACAGACACAACACTATGATACTTATGCACTGTGTTGAGCAGGATTGCTGTTTCTTTTGGTAACAATATGCACTATTGCCCCGGGCCCATAGTACAGAAGAGTATTTGATTTAGCTTGTGTGAGATAAATCCTGTCAATGAGAGGGACAGTGCCGATTTGGAAACATACCCTGACTCAGCAAGACTTGCATAAATATTTTTCTTGGACAGTTACCATGCAGTCAAGTAGCTGCTACTACTACATATTTGCCCTTTTATGCCAATCCATACAATGGATTATCTGTTAGCAAGAAATTTTTAAAAATAACCTGAGGTAAAATGTTAAATTAAATTCCTATACATGAAATAAAAGTATCTCTGTCTACAATAAAAAATATGCACAGTTCATTCTTTTGGAACTCTGAGATCCTCTTTGCCTTCACTGGCAATTCTAACTTTACTCAGAGATTAGTGGGGCTGATCATTATTCACTGCTTCTGCCAACACTGAAATGAAGGGGCTTCCAATGAACTTCAAAACATGGATGCAAAAAGTCATACACAGGGCACACTTATATGCCCATGAGCCTACAGATGCCAAAGTATGAATACATTTAAAGAAAAAGAAAACAAAACAGATTACAAAAAATCATATGGGAGAAGCCTGTTAATTTGCATTGCATTTGATGTTTTCAGTGCTTTACAGTGCTGTTTTCTAGAGCATTTTGGAGCAACAAAGAGCAAAAAACCTACTTTATTGATGTCGGTATGATCTGAAGTGGTGCTTTTCTTAAACTATCTGCTGGCAACAGCTGGAGTCATGATACCAAATATCTGTCCTTCTGATACCTGGGTTACCGCTCCTATTCTAAGATTCCTTTGCAGAAGGGCCTGGCTTGTATCTGGGCTCAGATCATAGGTGTCTCCTACCTGAAGGATAATTTGTTGGTCTGGCCTTGGCATTCGCATGTAACTGGTCAAAAAAATGTTAACTTTTTAATTTCTTGTACTGTGTTTTAGTTTCTCTTGGATAATGCTTATAACACCTTCTGAACCAAAACCTGAGCATCCTTCAATGGGCAATTGCCCTGTGTGCACCCGCTGGGCTAAAAGAATCAGAACAAACTCCTAGTGAAACTCAAAGTATTGCTACCCACTGTCTGTGTCAATGACTTTTGGTCATGTTTCTAGCTGACAAAGATGCAACAGTATTAAACATTGAAGGGAAATAACTGAAAGGCATAACGAAAAATAGACTACATGATACAGAGTAAAAAGCTGAGCTCATCTGCAGAGGAAGCTTCTAGGGACAGACGCCCCTGCAGCTGCGCACGGTACCTACACTTCAGCTGGAAAATCCAACCCTATGATCCCACTGTGGCAGATGGGATTGCACACAGACATTTTCCAAAATCAAACACCTGTGTTTGGAGCCCTTGTCTCTGAGCAAGCCATAGGGAAATATGTGCTGACAGGTGGATGCACACTCCACTGGATTCTGAAGTCTGTCTGTGTCCCTAAGGCAAACTTGCACTGAACTGATTTGGTCACACACATCACAGGATCATGTGATAGTCATCCTGCAGATTTGGCAATGCCATAACTTGTAAAACACTAGCACAGTACCAGCAGCAGTACTTCTTAGCAAGTGCTTTTTCCATCTAGTCACTAGCAGCCCTCAGTCCTCAGCTTTAAATGATTGCAGCCAAATGAAGTTCTTTCACTTCCAAACCCTGAAACCATTGACCTAAGCAGCTGGCTGCCTTGTGTCTCCTGGGGCAGTCTTTTTCCAAAGAAACCCGTGATTCATCTGCAGATGGCTCCCTGAATCAGCAGGCAGCTCCACCCACAGCCAAAAAACTGACAACCCCAGTGTTTGCTGCCACAGCAAGGATGTGAACTCAAGTCTGGCATAGATCTCTCTACATTTTCAGAAACTTCTTGCTGTTGGTTTCAGTCTCAATGCTTGGCTGGGTGGTAGGGAGGAGAAAGACTTGTGGGACACATTGTTCACTGTGGTGGGAATTTGTGTTGCAAAGACACTGTGATACTGCAGGACAACATCCACAAAGCAACAGAGGATGGGTGTGACTACTTTTGGGATGGCTTTTCTGTCCTTCTGAGGAACACAATTTGTCCTAGCCAAGCAGCAGCAAGTGTGTTGATGCTGTTACCAAGTAACAGACATGGTGGGATACAGTAGGGATCATTTCATGATCTGCTCCATTTCCTGGGGAAGGAAAAGTGGGGCAGAAGTATGGGACTCATCTTTCATTCTCCCCTACATTGTTAGTGCACCTTGCTGGCCCTTGAAGTTGAACTTCCCATGATTTTGGCAGTATCAGGAGAAATTGGCTTGCTCAGAACATGCTTGAAAATGCCAGCCTCGCTGTTGACAGCAAAGTTTTTGTAATATCAACAGTTATGCAAGATGAAGATTTATAACACCTATACTGCTGAAAATACAGACATAACACAGTTTTTTTGAGTTGATGCAAGTTCATGCTAGAATTATATAAGAATGACCTGTACTTGACCTCCTCTGGCAGTTTCCCACATGCAATTAGAAATCTTATTGGTGACAAATTTATGATTGGATCCAAACGTTTAGCAAATCCCAGATATAGAAATTTCTGGTAAGCTGAGACTCCAAATAGCTTGATGCTGCCTTAGGCACGTCTTCCAGATGTACAATTTTGGTGGCAGACAGACAAGGAAAATTTCCACTCTCCCTCTTTCCTCTTTCCCCTTGCTTCAGAGGTACTTTCATAAAGAAGAACATTCTGATAGCCCCTGTCTGTCTGAATTAATAGGTTACAGCAAGCTCTGGGGAAGTGCCCTTCTTATGAGGTTTGTCTTTTTTAAAAATTAAATATGTGTTTCAATAAGGCCAAAATGCGGGAGTTTGCCACCTACAGTGGCAGTAGCAGCAGTACAACTTCATGCTGTGAGTCTCCCAAGTCAAAATGACAGGAGGGCACTGGAAGTCCCCTGCTTCCTAACTCTTGCAACACAGTGTTGATCAATGCTGCAGAGGGAGAGCATGTGGGAAAAACAAAAAGACATAAAACACCTTGCTAGGTTCCTTAGTGGTTATCTAAACCTGCATGGTGGGAAGGGGAATGCTGTAACTTGTGGCTCCAATCAGAAAAACCAACAACCCCGGGGCCTAGATGAAAGCAAGACCAAGGGTAGCCAGAGGTGTGGTGCCAGCCCCATGGGAGACACGGAGACAAGAGGTGCTGGGGCCATTGAGGTCACAGAACCATCAAGGTTGGAAAAGACCTCTAAGATCATTGAGTCCCCCTTATTTTAGTCTAGGTTTTACCTACATTCCTGAACAAGCAAATGGGTGGCCTTGGAGTCACAGTAAATTTCTCAGCAATGTTCAGTGAAGCATACTTTTGTCTAGAAATCATTTTCCTAATTCGGTCCAAACAAAGGCATCAAATGTACACCAACAGTAGCATAATGGAAATTTTGTGAGACCCACCACATCCAACTCATTATTTGAGGCTCATACAAAATGAGATAGCCTGTTGGTGAGCAAGGAGAGACTCTCTGCTCCTATTGTGAATGGATTGAGACCAAGATAGTAATTAATCCCTATTGTGTATTTTGTATGAGCTTCTGAGAGCTGCTGTGAAGTCAATAGGTGAGAATACTTAAGCAAGCCTGCCTTAAGGGTGTGTGCAGTTTATCCCTTTCTGAGCACAGAAGTTCAGTATTTGACAGGGGCTTGCCTATAAACATCTACTAGGAACCAAAAACTTGCTGCCAAACAGGATAGTTCCCTGAAACAGGCTCAGCCATGTTCTTCACCCTGCTTTGGGTAAAGTACAGACAAAAATATGTTATGTATCATTACAACTGTTACATTTGGCATAATAGGGTCCAATCCAGCTCTCATTGAAGACAGTTGAACAATTCCCATTGACCTCAATTAGGAGACAGCTACAATTCATGGCCAACCACAGATAAGTTAAACACAAATCTGAACATTCCCAAAGCAATAAGGAGTGCTACAATGGCTGTTTTTCCCTGGTGTTGACATCCCTGGGGGTTCAAGAAGACAAATGTACCTGGAACTTTCTTTGAGAATTTATTTTTCAAAAAAACCCAGGTCCTTAGAAAGCCCTTTCATGGGCTCCTTTTCCCAGCACAGAACATAACTCCTTCAAGAAAGATACTTTATAAACCAGTTAAACTGAAACTGCTAAAACATTATTTGGGAAACTGAGGCAGAGGCTGAAGATACCCATTCATTTCTTTCATTCTAACATATATCACTTTAATGGCTGTTCCCTGACTTTGACAAAGCAACAACAAATTTCTGCAGTTGTTCTGGATCACAAAGCATTAATGGAAAATAATACTGCTGCAGAGTTGGAAATGGCTTGGATCACACAGGCTTCATCATCACTAACAGTGGTCCTGGCTGGGTACCTTTGTGCTGTCTCTGTTTCAGTGATAGTTATGTAAAGGAAAGAGAAGAGGTGCAGGAATCAACTCTCATAGTGATTGCCCAAAATATTCACAGTCCTGACTAATGGAGACCTTCCTTCTGTCCTCCTTTCTGATCCTGAGAAAACAGGGCAGTAACTCACATGACTCTTCAAGTCAGGCTGCTTTACTCTCCTCCCTCTCAAGAAACCAGCAAATTGAGGACAAGATAAGGATAAGCATTGCACTCAGTAGCATTGGGGTTTGTAGAGGCTGAGACATGAGTAGTGAGTAGTTCTTGGGTGCCTAAAAAGCTATGGGTTGCATCTTCATCAAATGGAAACACAAAAAGTTAGAAACTCGTGGATGGAAAAAAAAGCTCAAATAAAAATCACCTGCAGTCTTCTATCTAAACCGAATTAAGAAATTTCAGGAAGAAGTAAGTTTCTCCCTCCAAAAAAAAAAAAAAAACCCAAGAGGAGCTGTAACTGCTGAGTTCTCTGGCTTGTGCTGTGGTGTGGAGGAGGGTTACACGGTTACACAAAAGCGAGCTATACAGATGTAAAGAGTAAAGGGCTGAGAAAGTGACAACAGGTTTGTGGAGTCCAGATGCTTTGTAGGAAGTGTGTGTCTATGTTTTAGGGGATGCTGGACTGCCAAGATATGATGCACACTCAAATCACAC
Organism: Passer domesticus; assembly: GCF_036417665.1. Taxonomy (NCBI): domain Eukaryota; kingdom Metazoa; phylum Chordata; class Aves; order Passeriformes; family Passeridae; genus Passer; species Passer domesticus. Next base: position 70,529,128 of record NC_087512.1, read on the forward strand.
CCACAGAATATGCTGCCATAATGGAGACAACAGCACAGAATATTTTTTGGGGGAGGAGAAGGAAATCAGAAAATCTTTTGACTTTCTTGAAGGCAGAGAGACCTTCTTGAAGGAAGAGAGACCTGGAGAAATTAGAGGTTTGGGCAATCACCAACCATATGAAGTTCAACAGGGGACAGTGCCACTTTCTGCATCTGTTATGGGGCAACCGTAGATGTTCAGACAGAACAGGGAATGAGAGGCTGGAGAACAGTGTTCCAGAAAGAGACCTGGGGATCCTGGTCAATGGCCAGTTGGACAGGAACCAGCAGTGCCCTGGCAGCCAGGAGGGCCCCGTGCCCTGGGAGCATCAGGCACAGCATCACAGCCGGGCAAGGGAGGGGATTGTCCTGCTCTGCTCTGCACTGGGACAGCCTCATCTCAAGTGCTGGGGGCAGTTCTGGTGCCACAACACAAAAAAGACATTAAACTGTTAGAGAGTGTCCAAAGGAGGCCATGAGGAAGGTGAAGGGCCTTGGGGTGAAGCCGTGTGAGGAGTGGCTGAGGTCCCTTGGTCTGTTCAGCCTGGAGAAGAGGAGACTGAGGGGAGACCTCAGTGCAGCTACAGCTTCCTCATGAAGGGAAGAGGAGGGGCAGACACTGATCTCTGCTCTGTGGTGACAGTGACAGGACCTGAGGGAGTGGCCTGTGAGAGAAGGTTTGGGTTGGATATTAGAAAAAAATTTTTTCCTTAGAGGAAGGTTGGGCACTGGAACAGGCTCCCCAGGGAAGTGGTCACAGTGGTGTTTGGACAATGCACTTGGTACATTGTGTGAATCTTGGGTGCAGGTGCTGGGCCAGGAGTTGGGCTTGATGATCCTTGGGAATTTCTTCCAAATCAGCATTCCGTGAAAGCAAAAGTCATGAGGAAGAGCTGGCTGAAGGTCATTTAATAGCTCCTTCAGTTCAGTTCTCCTTGCAAGCCCTGTGAGGGACATAAAACTAACTCTTGGCTAGCTGATATCTCTTCCAGAAGGTGAAAAAAAGGGTTTACAGCTTTTGTTTCTTGCTTTGTTTCTGGATGACAGTTCTCTTTGCCTGCACATTTCGAGTGTCTTTGTGTGTGCTCTCAAACTTGTGGCAACGTCTGCCAACTCAAGCAGTCTCAGGCCACACACAGCATCTATGGACTCTTAGAAACAACAGCCGTTGCATTTCAGGGCAGGGAATTAGCTCATAAATATTTACAAGGCTGTCAGTTACAGAACTCTTAACAAGACAGCTCTGATCAGAAGGAGCTGGAGATGGGCTTCAGCACGCCTGACTAATGTAGTCTGGTAGTTACCCAGCAAAATAATTTTTGAGCACAAGGAAAATAAAGTTTTCCTCCCCCTGCCTCACAAACAAAGTAAGAGCATGCACTGCAGGATGGCTGCAAAATCCAGTACTGCTCAAAACATGGCCCTTGAGGCTGTATTTTTAATCCATAAGTAAGTATAACTTTTTTTTTTTTTTTTTTTTTTTTTTTTTTTTTAGAGAGACTAAATAACTTCTCCCCATAATCTCATATGTTGTTAGAAACCAAGCCTGAATACACCAACTTGATCATGACCTAGAGTCCCAGTTTACACAGTCCTGGCCCCACTCAAACCAGTGCCTACAGGAGAGAGCTAAACGTCACCCTAGTGTCCTGACCCACTGTCCTGCTTCCTACTGAGAAGACACAGCCATGTCTAGGGTCTCCTGCAAGGATACATGCTGCTCTCACCCTTCTCTAGGCAGTGAGGTCCAGGGACATACCAGCAAGATTCTTCTGCCTGTGGAGGGGGTCTTGGTCCTAACCTTCCTTGGAGCTTCTGCAGCAGGACCACATCTGCAGGCACTAAATCAAACCTCTGAATGTTATGCTGGGATTTGCCAAAACAGAAATTCTCTGTGCAAACTGGGAGCCATCCTTGTCTGAAGGAACCAATTGGCACTCTTGAAAGACAGGCCCTTGGAAAATGCAATGTCTTCCTAAAATAGGTTTTTTTTAAGGGATCAGGGATTTTTTAGTAGTAGTATAGTGTAGATAAATAGAAAGTTCTTGGTGTTTGGGTGTTTTTTAGACTAGTGTATTGCTTTTTTAAACTGACCAGAGTAAAAGAGCCGAAGGCTTAGCACAATGTTTTGAAGAACAGTACACCATCAGGGGATAGAAAGGAAAAGATGAGCCATAGTGGATAGGTGTGAGACTGTAGCAAGTGAGGAAATGAGAGGGTTGACATAGATGATAATTTTTTTCCTGATCCAAATGACATGAGACAGAAACAGAACCCAAATGGTGTGGGAGTATTGGGCAGATTGCCTGCAGCAAGCTCAGCAACAGAGATTGAACTTGGAGCTTCTAGTTTGGTGAGAAGTCCACAGCTTTGTGAGACAAGGAAAACCCTGAAGCCCATGTATAATGCACAGAATGAAAGTATATTGCTCCATTTTCGGTTATTTATCTTCTGCTTCTTCCTTCTGCTTCTTCCTTTTGGCTCAGTGGCATCGGCTTAGGTCCTGTTCTAAGTGGCACAATTTGGGGCAATGCTCTGAGTGCATCCCTGGAGCACAGTAGGCTATCATGCTGTAGCAATGTTATTCACCAATTAAGAGATCTCACTGACACTCTCCAAACCTCGAGCTGCTTCCTTGTTATTCCTCCCCTTCTCCCTCCTTCTACAGGTGGCTGGAATTGAGAACTGGAGGCACAAAAGGTAAAGGTCATAGGCTGAGATAAGAACAATTTACTGGAAACAGCAATGAGGTAGGAAAATAAACCACAATGGGAACAATACTAATTATAGAGGGTGCAAGAAAGAGGCAAATGACTCACAGGGAAACCTCTCAGCGATACCCAACCATTCCCTGCACCACACTATGCCAACCTGGCAGGGACCCCTTCTCCCGGGAACAGAGCCCCAAAGCCTCTTGCCTGGCAATGACATGAAGCAGTAGAGAATAATCTCCAGATCCTATCCATGACTTCTCTTGGCTACTGCAAAAGTCCTGTCCTGGCTGAAAATAGGATAAAAGCTCTATCCACATTGATTTAACTTAGGGATTAGGTCTTAAAGGCAATTTTTTTTGGAGAGAGCCTCCCTCTTATTTTGTGTTATTCCAGCATTCAGCTTCATGTATCTGTGACTCCATTGAAGTCTGGGAACAGGAGTCAAGAAGAATGGCATGAGAGCAGCAGCATCTTGGCATATTTTATCCACTAGGCACTCAGTAAAGTAATCATTTGTCTTAACCCATGGCTTATGTTCAAGGAGTTTTTTGGCGAGGACTTCTGCACATCATTGGATCTTTGTGGAAAGATTCTCAAATTCCACACTTTTTGCTGGTTGGTTGGGCTCTCAACTCTCTTTGTGGATACATGAAAAGGTGGGAAAAGATGCAATTTTGCTAATTTTTCCATGGCTCTTGCAAGGCACAGAAATTCAAGGTGTTGGACGTCTTTTAAAGTGTACCAGTAAGGAAAGGACCATGCCAGTAGAAGCTGAGTCCTGCTTAATTTTTTCTGCCACATCCACTCCAGGGAATTTTTCAAACCTCACTACACTTCCTACCTCAAAACTGTTGTGAGAGAACAACACACACATTTTTTTTCACTGGTGACCACATGACACACTCTGATGTCCAGCAAGATGAAACAAGATGAGAGACAGGCCAGGTGTTTCCAGAGCCTTTTATGAAACAGGAATGGACAGCCTGTTGCATGAAAGGCTCTGGAATACAAAATCTCAGATTTGCCAAAGATGAATAGTGTACATGATGCTGCCCATGCTGTCTACCCCTGAGGCTACTCGCAAAAAGCATGGCACTGGCAGCTCTGTTATCCTACCAGATGCTGCAGGGCCAATTCATAACACAGCTGAAGTAATGGCATGCGGTTTCCTGTCGCCCATGGTATCAAAGCCTCCACCCTGGATGTGAGTCCTGAGAGCATGACAGTCTGCACCTCCACTGAAATCTTCAGTTTCAAAGCTGTGTGCACACTGTGCATACTCTGATCTTGTGGTAAATTATAGAGGCTACTCATGACTGTTCCATGTGTGGTCAGGAGGTTCCATGAAGGTGCTGAATAATGAAAGTGACTCCAGCATGGTCTTTTCACATCTCTTGATTTGCCTTATACTATAAAACACAAATGGTGGGGTGCTGAGACCAAAATTTGAGAAGAGATTTGGAGACAAATTTACAAGTGGAACAAATAATGGAAAATTTTTATGATTAAAAAAATCCCTGAAATATTTTGCAAAAATCAACACCACAGCATGAAAGGACTCACAAGAGTGCTACTCCTTCTTTGCTGAGGAGCAGAAGAAAAAAGTACCTCCAGTTTTGGTGGGACTCAGTCCTCTGAAATAGAGATATAGTCATTGTAGGGTTTTTTTCTGAGTAGAGATCAGGTCTTTATCCAGGGTTTACTTCATTTGCAGGATTCTTGCAGTGGCAGAGAAATATAAAACCATACATGTAAATGATAAAACTAGATGTCTGAGGAAAAGCCACAGTGAATGCAACAGATATTTTCCAAAAATAAGAAGGATCTGGAAGCAAGATAGGCACTTGCTTCAAGACACAGAAATAATTTCTCTAAATGCTTTTCTGACAGGCTGCAAAATGCACATAACTCAATGAGTTGACTCTGCCTTTATATTATACTTTAAAATATCACCTTTTCCTTATCACTGGCCTCAATTCTATTCCTTTCTTCTACTCAGCAAAACAAATAAATGCATGTTTAATTCCAACCATGTGCTCAGATTCTTTGCTGGAGCAGTACAGACCTTTCCTCATAGTAGAACCTGACCTTTGCAGGGGCTGCTGTGGCACCCCAGTACTTTGGAAAACTTACCCCACAGGCTTTTGCAGAGCTAGGAATTTGCTCAATTACCCCATGGGAATCTCTCTGTGTGTGAGGGGTCAAGCTCTTCTCTATATAGAAAATGGGAACTGAAATGAGGCTCTCTGCCCATTTGGTTCCCGAACACTCCCAGGAAGATTTTTTATTTTGTTTTTGTGTATCCTTTGCCAGATCTTCTTCTTTTCCCTCAGCAAAGCTATAGGTCCATGAACCTCTGGGTGATACTACATCCCTGGACTTTGCAAATGCTTCCTTGCCCAGTTATCAGGAGAAGGAATGTAAAACTTTTACAGGAAACAGCAAGTGTCAGGTGTTGCAATATATATTCTATTTGAGGCTGTATTGGTAACAGGTTACTTTTTATTAAAGGACTTGAGAAAGAATGGGTAGAGATATGAGAGAGATATGGGTCCTTGGAGGACAACCTGTTGTCATTCAAGCCTTATGTCTTCATTCTGTGACAGTAATGTGCACTGAATCAGAAGTAACAGAACAACAAAAAAACCCCAGAATAAACTGGTCTTTTGCCAGTGCTTTTCTCCTAATTAATACTACAGAATGCAGAGACATTGTAGGATTCTTTTCAGAAATATATCTCCAAAAGCCTGTGCTGAATTTCTGAAATGTTTTCATTACAGGTGTGTGTATGTAATTTTTAAAGTCTCCCCCTTTGCTAGCAGGCAAAACTCAGGAGGATACATGTGCCCTGCCTACGCTTTTATTCACATGTACCTTGTCAAGTTCCTTCCAATTCCTTTTATTCAGTGAAGATGCCACATATATTTCTGGCTGAGGTCCTGCTACAGGTGGGAGGGAAACTCTCCCCCAAAGATGTGATTTTCCTGCATTATTCAGTGCAAAAAAAAAAAAAAAGTCTTTCCCTGTCTAGGGCGTAAAGCACTGGAGCTCCAGCAGTCAGCATTGTGGGAAGAACAAGGTCTTCCAGTCCTTGTTCAGCAGATCCCATCTGTGGCCAAGTGGTGGCTGTCATGCAAGAGAAGGGTCACAGTGCCTGTGACATTACATGCCTCAAACAATGGGGCAATGTCCTTTGAGCAGAGGAAGTACATCTCCCAGAGGGGAGCACATACTGTGTTTCATGTCACAGAAGATGGAAGCTGTGACAGAGCTTTGGTTGTGGAGGTGCTCGTGTTTGCAGCTCTGGATGCCCTCTGTTCCTCAGCTCCCTAGCCAAGGGAGACTTATGAATAAACAATTAAACAATATTGTTGGTGGGAATTTTCCAGGAGTTCCATAAAACACTGTGGTAACTTGAAAACCAAACAAGGCCCCGTCCCTGGCAGGAGGTGTTCAGAACTTTGGGGGATTGAACTTGAGCTGAGCCAAAATAAATCCCAAGGGACAACAATAAGTCAGCAACATCCATTTCAAAGAAGAGTTTCCTTCAGATTATCCACTCCTGTATTGTTAGTGCTTTAGTGTCAGGGTCCTAAAGAAAACATTCTCTGAGATCAGAGGTCAGAAAAGATTCTACAAAAGTAGTAGGCATCTCTTCACCTCTCACAGTGTTCTGGACCACACACTACTGCAAGTTACGGGCATGCCTCCAAAGAGAGGAGAGGAGAGGAGAGGAGAGGAAACTTTGGCAATGCTGCTAGCTACAAACTTCAAACCTTTGCTGCAATTACCAAAAAAAAAAAAAAAAAAAAATACCCCCTCTGCAAGCTGTAGAGAGTGCCCCAAGCCAGTACTGTAGGAAAGCTCTCTACTCTTCCATTGCAAATTCCCTCAATATGAGGGCAAAGACCGTCTGTCCAAAAACAAGTCTGCAAAGGTACGAGTTTTGTCAGGGAGACTTCTATCTGGCACTGCATGCTACCACAGAGGTGCCATTGATTCAGGAAAGTGCAAAAAAGTCAGTTGAAAAGCACAGATAGGGCCTTTTAAGGCAGCTTGCGAAACCTGGCCATTCAGTTCTCTTCAGGCTATGGGGGACCTGAGTGATCAGAGATTAATCGGGGTAGGGCAAAAAGCGGGTGAAAAAGTAACACAAAGTAACCTCCCCATCTAGTTTCAAAGGCAAGCATCCCAGTTTATTCTATTTCAGATAACAAATTCTGCAAATGCTTGTTTTAAGTCTGAGTATGGACATATGCTCTGAACCTTTCTGTAGCTGATAGGAATATGCTGGAAAAATTGTAGAGGAGGGACAAGAAAAAATGCCATAAAGGCACTGTTTTAAACTATAAATATCTTCTAATGCAGTGCCACAACTTTTGGATGTTTGAGTCTAGGGTTATTGCTAAGCATTGGTACCAAGGCAATACACTTGTTAGTGGGTTTTCAAACAATATGCGACAAGTATTGTCTTAGTTTCTCAGAGGTTGTGCTCCCCATCAAACCTCTGATATAACCAGAGATGTAGCTCCACACCATATGGCTTTAATGTTGTGTTTCACACTACTGATTTTTGATGTCTCTATGTATTCCTTCAGTTGACCTCATGGTTTGAGTACACTGTTACACAATAATTCATTGCACATGAAGAACTATGTCAAAACAGCCATGCAAGACATCCATATGAAATTACAAAATGCTGAAGAAAGAGGCTGCCAAAGATCCAAATAAAAAGAGGTGATGTAACTACTTTGTGACAGAACAGAAAAAAACACTTATGCATGCATTTATTTTCTTATCAGATGATTAAGTGAATCAGAAATTATATTAAGTTAATGTTAAAATCTAATACCATTTAAAAAGATGTAACAAGGTCATGTGCTCAAAGGCAACTTGAATTGCTGGATTTACATAGCATGATTGTGTTAAAATGAAACAAAAGTAAAAATCAAAAAGTATGAAATAAGTCCTTAGGGTTACTGCAGAAAACACTGAAAGGCTGAAACTTTGATCATTCCAGAATGACACAGAAATGAGTGTGCTTGATCTCGGATATGGGTCATTTTCGGTTTTATGCAAGCTAGGAATTTCACAGAGACCTACTGTTTCAGTTTATGAAACATTCCATCAATTAAAAAATTATAATAAAAAAGAAACTGACTATTTTTTGGCCTAAATGTAATGAAGATCTGGAGATGCTGAAAATGTGGGTGCAGTGCCAGAAGAGTCCTTATTTCAGCAAAAGGGGCTGGTGAAGACCTGACTTTAAGGCCTTTGGGCCCAAACCTGTTGCCAATTAGAAAGAAAGTGTCTAATATTTGTAAAGTGCAAACAGGTTACTTCATGGCAGAAGAGCCAAGAAGGCAAAAAATAACAGGATAAGGTCTCGGTGAAAGTGGAAAATGGCTGAAAGTCTGTATGCACTCATCAAATTAATATCTTCTTTTTTTCTTCTCTGCCTCTTTATTATGGCCAAAATAATTCAATGGTCCAACTAACAAGTAGATTCCTGCTATCTTGCAATGACAAAACCCACAGACATCTTTATCCAGATGGTCTGACTTAAAAGATAAGCCAACCAGGGACAATTTTTGAAGACTGTGTTGCAAAATAATCAAATTAATATATTAAATACCTTGAGAAAATTCAGAATTGGCAAATTTCACACAGGTATTCACCATATGTTTTCAAAGGCAAAAAAAAAAAAAAGTACACATCTTCCTTGATTAAATCCAGCGGCTTTATTGCCACCTGTCTGCATTGCACCAAGTCAGCATGGGAATGAGTCACAGCCACTCTTTTACTCCCTTTGCTTTGCACTGTGCTTCTCCTGCACAATGCAAAAATGAAACAAGAGAAAAGTGAAATTCAGAGATAAAAGTCCAGAGAGGCAACATACTGAAAATACATGGAACAAAAAGATTCTGAAAGAGTAAATAGCAGGGTTGTCTTGTTCCACTGGGCACTGGAACATGGCAAATAACTCAGGATTTCTATGATTTTATTGCAAGCAGATAACAGGCAAGGGCTGAATCATTTATCCTGGGCAGCCTTGCTTCTTCCTGCTTTTTTAGACTTTTTTTTTTTTTTTTGTAAAAAGTTTCCCCCTCTTGCTTTTGCTGGTGTAGTTCAGTTTCTGACAGCAAGAGGAAACATGCTAGCACATGGCATTTAACCAGGGTGCAAGCTAGATCTCCACCCAAAAGATTTAGAAAGTAGCTTGTTGGCAAAATACCAGCTTTCTCAAAACATAAATCACACTAAGCTGCCTCATTTTCCTGCTGATGTCAATGGAGCAGCATCTATGGGGAAAGGAGATAAGGAAGAAGGCACTACTATTGCTGAGTTCTCTAAGCCCTGAAATACTATACTAAGAAAAATTTCCCTGACAGATGCCAGAAAAACCCAAATGAAACCCAAACAGCAAAATCCAGCATGTTGTCCTGTATCCCCATGATTTCCAGGTGCCGATCCATTGAAAGCTCATGAAGACTATAGGGCGGTATGTGACCAGTTGGGGCTGTGGGAAGTGGAAGGGACAATGTGAAGCCACCATGCCAGAGGCTCATTTTTCAAGGTCTCTGTGTACAGATGGCCCACCTATGGATCACGAGTGACACACAGTGGAGGGGTCTGTGAGCAGAGAGGGGATGCAGCTGAAAAAAAAGCAGAAAAGTATGCAAAACTAGAGAAAAACCATGTTGTGTAGGACCTTTCCACAGCCATGCATCCACATAGCGTTCCTGGGCTTTCATAAGGGGACTGTAAATAAAGGAGAAGGAAACAGAAAGGGAAGAAAACCCAATGCTTTTCTCAAAAGAAATTTTATCTGAGAAAAAAAGATAAGTATCCGAGTGAAAAAGATAGTAAAACAGGCACTCCTCTCTTTACCCTACAGCTAAACAGAAGGTGAGTTGGAGGAAAAACTTCCCTTTCATGCTCCCCTAAGAGCACCAAGTACACATCTTCTTCCAAGTTTCAGCCCTTGTGACCAACCTTTGTGATTAACCTCTCCCTCTCCAAAGCGTGTCTCTGAAGGTCCTCCCTTGCCAGCTGTGTCCTTAGTACTCTGTTGTGATAATTCAAGATGTTTAGTCCTTAAAAACTCTTCCCAGCTGTACAGAGGAAAAAGTGGAAACTAGTTTACCCCAAACACCTCTTCATGAGGTTTCTACAGAATATTTTCTAATAATCTGAATGGGTGTGCAGAAGATCTGACTTTCTAATTGTGTGATGGGGTTTTTCCTAGCTTTATGAGCCAAGCTATTAAAACTACCTTGTTGCCTTCTTTTATGCTCTTTCCTTCTGTTAAAGCAAACAGACGGTTTTTACTTTACTGCGGAACAGTGAGGACAAGGCAGGGTAAGTTTAACAAGTTAGTCAGAATACAGATACAATTTTCCAGGGTCAGGGCAGGTGGTTTTGTCATCTAGAGGAGTGTATTATCTGCTGTTCCTACGTGCCTGGCAGGCACAGGGCCTCACCCATCCTGGCTCTGACTTCTGCATTGCAACTATCTGAAAACATCTCATACTTACTATCTCTCCATGAATCTGCAGACATTTTTCTTCTTCTGAAAAGAATAAAATGAAATGAAATGAAAAAAAAATTCCTCTTTGAGAATAACAGGGGGTGTGAGATCTATTCTGCCTTCTTTAATCAGTGTAAGTTGTACTTGCAGAACATCTTTGAAATCAGCGAGTCATGTCATCAGTTCCAGTGAAGTAGAGGCAGTGACTATTTGTTGCAAAACAGGTACTTTTGTAAAGGAAGAAGGATTAGAAATTAAACATAGATCATAGTTTTCATGAAGGCTCTTATGAAAATGGCTTAAAAAAGTGTATTAATAGGTGCTTAATAGATTGCCTTAGTGACTGGTAATCAGTTCTTAAGGAGTCCAAAGGGCAATGAGTTTCCTGTAGCCTTTACTTATTTCAGAGTTACTTGAAATCCTTCATGACACACATTAAATATGAAACATTTGAAATCTTCATTAACCTATTATAAATCTTTCCCAACATAATTTCCATCCAAGTTAGAACTGCTCTGCAGTGCATGATGCCCTTCCTGTCTGGTGGGTGGATATTTAGAGTCCTGTAGAATAGATCCATGCTACCATGTTCTTCAGGATAAAACTTTAGGTTTCAGAAACTGAAGAGTGACTTTCATGGCGCTGTGCTGATTAATAGGAATTTTGGTTGTAGTTCTGTAGCAGTTTTCCATTAAAAGTAATGGGAGTTATTACCAAACCTGCTAATGATTTCCTACAGTTTTAATTTCAAGGCATGTGACTGTAAGGAGAGATGTGGTATGAGGTAATTTTATTTTTTCTCTTCTTTAGAGTCGCTTTGGGAATAATTTTTCATCTTTGCATATGTTTGTACCACTGCAACGTGATAAAATTCCCATACCAGTTCTTTGCTCAGAAAATTTATTTCTTACTAACAGGACTCTGTGACTAGCCAAAAATTCATCCCAGGACAGTTTCATGGAAAACAGTTGCCAGCTCAAAGAATTTTGATTCATTAACCAGACTGCTGATAGGAACTGGGCTGGGAATAGTCTTGAATGAGTTGTATGAAGTAATCCTCAGACTTTCCCTGTGATTTGAACAGATCCTGTGTGCATGCAGCCACTCATCTTCTGCCTGTGACTACAGGAGTGACCCCATACCTGCAACAGGGACAAGCTGGGACTCCTTGCACAAGTCACAGTTAACTGTTCTTTCAGTCCCACTAAAATCAGTACAATTGGTGGTCACAGATCAATGGGTCTAATAAATGGGAAGATATTTATATTGCCATTATGCAGCTATTTTTATTCCTGCTGCAGCATCTTTGAAGGAGTCTACAGCTACAGAAAAGGAACGCTAATGCAACACAAAAGGGAGAAATTCTAATACATACGAAAAAAGAGAACAAAGTACTGTGAAAAAAGGGGAAAAAATGGCCAGGAAATGCAAACCTGTCCTGTATCTTTCCAAAATCATGTTAATTACTCCCCAAAGTCCTGACTTTGTTTTCTCCAGCAAGATTATTTCATGTTGTGGAATCCAGAGAGCATCAGAAAATATCTTGCCTAATTCATATCTTCACCGATCCAAAAGACAGTTTTATAATTGAATCAGTCCTTGGAGGAGTAACTGTCTATTTGTTCGAAAGCATTTTAAAGGGCTTAGCAACAGAGTGAGACAAAATCTCACATGTGACACTCCACACCACCAAGTATGCAGTTTATGAGTTTAGCATGCCATTTCTCTGACAGCACAAACGTTCTCTTGCTTTAACATGCAAGGATAGGCAGAAAAGAGCCTCCCAGATACTTCTTTCTGTAGGGTGGGCTCATTTGGGATAAAAAGCAGTATAATTTTGCAATGATCATTGCATGTGTAAATTGCCAAACCTTTTATTTCTTCCTGCTGGAACAAATCCTTAAAACATGTCCTTTGACCCTAACTTAAGGGGTCTAAATTTGCTGCAAAAATCTTGATGGTATCCAAGGGCTCTCTGTAAAGTCAGGACTTTATGGTGCTAGGTGATCCAGAAGCATTCAGGAAATAGAATTTTTTCTTATATTTATGAAAACATGCAACAGATGGGGGAAACAAGAGGTCAGGGAGAGAGAGAGGAGAGAGAAAGGTAGCTATATCAGCATGTTTTCATACAGACAAGTGCAGCTAATTTGTTGAGAGCTGTCATTGGAAGACCACCTTCTGGAGCTGTGTTTCTTCCTAGATTGTATAAATGGCTTTTGCTCTTATAGCACTTGGACACAAAGAAACACTGGGACTGAATATTCCTGAAGAATTATGCTTGGGACAGCCAGAGCTACAGATGAAAGGTTTTTTCATGAGACTAAGAGTTGAGGGCAAACCAGAGAGATGTGTACCTTTAATGAATGTTCTGAAAGATAGAAAAATTGAGTTCATCTTCATGTCCTGCTCTTGCAGAGGGTATGACCCAGAAATAGAAGAAATTTTCTAATGGAAAGTAACCTGAAGGAGCTGTGGACAAAGCAAGTAATCAACACGGAGTAGAACTGACTGTCAGAGCATCACTGACTAAGGAAGCACTTGGAAGAAGAGGATCATGATCAAACAAAAATGAAGAGATGGAGAGGTGAAGAGGGAAGAGTCCTGGTATGTGGCAACAGAGCTGAAGCAATCAACATCCCAGCTGATAGAAAATGAGAAATTCTCCTTTGTTTTTAAGGAAGACAGTTTGCTTCTGCAGTGGTCAAACTAAGTTTTAGCAGCCTGGAGTTATTACAGGCAGTCAGATTTTTCCAGACCACCTCTAGATTTTTATAGGAGAAAGGTCACTTAATAACACCCTTTCTTGCAAGAATCCATCCCACAAGAATTTCCATTAATCCCTTGGCCATCACATTGCTGAAATATGTATTTTCCAGCTGCAGGAAAAGACATGTCAATGTGAGCAGCCCCAAGCACTGGGATAGTTTTTCACAGCACATCTCACATGGCTGTAGTCCTTTGCGCAGTTTCTTCAGGAGCACATGTTTTGACTCACTTTAAGATAATTTAGAAGACAGACTAGATGATTAATCTGCTTGTTCTGGATGCAGAGCTAAGGTATGCAATGTCAATGGAGTTCCATATTCCCATTTCACCACAGAAAGATGACAGCTACAGATGAAGAGATCCTCCTGTGCCAACCCACAAAGTTTGATCTGTTTCTCCCAAGGCCCACAATCATCCTGTGGGCTAGCATCAATACAGATGTTCTGTAAAGTGCTTTGAGACCCTCTGGCATGCAAGGACTTCTTGGTGGAAGATGGTGACATTTTCTACTCATGGCATCAATGTTTCTTTTTTCCTCTCAGGTGCCTCAGGATAGATGCCTGCCTGCCTTTCTCTCTCTCAGGTCTGCTGGTAGCTCAGATTTCAGTTGAGTTCACAAGCATTTTCTGGTGTTTGGGTTGTGTCAGCATATGAGTTAAAAGCTATTTGCATCCCATAGTTGATGAATGATGGGTCAACTCTAAACAAACAAATTCTTTGTACTGGTTTTGCTGTTTTCCTCACCTGTTTGTGGCATTGTAGCACCAATTTCAGAAACAGGGTAGTGCCAAATCTTGTGGAAAAAGACACCTCTGAAATCATGAGGAAGTTGTTTTAAACAACCACATGAAAGAGACATTTTCCTGGGTGAAAACTGTGTGCACTGGATTGGAATATCCAAAGCAGTAGTTCTCAAATTGCTTTGTAGTGACACGGCTGCCTGGATTAGAGAGAAATCCTCCATTTATGCAGGCTGTACTTTCAGTTTCCATTTCCTCTTTATGGGTCCCATACTTCCTTTTTCCAAAAATTTTTTCCTTTCTGCTGTTAACACCTCTCCATACTGTGAATGTTGTCGTGACATCCCTTTCCTAGAGCCATCATTCGGCTAAGTTCTCTCCTTACCACAACAACTACAAGTGCTCATTCACAAAATAATAGGAAATGAAGTCAGCAATCCTGACATGTCTGTGCTAATGTGTATTGGATCATTTCTGGAAAGACCTTCAGCAGCCTGTCCTCATTCAACTGCATTATTTCTGTTTACTCTGTCAGAGTTTGCTGTCTTGTACTTCAGACTTTGCTGAAGGCAAGTCATTACAGAGCATCTCTGGCCCCTCAGCCCTTCTGCTGCATCTGGAGATGGGAGAGGCACATTCTGGGATTTGCAAGGGCTGGTGATGTACTGGAACCAGCCTTCTAACTTCCAAAAATAATTCTTGGAGGCCAGATATTCTAGGTATTTTCTAAAGATGGCCCATCTTTATGCCTGAATATGTGGGCATTCTTCTGATGATTAAGGTAATTGTTTTGGCCAATAAAGCATAAGCCAAAAGTATTTTTCAGCCAGTCTCCTATACATTCCCTAAGTTTTTCTCTGTCCACACCACCCCATGACCTCTAATTATAATAAACATCACAACACTGTGAGGATTTTCACATGAGCGAGTGAGTTGCCCCTCAGCAGATGTACAAACTTTGGAAATGCCTTCTGAGAACAGCTCACTACATGGTCATACTGAGAAGAAGAAGGAACATATATGACAAACACTGCACCTGTATTTCTGGTCATTCTTCCTTTCAGTTTACTATTGGATGCCAAATTATTTGCTGAAAAATGAATACCTTACAGAAAATCACTGTATACTAGTGCAAAATTTATTGTAGGTGGCTATTTGACCATGTAGCAGATAAGAACAGAGAATATCAAACTAAATGGTAAATAATGTTATTCTCAGGTATTTTTTAGATTTCTAGAAGAACAGTGGTTAGACAAACACTTTTAAAAAACTGAAAAGTAAATACATTTCTATAGTCAGGTTCTATGAACACAAGGTTTTAAATGTCTACAATATATAAAAACAACTACAGGAAAAGCAGGTTGTTCCACTTACTCTAAAACCCACCTTTGATAATACTGGCAGTGCCTCTGTCTCTCGCCAAGGGTGCCATTGTGTTACTGGGTCTCCAAATGCATGCTTGCTTCCCCAAATAGGAGAATGTACCAGGAAACAGGCATTATCCCCGCTGGATGTTGATCACTACCTGATTTCAGAGCTCCACTTTTTTTGACAACCACTCCTGACTGAAAATTCTCCAAAATATGTCTGCTATGAACAGCCCACAATTTGTAGCAGCAGTTTTGTAGGAGATTGTGAGGTAGGGTGGAAATGTTTCTCTGAAACACATTTGCACTGTTGGTTTAAGATTCTCACTGGTTGTGACAAAGTTAGCACTAATTCCATCTAAAATAATGGGGAAAGGTTTTCTTTGGAAATCACAGCCATTGTATTGGTATTATTTCAAATTACAAACTTCATCTTCATCCTTGAAAAAACCCCAAAATATTATGAGGAGAATGATTAGGACAGTAGCAATTCTGGGATCTGGGCCAACACTCACCCAACTACTATGAGTGACCCACAGTCATGCTTGCGCCTTCTACAACTTGCTGTCACAGAGACAGATCAGAGTCTTAATACCAGTCCTCGGTATAGGAAAACTTTGTCCTTGTCCTGGATATTGGTATGGACTTTGGCCTTTGTTTTTATTTTCATGAGTTTTCAGAGATTATGTCAAAGACAGGTACAAGTTATACCTACATAAAAAGTGTAGAAGGCAGTGCCTAGGTTTTCATCCTGGTCTTAGAAACATACACCTGGATTTGATTTTCTGATTGCAATAGGATCATCCGACATTTCCAGAGAAATGAGACAAGACCATGACTGTTTGGGAGATAGTAGCAGCACTTCCTATATTTCATCTCACGAGGTTCTGCAAACAGCTTAAAAGATCTATTTTAGTAGGAATTTAAACCTGTGACAATTGATTTTTCCAGGGTATGCCATCTGCAAAACTGTGCAAACAAGTTAATGACCTTATTGCAGAAGTAGTTCCCACCTGTGCATTGAACATTGCAGAAAATTTGATGGAGAATTAATAAAAAGGAATACTATTTTTCTTCCTAAAATGTGCCTGAAGGGCACTTGTTTTACCTAACAGACAAATGTGCTTATAAAGTAGACATGAATGGTTGGTGTTGTGCATTCCAGTTAAACCCCTGGTGTGGTGCCATCTTTCCTGCTTCCTGGGAGATGTTCAAGGGCTGAGTGGCTACTGACATCCTGAGCATCCTCAACATCCCATACAAACACTTGGTGCTGGACAATATGGGAAACTCTGTGCAGGCTTCAGCCCTTGCAGCCATTGGTGAAATTCCTGCTTCCTTCCATGGCAGGGATATTCCCACACAAAAGTCCCTGAAGTCAGCAAGACTTTCATTGCATCACCTTTAGTGTCCTGGGAGAAGATAGCAGACCTCTAAACTCAATGATCTTGCAAAAAAAATTAAATGAGAAGGCTTTCATGTGCCATGAGACCACTAGAATTTCAGACTTTCAGTTATGCTAGAAGTAAATCCCTTCCAATAGCACCAACCTTTCTGTCTTGGATGCCTCATTCACATTCAGTTATGTTTGCACTTGTAGGGGAAAATCCTTTCTGCCTTTTGGTCTGTCTCTACAGAGAGACATAAACACCCTGTCCTTATTTTTAGCTTATTTTGAGCAACTGTACTGCCTTCCTTCTGAACTTAATAGTTACAACAAAATTCAGCAAGAGACTGTCAGGTTGATTGTTTCGGCAAACCATAGCTTTGGCCATGGCCTTAGTTCTGCTGTGGGAAGCAAGGAACATCTTTCCAGCCATTACAAAGGGAAGGAAAGAAATAAGTCCAACTGAACTAAACACAACAGGAAACTGGGGCTGGCAGCTGGATGGCTTGGCCTCCATCCCACAAAGAGTGTGGTGGAAATCAGTCCTAAGTCTCAAGTGAGCTTGCAGCTGGCACACAAGGGGTCAGTTTGACACGGTCATCAGAGCCCTTCTTTTCCCTTTGCAGCTTAGGATTTATGAATGGAAATTCTTGGGTGCCCCTGAAGAATCACCACCCTTGAAAGGACCATAATCCAGGGGAGAAAAGCAGGGAAAATTCAGGTCATGTTTTTTTCATAGAGTGTTGTGGATTCATGTTCCCATCCAGCAGCCATCGCACCCGCTAGTGAGTTTGATGCTGTAGGCTCCAGCCAAGATCCTCCATAATGGATCTCTTGTTAACTACGTCTGCTCTAACAGATGCTGCTCTGTGCTTTAGTCATATTTTGGAGCTGAATGTCTCTGCTCCCTGTTTTTGAAGCAAAGCCTGATCCTTTATTTGTCTCCTTCCAAGCACCACAGGTTCCCCTTCAACACCACTCCACAGGCCTACATGCATGGGCACATTGATTTTCCATAATCCTCCTCAGCAGCTGTAAGGGGTTTGTTTAAATGACAAACCTGCTGACTAACTCAACCCTTCCAGGTTTTCAGGAAACACAGCCATTTCCTGATGGACTCTACTTCAGCATCCTACTTTTCAGCAAGTCCTTTGATGGCTTCCTCATTTCCAGGCCTGCAGAAAATCAAGCTTAGCAGCCCATTCGTTTCCTGTCTGTGGTTCAGCAAAGCTTTGGAAAAGGACTTTTTCACCTTTACATTTAATCAATTTTTTTTTTGTACAATTTCCCATTAATTTATAATCTCTGAACATATATTTTGCTTTCTTCCTTCATTATTACTTCTTGGTGTCCAACTGCATTCTTATGTAATTCCCTCTTTCTTGTCCAAACTCTCCTCCAAGAATGAGGTAAAAAGATTACCAATCAGCTCACTCCCAGTTGACAGTGAGTCAGCGGGGTGACAGAGCTGTTTAACAGAGTGACTCGAGTCCTGATGTAGAAATGGCCTCATCTGCTGTTGGAAATGTTTTCCTATGAACACATTCATTTATTGCTCTAGGTTCTGCAAAAACACATTACAAAGAGGTATTTCCTGTACTGTAGAACTCATGGTGGAAAGGGAGCAGAGGGCATAAACCTAATACCCCTCACTGAAATGTAAAAAATACTGAGGGCTAATTGCCTAGTTGTATATAACATGTGGCAGAGCCAGGCATAATTTCTGTGTTCAGATTCTTGGCACAATATTTTATTCATCTGGCTGTATTTCCTCTTTCTTTTGATTATTCCTTGCATGTGTTGGCTTTGTCGGCTTTGTCCTGGGTCTCTGGATTAGAGGTAGTCCAGAAGGGAAGGCACAGGGTGGCACAGCGTCTGGACTGCTGCATCATATCGTGTGGTAGCCTTGTGCTTCGGCACTGAGCCCCAGGAGAGAGGCAAGCACTGGGACTAGAGCCACAGCCCTCCTCAGCACAGTGCTCCACTGCTGTCTGTGGGGGCAAATCCAGCCACAAATGGGCTGGACGTGATTAGGGAAGTAGGAGGAGGGGGAGCAGGCAGAAGCCCACCCAGACTGGTGGCAGGATTGCAAAGGCTCAGGAGCTTTATTGATGGACAATTCTTTGATGAATGACTGGATGTGCTTTGTTTTTCACTGTACGCTTGACTTGCAGACAGTGTTAACTAATGAAATTATGAGGTTTCTTACTAAAATCACATGTATGTCACTGCTAGTTCATAGCAAACAACATGGCTTCATTGTAAATTTATACACTGTGTAATTTTTTTTTCACTCTTAATGGAAAACACACTGTTTTGTTTGGACCATCTCCAGGCGTTTCAGTTATGGAGTTACTCACTGAAGGTGAAGCATGTGGGAGGTTGCTTTAAGCAACATTACTAGTAAAGCCACTTACTCTGAATATTGGCTGCTCTTTTACTTTATTTGGATGAAGAGCAATATTTTCAAAAGTGTCTGAGCTACTTAGGAGTCCATGGCTTACACTAGAAAAATTTCACTGGCACATGTTGGACTGAATGTGATTTTTTCCTTCAATGCTTATACCTTCAGATAGAAATACAAGACACTGGAACAAAGGTGCCTTTTACTAGTGCAGTTTCTTTTAGTTCCTGAACCAGATTAGTCAGGACTGGCACAAGAAATAGGAGACTAACACAGATACCTTGACACAAACTGAATTGTATCTCTCCTATCAAACTCAGTAAAATGAATGCAGCCACCTTTGTGCATATTTAAGGCACTTGTGAAGAAAATGGTTTTTGAATTTTTAAGAGCCAAATTACTCTAATAAAACTTGATGCTTCTTCAGATATGCAAATGCTTTTTGAAAATGTTAGCCTTGCAAGTAAAAGAACAGAACACAGAGATTAAGGAAAAAAGAATGCCATAAAAATGTTCCTTTATACCACTGTTCATTAGAGCATGAGTAGAAAAAGCAAGAACTTGACTTTTGCAGAGATGACTTAGAAGTTTTTTTGTTTCACCACTGTCTGGTGCTCACTAATTAATATTTAACTAATATTAATTAATTAATTACTAGATAATTAATAAGATGTCTACCTTGGCAGTTACTGTGCTGCAAGAAATTTTAAAATGCTACTCAAATGCTAGACAGAAAAAAAAAAAAAATCCCACACCGTGCTTCTATGTGCAGGATACACTCATCCTGCTGGCAGTACCTGCTGTGCGATGGAT
Source organism: Passer domesticus (assembly GCF_036417665.1). Classification (NCBI taxonomy): domain Eukaryota; kingdom Metazoa; phylum Chordata; class Aves; order Passeriformes; family Passeridae; genus Passer; species Passer domesticus. Next base: position 70,548,873 of record NC_087512.1, read on the forward strand.
TCTGCTGCTGCAGTGCAAGCCAGAATTGTCCATTGTTCGTATTTTCAAACCCATATATGTTATTTTGTTGGAGCTTGTCCTGGAGGGGCAGGCCAGATATTGGCCACACAGCCACACAACAGTGGGCCTCAAGAAATAAGAAGCCACAACTGGTGACATCCAGGCAGCTTATGGTGAGGAGCACAGGACTCACAAAGGACTCTGGGACCAATTGGGGGTGGCCATGTGGATCAATGACTGGCCAGAAAGCCTCTAGAATATTCAATGAGAGACTATATGTATACGTGTGTGTGTATAGATAGATAGATAGATAGGTAGATAGATAGATAGATAGATAGATAGATAGATAGATAGATAGATAGATAGATAGATAGATAATGTGTGTGTGTGTGTGTGTGAGTGTGTGTCAGACCCACTTCAGGTTCTTCTGAAGCAGCCTCTTTATGTTTTGTTTTGCACCCTTGTTTGTGTCCTTTAATTTATTTAATAAATATCTTCAGTTTTGGCACTTCAGTTGTACTCATCCCTTCCTTGTTGCCTGTGCCATGTGACCATACCATTTTCGAGCTCCCAGAACCTGAGAGTTTCCCCGCATGCCCTGCAGACCCCTCAGGGTGTTGTTGCCAGCCATTCCAGCCATGCCAGCCCATCTCCAGCTGTTTCCTGGTAGCCGGGTCAGAGAGATCACTGGTGGTTGGATGCGTGCCGCAACATTATTTGGCCTGTCCTTTTTGGCTGAGTTACAGCCAAAGCACATTTTAAGGACAGTGCAGAGGTTCCCATCCTGAGTTCACTGCGGAGCACTCTGATACCTCCTTCTTCTCAAGCTTCATCCCAGACAAAATTCATATCCTTTCTCTCTGGGCCAGGTCTTGAATTCTTACAATCCATTTTATGGGTTCATTGTAACCATATAGTCCTTTAATCCAAATTTAGTGGTGTTCTGCTGTATCTCCACAGAGATTCCACCTCTTTGTAAAGTGCTAGAGGCAGACAAGAGGGTAGTCCAGCTTGTCTCCATTTCATATAAGTCCTTCCAAACATTTTTTGCTATGTCCCTCTTGCAACCTGGCCCTGTGGCTCACTTGCGGCTGCCTCTCCTGGCTGGGCTGGTCTGGCACAGCTGCTCACCTGTGCTGACTTCACAGCTCAGAGAGACAAGTGACCCCCCTCCACAGCCTGTTTGGTCCCTGCTGCCCTCTACACCATGCAGCCATGGCAGGAGGGAGAACAAAACCTCCTGACTGCTCCCCCTTCCCTGAGCTCAGAGGGTGCAGGTCATGTACAGAAGCTGGCAGCAGTTTTCAAGGCAGCAGTTTTCAAGTAATCTTCCTACAACAGCTACGTTAGACATGGTTTGTTCGAAAAAGGAAGTTGTCATCCATGGATTGCTATTAAAAAAAGAAAAAAGTAGTTTCTCCCTTTAGTATTGTTCTTTGTGCTTTCCCAGGATTTTGGAACTCTTACTTATCTTACTTAGATTCAAGGTATGTTCTTGCCTACAAAAACAAAACAAGACAAAACAAACCAAACAAAAAAAAAACCAAACAAAAACCCCAAACAACAACAACAACAACAACAACAACAAAACCCACCAAAACCAATGCTGCCCACTGTTTTCCAGTTTTCTGCACAGAAGTAAAAAAATAGAAATAAAAAAAATATACCCTTCCAGTTTTTCCTGAAAGTTTTCCAATCCTGCAAGTTTTCACAGAGTTTGGCTAAACAAAATCATTGCCTGTGTCATGATTGTGTTTTATGTGTGCCCTTAGAAGAAGTCATTAAACACGTCTGGTGTTCTCAGACCAAAGGAGACATCAAAACACCGAGTGTGCATGTGACCAGCTGTCAAGTAAAGAGGTCTGACAGTCAAGGTCCCACAGTTCCCACTCTCCTGTGCACTCTCTCTCTGGTAGATCAGAATGCCTCGTGCTTTTAAGCATGTGGACTGAAAATCAGGTTTTCCACTTAATAGAAAATATGCAGGCTTCTTCAGGAGCACAAATAGGAGTGTGCATATGTCTGAACAGCAGGAAAAAGGACAGATGATCTGAAGACTGAACAGCAGCTCACCTCTAAGCATGTTTGTGCAAAGATGTAGGAATGATGTTTCAAAAATAAAAGAAAGGTCAGTCACCTTTTTCAAACCCTTAACCCAGTCCAGCTCAGGAAAGTCTGTTTTCCTAATGAGTCTCTTTAAGAAACACCATACGGGCAGCCAGCTTGCCTGAAGAAAATTGCATTATCTGTAGAGACATATATATGATACTGACATTTTCCCTGACACAAGAATTTCTAAACAAAATAATTGTCACTTGTTAGCATATATTTGTGGCTCAAAATCAGACCTCACTGTGATCAGACAGGAGAGGGGTCTGGAAGGCAGTAGCAGCTGGACTCGCTCAAATCAGGCACATTTTTGAGTAACTCCCTTGAACTAAGGAGTGTTTACATATTTTGAAAAGCAGGATTGCAAAGAGACACTTGAGGACAAGAAGAATGTACAAACTTAAAAATCTGTGGCAGAATAAGCAGCAAGATATCATGAACTCTGGAAAAACAGAGAAATGGAGAAACCCCAACCTATATCAGTGATCCTTGAAGCATCCTTCAATCTTTTGAGTGGTAAAACACCATTTATATAAAAACAGTTTAATTTTGTGCTCAGTGTGGGTGGTAAATAGGAAGGCTTCTCCTTGTTTCAGTTGGCCTTTTGATCTCTTAATAAATTAGACACACCTAAAACAACAAAATTTTTCATCAGAGACAAAAAAAGTAATGCCATGGAAGGGGCATTATTCTTTCCTTTTGAACAAAAGCAACAACCAAGAATTCTTTCCTGAACTTGCCAGAAAGCCTTTGAAAGGGTTATAAACAAAATTCTGCACAGAAGGTAGGGGAGTATCTTCTGCATTGTCTCTTCCTTCTCATAATTTTTCACTTCCTTTTTCTCTATATATTGCATTTATTTATTTCCCATTGAATCATATAATGGCTTTGGTTATAAAAGATCTTTAAGACCATTGACTATAACCATTAACCTATCACTGTCAGGCCCAGCAGCAATCCATGTTCCTAAGTGCCACATCTATGCAACTTTTAAAAATCTCCAAGGATAGTGACACCCTTCAGACATCATAAATAAAGATATTAAACCAAACTGGCTCCAGAACTGGGCCCTGGGGAATGCCACTTGTGACAGCCTGTCTACTGACTTTAACTCTATTTCCACCTTGTCCTCCAGGGAATTACAAAAGAATGGTGATGTAAAACACCTGTCTGTCACCTTGAAGCTTGCCACAGAGATGATTTAGGCTTTCTGGAGGTGGCACAGGACAAGGCAACACAAATGAGGAATGGAAGGACTCTGAGGGGTGGGCAAGAATGTTCAAGAGTTGGGCATGCAAGAACTAGAGGAGGGAGTAGCAGATCTGTAACCATGTGAAGTCCAAGCAGCTAAGGGGAGAAAGGCTTTGATTAACAGGAAAAAGGCTGACTTGCATTTGCTCCTGCTGGGTCCAGCTCATGAGAGGCAGTCCTGCCAACCCAGACACACCTATTCTGAAGGGCACAAAGCAGGAAGGGGGTGTTGGCCCAGGTGATGCAGGGAAGTGCACTGCAGGCTCTGGGCACTGTGATCTCAAATGTGCTGGCGCTCTGCTCTCAGAGCTCTGGCTCTGCGCGTCTCCTACTGTGCGCTGAGGCTGAGAGCTGCAGCACTGCACGTGTTGTGTATTTAATGTTAACAGATCGCCATATAAACAGTCTGGCTTTCCCAGCAAATGGTGATCCAGGGCTCAAGCAGAAAATCCCAGAGGTATTGCAGTGTATTTTCATGAGACGTGATTTATTTTGCAATTGTATGTTTTGGCTTTCTGCTCATTATGTCCAGTAATCAAGCTGTATGGGGCTGCTTTACATTGCACATGCCATGCCATGGAAAGCCCAGCACCAAGGCATTAGCCATGAATCACCAGGATCTGGGGAGATGAAAAAACTTGAACTCTTCTCATTTTTTATTTTTGTACTTAATGCTTAGAGTGATTAGAAACACCAACTTATTTTTCTGTCGTTTTGCTGAAGCAGACACTTGGCTCCCATCAGTGTGTAAGTGATTGGCTTCTTTAACAAAAGGCAGGGGGCTAATGAACCCTTTACATAAGTCCTCTTTTCTTCAAACTGTGAAATAGGATTTAGCAGAAATAAAGAGTCATAAAGACTTATACTCAAACAGCACTGAAAGTATAATTTTATTTCACTTCTGCCCTCTTCCTATGGCTATGCAGGTCTATGTGTGGACACATCCATTTCCATACATAAGCCAACCAGATTTGGCTTAGTTAACCTTCTGTGGTTAAATCAAAACTGGGGACACATTGTAGAAGAAACATGTCCATGTGCAAAAAAAGGGAAAGGAAGGTGAAGAGCAAAAGGAAAAGGAAGAAAGCAGAGGGAGGAAGGAAGGAATAGGAAGAAGGAAAAGAAGCAGTAAGCTTGTTTTCTCTGTGCAGGAAATGTTTTCTCTATAGCAACAAGATGAGGTCTGAGGTTAAATAGTGCAAATGTGGACTTCAGAGAAAGAAAGGTGGGCATATAAGAATCACAGAGTGGATTAAGTGATTTACTAGAAATAACCTGACCCTTTGCTGACCCTGTGTTTTAGCCCTATGCTATCTCCCAGAAGAGACAAGCCTGTGCCTGGATACAGTTTTTGATTAATTCCCCTTCACATTCAAAAATACCAGCTCTCCCGAAAAAGGGTATTTCTTTCACACTCCATATTACACATGCCAAATACTTTATTGTACTAGATACAACCTCTAAACATTTACAGTAAGTGCACTTAGTAACAAAATTGTTTGCCAAAGCTCATTGGCTCTCTCAATACTTTTGAATTACAAACACGGCTTTATTTAAACAGGAAAAATTAACAGATTCCTGAGTCTCCCACATACACTTCTGGTTATCAGAATTTTATCACAGGCAACAGGGAACATTTCATGGAGGCTCTTGTTAAAATGCTGGCAGCTATCAGTGTGTTGGATTTCCACGTACCGCAGAAGACAGCAGCATAGTTTAATATCCTTGTGCTCTGTGTTTTTCTTGTGGCTTTTAAAGTTTGTTTTGTGAGGTTTTAATTGTAATTGTTTTGGTTTGGTTTGGCTGTTTTGTTTGTTTTCTTTAAATATCAACCTCTTTTTTATCTTCTTGATAGATTTAAAAAAGAGGAGCTAGGTCAATAGCTTCTTAGAAAATCCTCTAAGAGAGGAAAATGGAAGGAAAGATAAGGGCACATTTTCTTGAGGAGCTGTGGCTGGGCAGGTGTGGATGTCAGTAAAGCTAACTCTCTATTGGAAGTGGCCTTTCCAATCAAATGGAAAAGCCAAGCAATTTGTCTGAACAAATGAGACTGCAGTTGCAAATCCCCTCCTTACAGACACCACTGTGTAGCACAGGCTGATGCCTCACAGCAAGAACAGGTTTGAAAGGACACGACAGCTACACTTGCAATAACAGGAAAGCCCTTAACAGGACCAGAAAAAGGAAAAGCCTATATTTCCCTCTGCAGCAAGTGGAAAAAATTAGGCAGTTTACTACTGACCTTTGCCAGCTACATCCAGTTTCGAAGTCAGAAGAGACCCAGAACAATGATAGGGACACCAGGAACGGGGTCACGCCTCCGTATGGGGTGGGGACAATGCCCTAGAGAAACACCTTTGCCCACTCTGCTTTGCGTCACCTTGATTCACACAGACTGAAAAACAGACTGGGGTGCTTGCATCAAAGCCTCTCCATTTGGCGGTGTTCTTTTTAATCCCACCTGGTAAAACCAATCTGCATGGTGGACTTTTATTTCTTTCACAGAAAAATCTGCATGTTTTTTGTCTGTGGATACCCACTGCAGACAGGTCTGGCTGCAGCAGTGTCACAGACAGAAGCCCTAGATGGCTTTCCAGTAATTAAGTAAGGTATCTGGTAGTTAAGTATGGTATCTGGTAGCATACTTCTGCAGCAACACAAAAGTCAGAAAAAGCTACAAAACCTGCTTCAGAAGCAGAGCCCACATGGGTTTCCCTTGACACACTGCTCCTGGGACCCAGACTGGCCATGGTTAAACCCCTGCCCACCACACTACTACAGACCAAAAGATAGTCCATGGAATGACCTGAAAAGCTTAATTTCAGTGCAATCCTATACTGGGACAAATTTATGTTGATATTCAGAAGTTAGCAGAGGAAGGAGAACTAAAACACTGGATATAAGACACGTCCATTCCTCTTAGACATCCAAGTTACCCAGGCTTAGTTTGCCCCATGAAGGTAGCAGGCCTGCCCTTTCCTTTTCACCAAGCGGCTACTCCGAGCCTTTGTTGCCTGATTGTTTAAATGCTGCTACAGCTGTGACTATTTGGCAAAGGCAGAGTTAAAAAAAACCAATATGGCAACTATTAAAAAAAAATCCATTACTGGTTCACTATGGACAGAGAGGTATGCTTAATTTTAGGAATCAGTGAAAAAGCTTTTTTTTGGTCTGCCCTCTCTTCTATCTGCCCAGCTCTAAGTATCTCAGTCAGAAGCCAGCCTGAAGCTAACAAGGGATCCCAGAAAACTCAAAACAAAAAAAAAAAAACAAACAAACAAACAAAAAAAAAAAAACAACAACAACAACAAAAAAAAGCTGCTGACAAGAAAATCAATGTGTCAAACATACATAGAATATATTTTCAATTTTTATTAAAAAATTATTTTTCTGACCAATGGGTTTCCCAGCTGCTGTATACATCACAGCAAAAGGGAATTAAAATACAAAGGCCATCTTTTTAGTTAGTTTTCAGATTTATACTGCTACTGAAAATACAATGAAAATACATTTCCCTTGATCTGCAAATGATATTCCTTTTAACACACAACTTCCCACCACTACAATTCTGACACAAACACCATTACATTTGAACTTCAAGAGGATTTACTTGGACCAGAAGCAATCAGCAACAAAAGAATTTTAATGACTGTGGGAGGATCGTTGGTATTTTAAGAAGTCTCCTAAAACCTTTTGAAGAATTTGAGATAAGTAAAAATAAGTGGGGCAATCTTTTTCCCTAAGTACTTTGCACCATGTTTTCACATAGCAGAAGTGAGTTCTACAATGGCACAATGAGGCTGGAAAATCTGAATAGAAGAGCAAAACTTAAAAAAATTCTGAGATTACAACAAATGGCTGGGAATCATTCTAAGGAACACAGCAAATGAATCCTATTCCAGGCTCTGGTTTTTATTCTCTTTGCTCACTGGAGCTTTAATTTCATTAGCTTGCAAAGAACTACTCAATTCACAGATCAGATTTCTTAAGGATATAGGAACAACATGTCAACAACACAAAACACTAATTAAATTGCCATACAGCAGCCATATGCTCAGTGAATTCCTCTACCAGAATTGTACAAGCAATGTTCCTCCTGCTGCATTTGATCTGAAACATTGCACTTCACCTTTTAGAAGAAAAGCCACCTGTTGCCAGACAGGATTGCTCCTGGATTAATATACCTGACAACTCAAATTTAACTGCTGCTAAGAGTTCAAAAGGTTCACCTTCTTGAACTGTCGAGTGCCTCCTTGGGTTGAACTATGTACCTGGACAGCAACTACCCTCTGTCACAATCACAGTGATGACAGAAAGCCTCCTTGGGCATCTGTCTTCACAAGAGGCCTTTGGACCCACCCATGTTCAAACAGCCACACCAATCCTGTTCTCAAGTGATTCACCCCTGGCTTCTCAAAACCCACCAGACATCCAGCAGGTTAAACTAGGGTGAATGATTTGTTGTTGTTTTGTAATATCATCCTCCACCCTATCCAGATGAGATTCAATAAAAGCATGCAAATATCAGTGAAAAGAACACTTGGAAAGGGCAATCCCCAAGCTAAAAAAACCCAGACCCTAGACTAAAGTGTCTATGATCTTCTACTTTTCTGGGGATGTTAGGGATAGGAAAATTTGTTCTTGCTGGATCCAAGGAAGAAATGTACTCCAAGCACTCTTGAGAAAAAGAAATTATTTTTCACTCAGATATCCTTGTCTTTGGAGGCAGTCTTACCCTCTCCTTTCTTCTGCTTACCTTCACTAGTTCAAGTATCAAGCAGGCACTAAGGAAAAAATATGAGTGGATTAGCAAGCAGATGCTTTGAAATAAAAAGGTTCATACAGCCTATTCTTCTGTTTCTCACTACAATTCTGTGAATAAAACCAAATCAACCTGTACATTCACTTGCTCTCAAAGACAGTCAGAAGAAAGACTGGTTTTGTTCAAAGCAAGGGGATGTATTCAAAACCTTGGTCAACTGGCAAACAATGTAATGTCCACCTTCTACTCCACCTTCCATAGTGTCCACACAAAACTAGCTTGACAGTTCAGGTGGATTTCAGTTTGACTGAAAGCAGTGTCATAACTCCCACTTCATTCAGTGGAGGCAGGATTAGTTTACTTGTTTCTCTTCCCTCTCTCAGGAAGGAACTGCCTATTCCAAGCAATTTTCTGCTTGGAAGGATAAAATCCAAGCATCTCCTCAAAGCAAGAGATGCTGAAAACACTGTATTTTGCTGAGCTGACCCTCCACCCTCCATTTTTTCCCTGCCCAAATGGGAGAATATCATCCCTTAAGTTACATTCCAGTATGGTACAATGAAGGATATATATCTCTGGATTTTTTATTTTGTTTTGCGGGGTTATTTTTTTTGTGAGTGTGGGGTTTTTTTCTTGATTTTTTTTTGTTGTTTTTCCCCTTTTTTTTTGGTCTTGTTTGTTTTTTTCTTTTTGTTATAGAGACAAATTACGATAAGAACAGTGCCAGGAATTTACTGTTGATATATTTTACATTGTTAGGAGAACACAGAGTTTCCTGGAAAGACGTCCCAAGTTTTTTATCAGCAAGGTCCCACCTTTGCTCAGTTACCTCTCTTGATGAGTTTTGTTTACTATCAGTGATTCTTGGTAACTGATATTCACATGAGTGACATTTCTCTTCAAAACAGTCTCATATGAAAAACCCATCTGTTAGCTTAGGTATTTATAAAAGTGTACATGTGTGGCTCTGTAATATGGTCCAGTCATTTGTAATGGATTAAAGTGTCGACTTTACAAAATAAAATTGTGCCTTGGCTCTTAGTAGCCCACTGCTTTTGAAATGAAGGAGGCATCATTTGAATGGTACCCTACAAATACTTCTCAGTGCAAAAATGCAGAAAGTGTTTTGTTTTAAATTACCAGAAAGGTTCCATAAAAACATACCTTTTCTTTTTCGGCATTAGAAATGCTTTTTGCCATGAACAAGAAAAGCATTCCAAGCATATGCCATAAATACAATTTTTGCAATCTACCAACCTGACTGTAGCCCTTTAAGAGCCTTAGGGATGTGTCCTACTTTAAGAACTTATCCATAAAAAACTTGGTACCCTTCACATGTTACAAATTTCATACTGTACTTCAAAGAAGAACCTTATATACATTGTGACTAAAGTACTGTTTATTTCATAATCTAAACAAACACTGGAATACAGTCTATGTTTTTCTACTTTCCGGCAGACTTTACAAAGAGCTTTTTTTTTTTTTTCATAATTAAAACAATCTGCATACACACAGAACATGCATTCTCTAACACCAGTAATGAAGGTAAGAAGAGTCAGTTTCCCTCATCTTCCTGTTGCCTGTGTTAGAAAAAAAAACCAACTTTTCTTTTTACTGTAGTTATGACAGTGTGGCTAAGGATACAAAGACTAGAGCACAGTTTTACTCCCTGCACAGAAAATGTTCATCACAAGCATGCTGATGGTGATACATATTACATGTCTATTAAATGATAGGCATAGTTTTATCCCCTTTACTCCCTTTTTAAAAATACTAAGTGGCTACATGTAAATGCAGTGAAGCAGGTATAAGCTTAATTAATCAGAGTTGATTCAGACTGGCACCAAGATGCAGCAAAGTCCAACAAAGTCTCAGCAAGGCTTTCTGTGGGTTATTGATGGCCTCTTCTGCAAAGCAACTACTTTCTACTTTTTCAAAGCAGAAATCAAAGGCTTTGCAGCATGGCCAGTCCTGTGGACAGGGCAGTCTGCGCTGGTACGTCAGGCCGCCGGAAAAGATGCACTTGTAGTCCATTAGTGTTTGAGAAAACGTGAGTGGGTTACCTTCCCCGGGGCCACGCGCCTGCCCCGCCCGAGCATCGCCCGCTGCTCTTTGTCGGTGAGGCGGCTGGCGGTGGCTTCACACCACGGAGTGGTCATTGCTGTGGACGCCAGCCAGGATGGTGTGGTTGAGGGAGGAGGCTGACCGGTCCGAGCCTTCGGTGGGGCCGTTGGTGCTCTCGCTGCGCTGGCAGCACAGGATCTGCTTGAACGTCGCACTCATTTCCTTGTCCCGGTAGGAGTAGATGATGGGGTTCATGGCAGAGTTGAACTCTGCCAGGAGAAGGAAGAATTTTTCGTAGGCCAGGACATTGCACTGGGGACAGCAAACATCGAGGAGCAGCAAGACTAGTCCTGGGGTCCAGCAGATTATGAAAGCACCTAGAAAGAGAAAGAATGGAAAAAATAAGAACTCTACAAATATGCACCATTACTTGTCAAAATACCACAAGAACCATCCAGACAGAAGCAGCAATGGTTAATTTTCTCTTTCAGGAGCATTGTTCCCACACTCTCTTTTCACTGACCCGATGAGAGGGATGCCATTCAAAGATCTGTAAATGGTTATGGGCAGCACATCAAAAGAGCAAGGCACACCCCCAAGCCCCAGCCCCAGCCCCCCACCATCTGAAACTCTGCTTGGCAAATACATTTACATTTAAAGTTGATAATGAGGAACATTTTTTCCCTTCAGCTAGAGACCTCTGACTAATCAATCTCTTGATCAGAAGAAACAATACTGCAATTTACTTCTCAAACTAATAATAACAAAGAAAACCTTTCTGTGAGTGCTGTGACTGAAGCATCAGTAATAGAAAAAGAGCGGTGCAGGCAGCAATTCTCAAGAAAAAGAAAGCCTGGGTCTTGTTAACCCATTTCAGCCCCATTATGTAATGGAAAGTCCTAAACACACATCCTTCTTGCACTGAAATGTCGTCTTTCAACGGATCCACTTCTTTTCTTAGGGCTCTATTCAATCAAAATTCAGAGGCTCATCAGGCTTCAATAGTGTCAAAGCCACGGAGTCTAACACCGACTAAAATGCTTCCCCCCTCCTTTCTCTGTTTTCCAAAGCTCTGAAGAGAACAAAGTCCAGAACAAAATTCAGAGCTCAATGCAGAAATTAAATCAAATGCTTTGTACTTTATTGGGAGTACTGAATCAAAGGAAGATTGTAACTCTTTGCAGGAGTTACAGGAGGTTAGAGAGGCTTTAAATATAAGCTCTGCTGGGGAAACCCTTACACACCAATCATGTCAGAACAAAGACAGGGCTCCTGAGATTTTCCAGGCTGCTTTACTGAGGTGGAAGCCACTGTCTTATCATCACTGAGCAGGATTAGCATGGGCAGCAGCAATAAGGACTTCCCAGCATTACGCTGAGAGCGCTGTTTTCAAACTGGTTCTCCTGTCACTGTGGTATTTATTTGTTTACATACTGCTCCTGTTTTTAACACATTGATGGTCTCTTGCAGTACTGGCACTGAAGTCAGTTTCCACACCAGGCAGACTTTGCCATGCCTGCCAAGAAGATACCAGCAATTTCCAGCTCGGGCAGTGACAACTGTAAGCTGTGCAGTTTGGACAGCAAACCCACCTAGATCAAATACAAGGAGATTTTCCAAAGGAGTCTGCAAGCCTGCAATATACGCCAGGTGACAGACAAAGGTTAGCAACCAGGAAACCACACACAGAGGCTTTTTACGCACCAAAAAGCATCTCTAAACTGAATTTGCTTGCAGCTAATGGCGCCACTCAATGCCTATCGCTTTGCTGACCAAGAAAGCTCGCCAATGGAAAGAAGCTGGAGGGTGAATTGCCAGCTGCCAGGCTAAAGCGTCAAGATCTTTCACCAAATGACACTGTTAGGGTCTTGGCAGCAATTTGACAGCATGGGGATGAAACTCTACCACGCTGTGGTGGCATTGAACATATGAACCCACTTCATAGCGTTTGTCTTTTTGTAGCTCTTTTGGATTCCAGCAGTCCTAGAACAGAGTACTTGAAACCCATGCAAAGGACTACAGGCTTTTGTCCCTTCCTTGTACCTGTTGCCATAAGAGTAGAAAACTGTATCTCTTTATTTGCATTATTATCCATGCTAATAGAACCTGCCCCCTACACAGAAAACTCTGCTGAGCTGCTTTTTTGCAGAAACAAAGTCATCAAATTCAACCACTCACTGATGAAATTGTGCATGTTGTGTTCAGCCTCCTAGCTAGTAAGACAGCAATGGACTTTGTTCTAGCTTAAGCATCTACTTTCTTCACTGTAGGCTGCCTTGGGAGAACAACATCAGAGATGGGAACACTGCAAGTCATGGGATCTACAGTGAAGGACAAAAGACAATGACAGCATCCTCACCAGGCCTGTAGCAGAAAAGTCCATTGTGGAAACAATGGAGCTAGCAGGAAAGCTCTCATAGCATTGTTCAAAGTTGCAATTGAAGGCGTCTAATTTCCCAATTTTTTTTTAATCTGTTGCTAGGGAACAACAGAACATTCTGTTGGCATAATTTTTGATATGTTAGAAACAGCAACAAAAAGCTCTGTAGTGGGGCAAATTGGAATTTGCTCCTGAGAAAGCTCCATAGTCATCCAGAAAAATCCACATGCAGCTCACTGCACTGAACAGTTGTCTCAGACGGAGTTCCTGAGCTCTTTGGGCTCCTCAGTATCTCAGACGGGTTCTGATAACCTGTGTGCTGAGGCTTGATTGGCTGCACTCAAGAAAAAGTGGACTGTGGTTGAGCAACCAAATAATTGCTCTGTGTAGCTCAAGCTATACTGAAAAATTATAAAAACAAAAGTTGCGTTCCCACCCAGCTCTGGAAGGAAGTCACCATTGTGCAAGTTGTCACCCTTCTGCTCCTAGCAAAACATCCCCCCACGCTATTGGCTCTGGCAGCTTATTGAGTGCTTGTAAATGGTGACAAAAAATGCCTCAGGTTTGCTCACTTTTTATTTAACTGTTGGTAAACTGGAAAATACTGAGAAGCATCACTCATGGCAAGGATGTGTTTGAGTTAGGTACAGAGGAAAATGTAAATGTCAGGCTCTTAATACTTCAGATTTAGGAAACTTCATTGGCTAAACATGGAATTCTTTTTTTGCAAGGAAAACAAGGCTGAATTTTTTTCCTCTTAGAATATTTGCTGAACTAAGCTGGAAGTGAGATTAAATTCTTCCCCTCCCAGAAGTCTGTTGTGAATTGACTTCACCAATAATGAAGATCTAAAAATACCACATTTAATAAACCAGAGACATCCAAAAGCTTCCTGCTGCCGTATACTGGAAAGCCTTAAGCATACACCAAAATATTGATGTATTTCTGCTCAGAATCAGAACTGAAAGTAGTCTAAAGTACAGTGTTATTAATTTCCAGGTGCATCTTAACATTTTACAAACTTGGTCAAACCTAAGTTACAATGACATACAAAGCAGATCTGTTGCATTTAGTGACTTGAACCTTTGTGGATATGCCATACCATAGTCATACCATGGCATAGGAGATCCCAAAAAAAGTGTACTGTACTTGAAAAAAAGTGCAGACTTTACGTCTTTGGGTGGCTAAAAGAGCACTGTTCCCTGGACAGAGAGCACCTTGGGATATTACCCCTAGCCCTGGCAGCTCTTCAAAGGCGATGGCACTGCAAGAGGCTAAATGAGCTCTTCAGCTGCAGCAGAAGGAACATTTCCATGGAGCAGGGCCAAGGTCTGTCCTGAGGCTCAGGCCACAGAGGGCTGGGTGAAGAAGAAATGCCAATCAGGCTGAAAGCCCATCAGAGGTGAATGGCTAGCCATTAGACAGGAAAACTTGAGGAAACCAGAGAAAGAGTACATCTTAAAAGATTGAAGGGTCCCTACAGACTGAGAAGCATGTCTTACAGCAGGAATGAGTTACAAAAAAGCATTTATGACCTAATCTAATTTTCTGCTGAGGTGTGATATCTCTCATCCCAGTAAGAAAACAAACTCTGACTCCTTGTGCATTGTCTGTCTTGCAGAGCTGTGGTAGAAGTCCACTGGAGGCTTTCCAAAGTCTGATATGACTACATCTCATCTGTCTTGAACCCTTGTCCGTGCATCAGTACAGATTATGTTTCCATGGTAGCTGGATGTTGGAAACCCTTGGGTAAGTGAGCCAAGGCCTCACAGCAAGCTTTGATTGCAAGAGAAACTAATGTAGGCAGTAGGCATATGAAACCAGCCATGATAAATCACACAAAAATCAGTGAGTGCAAGAACAAAAGAGAAAACAACTCCAAAACCCAGCACCAGAAAAGAAATAAGCTACACAAGAATAAACACTGATGAGCTAGTCACTCATTACTAGGATACCAGACTGGATGGCTGCTCATGAAACTTCTTGTGTTAGCAGGCAAAGTGTTTCCTAAGCAGCACTCTTTTTTCTTTCTTTTTTTTTTTTTTTTTTTTTTTTTTTTTTTTTTTTGTCTTTTGCTTTGGAGAGCCTATGTCTGTGTTTATTCTGTGAACATTTGTTTTCCTCTAACTCAAAAGAGCAAAATAAAGGAAGCACTTCTGCTTCTGCCAAGTCATACACTGCTGTCCTTCAGAGGCTCCAGAGGGATGTAGCTCTAGTCAATGCACACCTATTCTGAAACACTCTTCTCTGCCTTAGCCACACTGTGCCCCTTTAATGTGCTCTCTTCTATTCATCTTGTGTGTTAACCCTGATATCTGGCATGGGCTCACACTCACCCTGCAAATTCCTCAGTCTGCACAGAGAGGGAAAATATTGAAAGGGCCTCTTTTAGGGAGTGAGAGAAGGAAAAAAAAAATCTCTATGTATTTGCAGTTTTTTAAAGATTACAGGAATAGGCTAAGGAACTAGCATATCAAAGACAGAAAAGATCCATTCCAGCTGAACTGCAGGAACATTTATAATCTGCTGCTGTTGCCCTCCTACTCTTGTCCATCTGCTGTCATCTCCAAATCCCCTCCTGCCCTCAGAGTGGTATTTGTGACAGGCAGCTGCAGCCCCTCTTCCTCTGGGACAACGGTGACTGAGAGAGAGAAAGGGACATTGAACATCACTGCTATCACTGTTATCACAGCTACCAACAGGGAGAAGAGTCCTGCACTTGGTGCAGGCTGAGAGCAATGCTCTGGGAGAATGATTTAATTAACAAAACCATAGCCAAAATGGGCTGCAGAAGTGCCTGGCATTTTCCACATTCTGACGTAATCCCACCCTCATCAGGGAAAGCCACTTGCTATGCTTGCTGAGGTGCAAGCTCATCAGCTGCAACACAACTGCATTTCTTCATGTCCTAGCCGTCTGTAAACTGCATCAATAGTTCTCCTTATCACACTGAGCATTATCTTGTGCATAGCATGAACAGAGATAAGTACTGCAAGCAAGAGTGCCTATTTACAGCTATGTATTGTTTTCCCCTGACACAAACATGACAGCATGAAATCTAAAATGAATGAATGATTATAGATGCCAAAGATCATGAAGTGCATTTACCATGCTGTAAACATACAGAGTGTAGGAGCGATTCCTCTAATTCTAGTCTGACCTAATTTTTCCCAATTTTGACACAACACTATTACAATATATGCTAATACTTCTTCATGGATGAAAACATTGTTGTTGGTTTTTTGCATTTTCTGCTGGAAATAATTAACATAGGGGTAATGTTTGCTTTGACCCATGGAATTGTCATGTGAAGAATTAAAATGTGACTACCACATTTGGATCAGATGAATAGATTTAAATAATTGTGTGCTAAACTTGACAAATTCTGGAGAACTTTATATATGAAAGGCTTGCCTCTCCATTCACAGACTCCAAAAGATTTGAGGAAGATGACAGTGAAGGAAAGTCCTTGAAAAATACTCCAGGTGGGGGAGAGCTGCCTACAGTGTACAGGTAAGAAGGGCCATGTTGAAAAAGGTGCTATCAAAACAGCTTCATTTATTCAAGGTGTCTTTATTTAAGGAAGCTGTATGAATTCTGCAAGAGTGAGAGATTCATAGCACACTCCTGCAGTTTTTGATTGATTGTAAAATGCTTCTCTGACATGTCTCTGGGAGATTTTAATACTATGGATGCCTTTGTGTTTCAAGACAAACATTCATCTGGTGAGGCTGTGTGTGAAAGAAAGAGGAAATATCTCCAGTAAGAAAGAGGGAATAGCAGTGTAAAACAGGAAATGAGAAACAATGCAAATGTAAAAAAACTCTACATTAATATTCATGAAACACTATCTTACATATAATTCTCTAAGACGATTTGAAGCAAGAGGATGTGAGCACATAAGAGAGAATACACAACTAGAGAGCTTATGAAAGGAGCTGGGTGATACAAGCCACCAGCTTGTCTTTCATAACACTATATATGCCCCATCCCTAAGGATCCATGTTCTAGTCTCCCGGGAGCTGAGCAGCTCTAAATGTGCAAGTTATAGATAAAACCCTATTCTCAGCTTTATTAAATATTTTAACTCTGCATGAATTCCATAACTGTCAAGTTTGTGAGATTTTTCAGTCTACTGTACCTATGGTTTGTAAATGGATTTTAGAATAAACTGGTTATGCTAGTATTGCATCAGATCCCTGATTTCCTACCTTTTCCACAGCTA
Source organism: Passer domesticus (assembly GCF_036417665.1). Lineage (NCBI taxonomy): Eukaryota > Metazoa > Chordata > Aves > Passeriformes > Passeridae > Passer > Passer domesticus. The sequence continues at coordinate 70,565,664 of NC_087512.1, forward strand.
CATGCACATGCACAATTCAACCTCTTGCTGAATCTTGTTTTGGGAATTTCAGCTAGCAAGTTTAGTCAGACTTTGTACAAAATAATGGCTGGATTTCGTAGAAATAGAGAAATCATGTCTTGCTCAAAAATGTGTTTTCTCTTCTCAGCAGAAATTCAGAATGTGTCTGCTTCAAACATCTCTCTTCACCTTTGAAGGTGCACAGAATTTTTTGGTGTTTAAGGCAAGGCTATCTTTGTCAACAAACCATCCCTTCTCTGAGGAACCCATCTGCTTCCATCTTTACACATTTGTCTTGTTTAAAACATGTTAATGACTTAACAGCTTAAATGACTTAATGAAAGCAGCCTTGGGGCTCTGCTTATGCTCTGTCTAGGCTGGGAGGAGCAGCAAGCCTTGATCCCAAAGAAGTCCTGTGTATGTTAGCATCACCTCTTTCTGGGCTTTAATATTTAGTATTTCATGTGTGTCCATTCATCCATCCAATCCTCATCACCTTCTTTTATTTCAGAAAAAATAAAGTAAAAACTCTTTATAGGGGCACACACCACCTTGACTACCAATGATACTTCTGCTGGCACCTAGACTCCTTTGCTACAGGCTGGCCTCTGCTCTACCTGCTCTCTTCCAGTACTCACATCACCACACTGGCTCCGTTGAAAAACACACAAAGTACTTGGTGAAATCTTTAAGTCAAAGCCTTTATTTTAAACCAGACACACTTTGGCACCTATACCTGCTACACAAAGGGTCAACTGAAGAAACAATGGTGTTACACAGGGAGCTGACAACAACCATTAGCCAATAATTTCGTTGTCATCACTAGCTGCATGACCACCATCTCTGAGCAGCATGGAGACACGCAGACATAAAATCCCATGGTCAGTAGGGCTGCATCCACAGTGATCATACCTTCCCTTATCTCAGGGTGAGCCAACACCTTTCATCTTCTCTTCCTGCTTCACTTTGCAAATCCAGACCAGAGGTGATGAAGAGCAGGTTTCCCCTCAGCCAGACGCCCAAGTGGCAGGTGTGGGAATCTTTGTGAGCTCGTTCTCTGCAGCACCTTGTGCTTACTGTCCCGAGTGCTTACTGGCACGCGGTGGAGGCAGGGTATGCTGACACTCAGACTCCTGGCTTTCCTTCTGGAGATCCTATCTGCTGCATGTCTTCCCACCTGGACACCACCAGGTGGTCCTTCCACAGAGCCTGGAACCAAATGTGGGTGTTTCAAATACCACAGGGTCTCCAAGCACTTTTGTATCCCTGTAGCATCTAAAGCTTTGACAGTATGAAATAGCAAAAAGAAAAGACTGGAGAGGACCAATAACAAAATAAAACTAACTGAAGAGAAAATGAAATTGGGCAGTAGCAAGCCACCAGAAGTGATCTGCTTATTTCATGGGTACTTGTCAAACTCTAGCCCAGGTTAACACTCAATGTAATTCCCCACCTGATACTTGCAGTCTTGCAAATGGGTGTACTGGTTTTTGGCCAGCTTATCCAGCTGCCCTCAAGTATTCCACAGCTGACATCTGTGAAGGAGAACTCCAGTGCTAATGCAAATGGAGGAGACCAGGAGGGTTTCTCAATTGACATCAGCAAACCAAAGGTGTTTGAATAATCCTCTTTTACAACATACTTGTAACAGTTTTAAAGAGCAACTTGCAAAGAGGAATGTGCAACACACATTCCAAAAATAAAAGCAAAAGCTTAATCCCATTGCAATTTATCTGTACCCATTGGAATCCCTCAAAACAAGAAAAATGGAATTTGCTCCTGATCTAGTAACTGCAGGAGAGAAATGCTGCACTGCCCCTCTTCAAAGGGAGAAACTCAGGCTTTTATCTAAAGAAAGCATTTTAGACAAAAACAGGAAGTCATTAAATGCCAATGGTCAGCATTTTGACTGATTTCTAAATTCATAAAGATATGTGAAGCTCATCTGAATAAAAGCTTGGCTGTTGCCAAAGAAATCTGATTATTTATCTCTGTGTAAAGACAAACAGTAGTCCTTGTGGAGTTTCTCTGTTGCCAAAAAAACCAACACACAGAGGAAATTTCAGTGTCTTTTTCAATTTTCTGGTGTTCTAGACTAGTCTTTATGCTCTAACTTGAAAACAAATACTCCTACAGTCCCAAATCAGTGCTGGTAGCTTGCCTGGAAAATGAACATGTAAGCCCAGTTGATAAGAGGCTCCTGGTACTGGTCTCCCTGGGTCGCAGGACAAATAAAAGCAGGCAAGAGATGTCTTGGGGAAAACTAGAAGCAAGAATTAGAATCCAGAAAAGCTTGGGTTGGAAGGGACCTTAAACATCTAGTTCTAACCCCCACCATGAGAAGGGATGCTACCCATTTCATCAGGTTGCTCAGAGCCCTGTCCATGAACACTTTCAGTGATGGGACAGCCACAGCTTCTCTGGGCAAACTTTCCAGTGCCTCATCACCCTCATAGTAAATAATTTCCTCCTAATTTCTAACCTTAATCTTCTCCTTTTCCACTTAAAGCCATTCCCACTTGTTCTATCACCCCATGCCCTTGTAAAAAGTCCCACTTCAGTGCTCTTGAAGGCCCCTTTCGGTACTGAGAGCTGCTATAAGTTCTTCCCAGAGCCATTTCTTCTTCAGGCTGAACAAGCCCAATGCTCTCAGCCTCTGCTCCAGCCCTCTGATCATCTTGGACCTTCTCTGAACCTGCTCTAATGGGTCCAAAAAACAACCTCTACATCATACCTGGCAACCTGTTTACATCCCCTAGTCCAAACTCAGGATTCTCTTTAGGGGCCCTGACTGCTCATAGGAATGAGTTGGGACTTCAGGTGGGGGACAGACCTCTCCCTGAACAGCAAGACGACCCTGTCTGAAGGGTCTGGGTGAGGCTTTCACATCCCACATGTGAGGCAGCTGGGGGTCACCAGGTCTGCTGAAACATGAAAATGCTTCTGCAGAAGTGAAGGCTCACTGCAAGAGGTCATGTGAGGCAAGGGCAGGACAGCTGGCACCCTACAGGGACTGCAGACTGGACTCTGCCTGCTTCTGCTTGGGTGTTTCACCGCTTTTTTAGCAGCTGCAGTTTCCAATCACAGAAAAATAATTCACGGCCATGGTTGAAAAAGCCCTGTTGTGCCCACTTTTTCTACAGAAATCCATAGAGCTTCTGTGGTACTCTGCTACACAGTCAGAATGCTATGCTCAAACAATACAGCTTTTTAGGAGATACCAAACAACTTTGCTATGTGAGATTGTTTAATTGTATTTTCCTTTGTTGTTAAGGACATTAAGTGATACTGGTATTATGTTTGGATAAGCTCCAGTTGCAACACAAGATTCCAAATGAAGCCTGTCTGGATGCAATTTAATATATAAAGGACTGCCTTGATTCTTACATAAGATTAAACTAATAATATTAGAAAAAAAAATATTAGCCTCTGTCGGTTCCCTTAATAGGAATAAGACTTGTTTTATTTAACACACTACTACCAGACTCTGAGTAGGAGAAAGTGTTAGCAAGTGTTACCAGCTCTACCCCAACTGCGAAAAAAACCTGTGTGTGCTTTTAATTTGTATAGCCATACTAACATTTATCTGATTATAGCTATCTGGTTAAGCTGTGATAAACATCCTTTGAGGGAACTGCATTAGGATCAGTCACACAAAGTGATTTTAAAAAACAGAATCCATGCTGACAGCTGTGTCTCGCTGAGAAAACGAAGAGCACAAGCTCCAAGTGAAGTGGGCAACAGGGTAAGCCCTTAAGGATAAGGCAATGCCCCTCTAGGATAAATCTGCTCAGAAAAATCTGCTTGCCTTTGGACAAATTAGAAAAGCCTTTCTAGTCCTCACCTGAATATAACAAAGCAAACTACTGCCTTAAAGCAAAAGCAGCCTTGGACAGACTGCACATGAATGGCACCATTACCTGAGTTGCCTGCACACCTCACTACCCAAACAGTGTTAAGGTAACTCAGACATTATTCAGGCTATCAGACCACCAGGGAGGCACCTACAAATGGCACTGCTAAAAGAGACAGGAGCAGACAGATGTGGTATTGCACATCACAGGAGAAGCACTGAGTAAAGAACCACCCGCCTTTTGATTGTGGTAAGTATATACTTACTGATTATCAAAAGGGTAAATTCTAGGTTTTGGCACTTAATTATACACATAGCTATTAAAAATTATCTAGATGAGGCTGGTATCTGGGGCAGAAAATATGGGTTTTGTTCTGCATTTGCACACTGTGGAGATGAGACATTGTTTAAAGGGATGCAGCTACCTTTTGGCTGTCACAGATTTCTCTGGATTCCCCATTAGGATGCTTGCTGTCTTGCTGCCTATAATTTCAGTGTGGTAACAACAGTATTTTCCATACTACAAAGGAGAAATTCAGTGAACAGGGCTGGAAATGTTTCACTGCTGCTGATGGATTCCAGGGGCAGCTATTTGTAATTTTTTTAAAAATAATTTATCATATCAGAATCTAGATTGATTTAAAATTTTCAGACAAACACAGAAATGAGCTCTAATAAAACCTAGCCTCTCTTTCAAGTCATATCATCAAGAATCACAGTGCCATGCATTATCTGGGGGGAAAAAGGTGTATCTTCAGCTATCTCTTTCTCTCAGCTGTACACACTGTGTAAAACCCTGGGTATGTAACTACTCCCTCATGACTACAAATGAGGGCATCCCAAGTCTCATCCACTTAGAGGATTAGTCACTAAAACTGCTCCTAAGTTAGACAAGTGATGTGTCTTCTCCCTATGACTTCTCCCTGCGACTAAGCTTTCCCAAAATCACTGCATTTATTGGAGAAGGGAGCTTGATTCGGCTTACAGAACAGATCCTTGTGTTTCCATTCCCTTACAGGAACAGTCTTCTACCTTTGGCAGTCTGCTCTCCTCTTCTAAATCTAACCTCTGCTAACAAAAGTATGGCACATAAAGCACCCAAAAGTAGCGCTTGGACTATGTTAGCACCACATCCTTGGTTGCTTGGCTTATAAGATTGCCATATAAATAGCCTCTGAAACCACAAAAAAGCACACTATCATGGTTTTTTGAAGGTTACTCAGTCTGCGTATTTCCAAGGATGTGACTCCTTTGACCTCTGGCAGAGAGTTTGCTCCAGTGTCCCTGTAAAAGACTGTAGGTTTTGGCTATATATAACAAGGGACAACAATGATGAAGCCTAAAAAAAAGGTGCTAAGTCTCTTAACTTTCAGTTCCCTTACTCCCACCCTCTCATGAAAGAGAAATTGAATAGCAACAGAAAACTGAAATAACTGCCTGTGCCGAAAATGGGCTGACTCCCAGCCACCTTCATCTCTTTCAGGGGTGTTCATGAGAAGTGCCAGACAAAGGTCGTTTAGAGCCAGTCCCTATCTACCAGCAAGGAAAGCAGAGGTGTTAACACTGGTGCTTTCTCTGCAGCATGCCTTGCTTGCTGCCTGGCTTTGTCCTGGGTTTTCTGCTGCTGGGCACGTGCAGGAGCTCCCACTGAACTCTTGGCCTCTCTAATGAGCCTGTCAAAGACAACAATCATTCTCTTCTGTCACCTGTCTTCAGCGCAAGGGCAATGCCAACTTGTTTCTCACAATGACACAGAGAAGAGATGCTGCTGCCAGGGCAGAGCTCATGGCTGTGCTCGCACAGGGGTTGCTCCCCATGGATCTGCCAGTGAACGTGCTGCTTCTACAGGGCAAGCACTTCAAAACATTTCCCTTTTAGCACTCTCTGTTTGCAATGAACTTCAGTCCTCAAGTGATGAGGGATTTATATGCCATCCAAAGTAAAATCTTTGCCAGCTAATAATTAAGCAATCTAGGATTTTTCAAAACAGAAAAGACAGTTTAAACAACTCTTTAAGATGCAGACCAAGCTGATCTAGTAAAAAAGCAGATCACCATTATGTACAGCAGGGTAGAACTCTACTTTTAAATAACCACTAATAACAGTTCCATCAGATGTGGCAGATAATGACATACAATGCAGATCACACCATGGCTGCCAGAGACAGAAAATACTTGTGAAAGCATTTGCTTCACACTTGGAATGCCTGAGACTTCGTGCAGACAGTGATGAAGCATCCAGAAAGCAAGCCTAATATGTTCTGTCTCATCTGATGGCCCTTATAGCTGTCTAATCCCCTCTGGCTGATCCTGCGCCATCTCCAGGCATGTCTGTGGAGCATGCTGCCCTGACCCCTCCGTGTGAACAGGCTCTAGGTGCAGGGCTGGGATGTCGGCTCCAAGGGAGAGGACAGCATACAAGCAGGGAGTCAGCCATCAAAGACACTCTAACTCCGCTGACTCCCACAAGCAATTGCAAAAACAAACAACTGCAATCGCTACAGCTGCATTGAAAACTAGCCTCTGAAAGGAAAACAAAAGATTCCTCCACACTCTGTGGAAACCCACAAGTTTTGGCAAAGTTATCAGTCCTCAAAAGAAGGTCTTAGTATGCATAAGCTATCTACTGTATTGTGTCCTGCTTTAAACAAGAGAGTTGATGCAGGATTGTGAAATAGAAAACTAAACTAGCACACATCAGTTTTTGTTGTCTGATGGAAGAGGAAGCAAAGGACCAAGACTGCTACCAAACCACAAAGACCATTTCCACTTGCATTACATTCAGCAGCTGCACGTTTGCAGCCCACCTAAGGGGCTGAGGAGGCAGTAAACTGACAGAGCAGCAGAAAGGGTGAAACAGGATCAAAAGGATTTTGAGAGGATCAAAAAAAAGACACCTCCTCAAATCCCCACTCCCAGCTTTTGTATTGCTCCATGTTAAAAAAAAAATGCACCACACCAAGCAGAAAGGCTGTGCCCAGCAGCACTGCCCACTATTACCAGGACATGCCCAGGAGGTAGAATGTGGGGACATATGTTTTATGCAATGCTAATCAATCAAAACACTTCCACTAAGTACTCCTTATCCAACACCCCCCCCCAAAAACAGTAACTGTGGGATCACTCTTAGTTTTAATTCATGTTGATGTTTTAGCTCATCATTCCCCACAGTAGTACAAGTCAGATTATTTTGGGACAGACATGCTGATATATGAATCCGAAAGACTTATCCAGGATTGTGGTTTTTTATTTTGTTTTAGCAGATACTTGTAGGCTTGCGCCTAAAGTAAACAGGAAACTGCATGAGATAAAATGAGACCTTCCAGGCAAAAAGGCTGAGGAATTTTTGGGTTTTAAAAAAATAGATAAACAAGCAATTAGTACATTGTAAGAAAATAGCTTGCAAAATCGTTCTACTCAGCAAATTAATTGCTTCTAAGAAGTACCTCTGCTGTTCTAAATGAAATACAAAGCTTTTTTCTGTTTTCAGAAAAGATTAAAACTCTCCTAACTACTCAGCAATGCACTGAAGGGCACCACTCAGGGATGACTTTATTTTCTTTTAAAACATTTTAACAATGGAATATTCAAGCAACACTGAGGTAAACTCCAACACAGAAGCAGTGTGTAGGGAAGATGCATAAATAAAAAGCCCTGAGGCAAACTCAGATCAGCTTTTGCTGGACTTCATTTGAAGTTCCTGATGATACTTGCTGGCTTCTCCTAATTTTTCTACAGAGCTCAGAGCTGCGGCCACACCAAAGTCAGGCTAGATAAATGAGGGACAAATGCAAGGCAGAGGGGCCATTTCAGTGCTGTAGGAAAAGCCCACGCTTCCAACTCCTTCTTTGAAACTTTATAGCCTGGAGATTGATCACAGCTGTGCCTTAAATAAAAAGAAGCTAAACCAACCACCACTGCAAACTTTCTGTCTGCTGGGCTGTAACTGTTCTGCAAGCTACAGAGGGAGCAAAGGAGCAGAGATTTCTGCTCCTGTCCCTGGTGTTTTCTAGGAGAGACAAGCAGCAAGGGATGACTCCACTTATTGCCCATCAAAATAATGAGCATTCAGTTTCCTTAGGCATCCAGTGACACCACAAGCATTTTACCATCATTGGTGCTCTTGCTGTTGTGTGCTATCCAAACCCTGATATTGTAATTGTGCTCAATTATCTATGAGCATAAGAATATGTAGTTATTAAAAGACTGACCTACTGCAGATTTTTTGATTTCACAATATTTCCAGTACATATTTTTCTGAAAACAAGCACTCACTAATTATATTTTGTGTTGTCTGTCCTCTTGTCTTTAATTGCATTTATTAGAGAAGGCTCATTCAAGTTTCACCACCTTGAATTCCTTTAAGAATGCAGCATCAGTGGCTGAGCTACAGGTGCCGGGCAAGTAACATGGTCTGTGCAGGACAGTTTTCACTCCCTGATACTTTAACCCACTTTTTATGGAGCTCACATGCGAAGCTGGCTGTGTTGGGATGCCACGTGAGTCTCTTGGGTTGGTGAGTTCTGTGCTCCACTGCACAAGATATCATCCTGGTTACAATCCAGCCACCCTTCCCCCTTATTGACATGGCTTTCACGTGAACTTTGCTCTCCTCCCACCTGACCCATGGCTGGAGAAGCTTGCACCAGTACCTGAACCTTGGGGTTTTGTAAAACCCGAGGTGTGTGCACCTGGGGAAGGGAATGAGTGAATATGGGGAGAAGCAGTATTGCTGGACCCCTCTTACCCTCCCCAAACAGGAGAGTTTTGTTCCAGTAAGTTATGAACAGTGTTAGTGTCTCAGATGGTACTGGATCTCGTATTTTCTCTGTGGGCCAGGGGAGCTCCCTACAGATTAAAACTGCAACTGTTAAAATCCACCTTTTTGATGTTGACTGGCTTTGATGTGTTCCATGTTTGTGCAATTATGGCAGCATGTTACTGCAGACACAGCTATATGCTTCATTCATATAAGAAACAGACCAAAAAAAACCAACAAAAAAGGCACCTGTAACTGATCCACAGCCTGGATGTTCTTCACCTCTTATTCTGCATGACAAACTAATTCCCATACCCATAAGAGTTACTTTGTGCAGGAGTTCAGGATTGATGGGAGAGGGCTGAATGCAGAGATCTCCCAAGGTTCAGTTGTAGCTGTAAAACACTGCTGCTAGCTGTGAAGTCTGAGCTTGCATGTTGCTGCAATGCAAGCTTTTCTCAGTGGGAAATTCACATGTTCACAGTAGATGGTGCAGTGCACAGGCAAGAGCAAACTCACCAATAAGTAAAGAAATGACCTGGTTTGCTGATTGCAGTAGACATTGTCAGGAGGCTTTGATCTCACTGAAAATCAGTGAGGTGACCATATACAGGGGTCACCATATGAGCACTGTCCATGAGCACAGGGAAAGGGAGTGGCAGAGGTAGCAATGCCTGCAAGAGCATTGCATATCACTGCAACAGATAATCGTAAAAGTTGATGGATGAAACAAAAACTCAATCTTTTACAGAGAAATGTTGTGTTGAGATGTGTCAGCCAAGTGGAAAGAGACAAACCCAAGAGTTATTTTACAGCAGAAGAGAGCCATTTGTTACTTGCCAACTCTCCATCTTTATCCATCTTATCCCTAGCTGTCCTTTCTCAATGTATCCAGGCATGGTCAATGGGCTGTACATATCTCCTCACCCAAAGGAACACCTATTGGGTCAGACTCAGCTATACTAAGTGTTATACTAAGGGGAAATTCAGAAAGCTAGCTTATGTTGTCATCACACTTCTAGCACATATACTCATCTCTAAACTTAGTGCATTTTTTGTCAGCTGTATTATTTGTATTTCAAGTATTCAAGCATGCTTTCACAGAGAGTGTATTGATTATGAGCAATCCAAGAAGAACTGCATCTCTGCTGCTCATGAAATGACACTATTTTGTACCTGGTAATGAGTGCTATTGAATGCCATCAGACCTTTTTGTTCTGGCTGTGGGGGTTCACTGGGCATGACTAGGCTTACAGTGCATTGCATGGTATTGTTCAACCTGTGAGTCTGTAATAGGACTTATTGCTTATTGGGCATTGCTGGATTTAGAGTGCTGCATTGACTCTGCATTTCTGTTACTTAATGTGGAATTGTCTATGACCCAGAACCCAAACCCAGCCGCCACCACCCCTTTGACATCTCAGGACCAGCTGGAATATAAGGGTGTTTATTTTCCTTTAAATTTCTTTACTCTGCATGTGTCAGAAAGGTTTGCCTTACTCTTAATGTGACAGCACCACAGAGGTGCCTTTATCAGCTCTTGAATGCTCTGAACTCTAAGCAAGTCCTGGAGCCAGAAGATACTGCCATGAAGAGGGCAGCTGTGGTCACAGCAATAAGGGGTTTCCTGGAAAACCCTCATACCAAGGACACAAACTGCAATATGCTTATGCACCCTTTAATCAAAAAAAGGGTGAAAATATTCTAACACAAGTCCTCCATCTAAATTAAAGAACAATTCATACATAAATTGAGCTACTGAATCTGAAATACTGAAATATTTCCAAATATTTCTCTTACTGATAGCTCTCATGTTGGTTCATCAAGTTTCCAAACATACTGCTAGCCTAATAACCATTTTCACAGGTCTTAAAAAAGCTGGCAATGTGCTTGGTGTTTCCAAAAACTTTGTGTTTAATTTTTCTGAGGTGTGAGAAATAGAGGTGTTTAGACAACAAAAAAATACACTACCCATCTTACAAGTAGGTTGACTTCTCTCGTTTTTTTGAAAGTGGTCAGTCTGTGCCACAGAAGTGGAGGATATTGTTTCAAGATGTGGCAACTAACATCTCTTACTATCACAGATGTCAGCACACACAGAAGCTCTACTATAATATACTGCTGCAAAATGCTGCCTTCAAAATTGCATACATGCAGATATTTAGGCAATTCTATCAGGGTACTAAAGCCTGTGCACTGTACTAACACTACTTCCTATTGAAAAAATCCAATTTAAGTCTTTACAACAGTATCAGCAGCTTTCTGCTTGGGCTGGCATTTTTACTTGTGCTTTCTGCTTTCTTACATACATCTGAGGAAACGCTCAGTGAAACTGCTGCATGTGTAAGACATTTATCTCTTCTGTTTGAAAGTAATTGCAGCAAAAAGAGGCAGTGAGTGTAAATTTCAAATGAAAAGGATGTCAAGCTTCTCTAATAAAGGCAAGTATGATATTTTCTTGTTATTTTGGGGAAAATCTGCACTCAACAGTGCAATATGCCATGAAGACATCCATAAGAGATGCTTTGCAAGATTCCCTGTACTGTAGGAGTCAAGAGTAATTCTTGGTAGCCTGTGGATGCAGGACACCACTCTGCAAACTTTGGGGAGAAAGGTGAATTGTTTTAAAGTGAAGTGTATAACGTACAAAGCTTATGTGGTCAAGGTTTTAATGTATTTCATCACTGTTTTCAAGGTCAAGGCCAGGTTTGAAATCTGGTTCATGTCCCTGCTAAGATTTTAACAGTACTTGTGGAGAAATCTGAATGTTTATACAGACAAATGCTTCAGCCAGCTCTCTCAGCTCATTTTAAATGCAGGAGATTTTGGAATTTGAGGCACTGTTGTAGGCACTGCATCCTAGAAAATTTATGCATCTCTGGGTGTACATCCCTCCCAATGGTAAATACTCAGACAGGTGCAATTTCCTTATGAATCAAACCTTAATCGACCATTATTTCTGTGCAATCCACTTTTTGAATTACTGATGATCCCTGGACTTGGGAACTGGAAGTATAAGAAAACTACAAAAAAAACCCCAAAAAAACCCACCAAACCAAAAACAAAAAAGGTATCTTTTTGATGAGTTTCCCAGGGCTCTGATGAGAGGTTATAGTCCTGGAAAGTCATATATCCTCTTTAACCAGAGGATGTGTCTCAGCCCTGGTTGGTTTCTCTGAGCTCCTGCGGATGCAGAGGAAGCTAGCCAAGGAAAAACCCCAACCTCTAGACCCCCAAAATCTCAGCAGCAATAGTAAATTGACCTGTGCCTGGCCAGTGGTCAAAGACAGCAGGCTCTTTTGCATCCTGGTGCCCCCCTTTCTTGGATCAGCACAGTCAGGGAAGCTGGGAAGCAAATGGCTCCCTACCTAGCAGGCAAAGTACTCAATACTCCTCCTGCTGAGGTACTTCTCTCCTACAGTCAGAGAGATAAATCAATCAGAGGCCTAAATGGTGAACTGGCAGGGTAAAAATGGAACAGATGGGCCTGCCATTTCACAACCTGGTTCCAATAATTCAGAACAAAAACATTTGTTCTTTCTTCTAAGAGTAAATCTCTGTATACAGGATATTTTTGCCTATGGTAGTGGTTTGCAGGAAGGTGGCTACAATTTCTTTTCTGGAAATAGGCCTGGAATTGATTTTCTATGTCATGCCACAAGCCAGGACAGTCTGGCAGTCCAATCCAGCTCAGAGACATGTGAGATAGGGCACCAGTACTCCAGGACAGGGTGGTCTCTACTGTGAAGGCCCCGGAACATCCTCTGATAGCTCAGGCTCCCACAAATTACTCTGGCAGTGAAGAGGTGCTGCTCCTGCCTGCCAGCCAAACAGGGGAGAGGCAAAGCAAAGAAATAAAGAGAGTGGAGAGATGGGAACAGAGGGAAATGAGAGGCAGGTGGGTGAAGAAAAAAAAATTAAATAAAAGGAAAATCTCATGGGAAACAGCATCAATCAGTACTGTGTTCTCTGGAATGTGCTCAAAAGCCAGTATTTCTGGAGTGCATATGGCTTTATCCACACCTCTCACCCTCCTTGTTGGGGCCAGGCCAGTGTACCTGAATGCCTTCTGCTTTATAACAGGACTACACATAGTGAGTATAGCACTAAGGTATTTGATGGGTGAATTGGCTGAAAGTTCTTCTAAAGAATGCTACATTACTTATTTCAAGCTAAGTACTTTGTTTGCTTACTTAAATTGATCCCTCCTCCCCATAGAGTGAACCAAGCCAAGCTTTTCTGCTGGAAAGACAGAAACCCACACAGCACATTTTGTGCAGAACTCTGGCTAAATAGGCAAGGATCAGATGCAGATCACCCTCAATGAAGGCCCATTTTCAGTCCCCATGGTTTACAGGGGCATTACAGTCTATTAACCAATATGTATTCATTTTACCTTTTCTTTGTGTGTGTGTGACAGCAACAGGAAAGAAGTTAAGCTACAACATACTCTGATATTACTCTCTCCTTGCTGAAGGAGGGTACATACAAAATGCAACTGGAAGGTGAGGTGTGCTCACAAGGCTGAGTATCAGACAGCAAGCAGGCTGCCAGCAATGATCCCTGGGCACCCAGCACACTTATGCCCCCCGAACATGGCATCTATCCATTTTCAATTTTAGTCTACAGAAAAAGTAGCAACCATTCTACAAAATCACAATAGTTTTACACAATATTTTTTTTACTCTCTGTATACTGAGCTTTTGCTTAGAAAATTAATCTATAAATTACTCCTTGTACTTTTCTAGAAAAGTAAAACATGAGCACCTTAAAGCAACTTAAAACGAGGGAAGATGGGAATTATCAATGCCATATGTCAGAACAAGTTCTTTCTAAGGTTATATCAATACCAGAAGATGTGAAACAGTTCCCTTAAAACTGCTTTTAGAAGAACAAGAAAGGTACTGAATCCAGGAGAGCTTGGCAGCTTTTCCTCCTTTTAACAGCTAAATCCCCTCCCGTTTCTTCAGCAGATGACTTCTTTAATGAAGGAAGATATTTCAAAAATCTTAACTGTTCTCACATATCTATGGTTATATTAACAAACTTGTAATCAGATACCAAGTACTTTATTAACACAGAAAGACCCAGGCAGATAGCTCTTACTCAAACACAAAAAAATGCAACAGAATTACTCTCTCACTCCTCTCAAACATGTCTCAACCTTTTTTCTTTATAGTAACCTCATAGGCTTTTAACACCAACATCAAGGAATTAATTACTTCAACCTCTGCAACACACAAGAGGCTACCCCCCTAACAGCAGCATGGCAGATATGTCTGGGGCAGTTTTACAGACCAAGCTCTCACTTTCCCAGTTGAAAAACTTTACATCACCCTACCCACAAACTTCAAAGCACTCATCCCTGTTCCAATTCCTCCTGTTTGCTAGTGGGTTTGGAAATCAAGGATTTTCACTTAGAGCAATTCCCTTTGCTGCTGGTACGTCACTAAGTAGCACAGTGGGATGGAGAGCACCCGAGCATGCAAATTAAACACCTCAGATTTACAAATGATGTTATAGCTTCCAAAGTCTCATGTTCTTCCGTACGAGCTCTGTGCCCTTGCTGTTCTCTAGACATTGATGGGAGAGGATGTGTGTCCAGCAGTGGACCTGTCATGCTACACAAGCAGCCCACATGGACATAATATCAGCATTCCTCCACATAGATACAGGAAAATGAACTACAGAGACATTTTCTTATGCTGAGAAAAGTGCAAGTATGACACAAAGTTTTCCCAAATAAGAACTACAGAAAGGATGGGGATCTTCTGCTGCGATTGCTGCTTCCAGCTTTAAAAAAGGGTATCACATGTGTAAGTGTTTGAGAGAAACTTAAGGTGGACCAGCTGGGGAAAAAAAAAAAAGGGGAAGGAAAAAACCTCTTAAAAATATATTTGAATGAAAAAAAGTAAAAGTAGTCCTTCAATGAGCTCAGTGACAGCATCCCCATGAGTATGAAACATGAAAATAGGAAGCTACTCTGCTGCCACCAGAAGAACTCAGAATCATGTCTTCCTTCCACATTCACGTTCTAAATACCTTTATTTCAAAAAATGCAGAAACTAAGCCTTTTTGATGAAGACTATTTTTATGCTGAGGCTAGAAGGACGGCACCATGGCTGCTGTCTGAAAGCTATCAATCACTGCTGACCATTTCCCACTGCACTGACTGTTTGCTGTGCCTCAAATGTCTCAGCAAGTTTTGCCACCAGCAGTAACTCTGTGATTTGATGTTAAGAGCCATAGTTTCATTGAAACTAAAAAGGTAAAAATAATTTGATATTAAAAATTGGCTTTCTTCTGTTTTCATGGATTATCCCAAAAAAAATAAGCCCAGAATACTTAATCATACTGCTCATGTGCAATGAAGCAATGTAGAAGGAGGACCACTGCTTCTCTTGCACAAAACAGTCTGTTGTTGTCAATGCTTTCTTTCCACTGGTGGAAACAAACAAGAGTTCAGTGCCTCATTGAATGCAGTTTTACAATGAGACCAGTTAACAGCTTGCATTTTTGTTCACTTAATTTCTGAAGCTGAGGTCCAGCTGTAAATTTGACTTAGCACTTGGGTGGTGTTTGCTGAAACACAGAAAAGAAAAATGGTATCACAAAGGTGAAAACAGAAGCCAGTGGGTGGACATGGACCTTACCCCATACCTCCAGACTGCAAATGCTTTCCTTTAGGAATTGCCAAAGTTGTATCAGTTTTAGCTGAGGCGGCAAGTAATATAATCTGGAAAGTCAGCGAAAAAAATAAGCAAAACATTTAGAAGCAAATTCTCCATGCAACTATGTGCTTTCTAGAGGACAAAAATGTTATGTTGTGAGTAGCCATTTTTAAAAAGCACTATTGTGCCTCTTCTAAAGAAAGGATGGGTTCCCATCTTCTCTTCAAAAAATTCAAAATCTAAAATTCTCAGATTTTGAGAGATCAGCAGGACTTGGTCATATGCTGGCATTTCACTGTAAGCCTTCTTGCACATGCTGATTTTCAAAATTTCTTCTTGGTAACAATTTCTCCCCTGGGTATTCAGCAAAGTTTACCAAGGCCTCTATTTTAGGGAAAATGTCCCACAAAACATGCCCATCTGCATTGTTTTGGAGAAGCCCAGGTTGATAATTACTTACTTGTGGATGTAGCACTACTAAGTGGAGTCTGATCTCAGAGCAAGATAGGTTGCCAGTTAATTTTGATTTGGTGTGGATTTTCAGTAACTGAATATCACTCCTTAGTCAGCATTTTATTTTACCTGGATCCAAGTGAAAATCTTGGATTCTACTTTTCAAGATCAAGATGTGTTTTCCAAATCCTGTTATTAAATTAAAGGAAAATAAAAATAAATTCCCAGGGCCTGTTGAGAAATATACCTACTTTTGCCATTGCAATTAATTTTTAGAAGCTTCTTGGAAAAGGTCAAAACCTATGCAAGCAAGAAGAATTAGCTTTTTCTTTATAATTTTTTAAAAATCAAAACGTGACATGTAAGAACTACTTAAGGTTTACCCCTTTCTGGTCATTCCTGGGTCTGGAAAAATGAAGAGAACTTTCATCTGCCCTTTAAATTTATTTTTTCCCTGAAAAGGTAATAAATTATACTGAAGTCAGGGGAAAGACTTTTATTAAACAAGGCCTCATTTTCATCATACTTAAAGGAATGTATTTACTAGAGACATTTTTCCCTCTCAAGAATAAAATAAAATAAAACCACATTCCTGTCTTGGGAAATGATGGAAGGTCCTCAAAGTGCATTTTCAAAGGATTCTGAATGAAAACAAATAATTCTGATTCTTAACTGAAGGGGAAAAGAAGAAGAAAACTTCTAAATGGATTCCCCAGTGAGAAGCATTGAATGCTGTAGGGATACCTGGAATACTTTAGAGAAAAGACAGTTACCTGGGATGTATCAGCATTAACTGTGGATACAATAACATTAACTGAGTGAGTGAAAAAATTAAGCAAAATATTTAGAATGAGACGTTCTGCAAATCCAGCCATAGTCTGGGTTCAGAGAGAGTTGCCTACATACAAGGCATCAGTAATTTCTGCTTCATCAAGTGGAGCCTGCATGGGCTTGTTTTGGAAATGAAAGCTACTTATGGAGTTTATCACACAAACAAACTGACCACACTCTAATTTCCAGATCCTGTGCTTCCTTATTATTTTTCCTTTCAGCATTCTCACCAGCCAACCAGGAACAGGAAGAGATTTGGTTTGGGACTACTAGAAAAAATTCAAGAAGTTCCACCAGAATTCATTTGCCGGACTATAGATGACAATAAAAGTGATTAGTGACTGAGACTTTGAGACAGAGCACACATAGTACTGCTTCTACCAGCAGCATGAAATATATCAAGCAATCAAGAAAAATCCTACAAAGGGTGCTAAATTTAAAACACACTACAACCACTGCATGATTACATACATACTGTACATAGATCCTTGGCAAGTTTTCATGCCTCCAGTATTTTAACTGGAAAAAGAAAACCTGACTGATTTTCATAAATTCTTTGTGAAAATTTGTCTTCCTGTTAGAAAACAGTGCTAGACCTGTCTAATATAGTAATCAAGCTGTATTTATCAAGAAAATAGAATACAGATATTTACATTTACACACATAAAAATATTATTACACTTGTTATGAATCACTGACTAAAAGTTAAAGTTCTTGTTATTAAATCAGAATGATTTCACAATTAAACCTTTTAACAAATATATGCAATAACACAAAAACTTTTATTCCCCTTCATCTACTGCTAAGCTGTAAGTACACAGTTACTTAAATCAATACCAAAATGTCATTAAGATGCACAGGGGAAATAGAAAAATACAACAACAAACCCAAAAGATAATACATAATTCACAATAAGTGGAAATGGCAAGGCCTGGAAACCACTGACTGCCTAAACTGCATGCTTTTTCCCACAAGGAGGCTTTTTAGCAGAAATCAGAACTACTCAAGGCTGAGAGAGGGAGAAGAAGGAGAAGAGGGAGAAGAGGGAGAAGAGGGGGAAATCCAAGTCATCCAAAATCCAGTAGGATAGATAAGGTGTGCTATAAATAATAATTTTAATCAATATTTCACTTTTTCGTGCAAATATTTGATGTGTCCAGCAGTGGACCTGTCATGGTCAAATATTTGATGATACAGCTTGGATACTGATGCACACTGAATCTCTGAAAGCATTTGTTACAAACATTTGCTCTCCATATTATGAAACAGATTTTATCCTTTAAACTTATGAGCTCTCCATTTAGGCTACAGTCATCAGCAACAATTTCCCAGTTTACTTGACTGTAGGGTTAAATTCACAGTTTATGCACATTTAAAATGCACTGATCTAAAAACACTGGGACTGCACATAACTGCAATCCGTGCGCTAGAACAGAAAGTCATTGATGCTCAGACATGTATTGCCTGCACCAACTACAAAGTTTATTGCCCTGTCAGGATTAAATTAATACACAAGTGATATTTCTATGACCTGGGGGTCAGGCAGGGTTGGTGACTCTGAACTGGCCCCCTGTGCAGACCACAGGGTAACACAGTATTTACGGCTTCACACTGCACCACTTCCAGACAAGAAGCTGTGAAAAATGCTGCTCTTATCTGAACTCCAGCATGATGTTGCTGCCCAGCACAACTCTCTATGGAAAATGTAATAATTACAAGGAAAAACACCTGATTGGATGCTGCTCTTCTCCCCATGAGGCCAGTGCTACCTGGTGGAAGGACATCTCCAAGCTAAGACAACATTCTCAATTTCAGTCATGTTAGGAAAAATACTCCTGAAAAGCTCATCCCTCCCAACAGCAGCAGGACTCCTCAAGGAGGAGGTAAATAGGTGAAGTTTTCTTCTTACAGTAACTGGGCTCAGAGTTAAACCCTAGCTTCTCCAAAAGATCATCTTATAAGCTGCACTGTGCTAAGAGGGCTGACGCTTCCTTTGGCCCACGGGAATAATGTTCCATGAGTAGGGAAGCTCTGTCAAAGTTTGAGCGATACCATAACCAAGCTTTGTCTAGACATGATCATCTCCATCTCAGTCCAGGATCATAGCCTTGGTAGCTGACAAAATGTATTTCTTACTGTTTAAGCCTTAAGACCAACAAAGATAAACCATTCCAGTTAATTATTTGACGCTGCATGAGGGATAGAGAAATAAAGACATGCCTCTGTCAAGACACCACGTGCTGTCAGTCAGGTTGCAGCATTATTTCATAGTCTTTCTATATTCTACTGATAATCAAGTGCTTTTACTGCATGAGAAGAAAAACGGAGTGAAGATGCAGACTGCATGTCTAAACAACCATTCAGAAAAATTAAAGTTACCAATAATGTACTTTATTTGCTTCAACGGTGTAGCTACAGCATATGTGAACACTCACGTGCATTAACAGTTTTTTGCTGTTTTCCAACCCCATTTGGAAGCTAGATGTGAAAGAAAAGCTACAAAAGTTCAAAAATAAGTCTCATGCAATTCATAACTGCTGCAGAGAGGGCAGGAAAAAAGCCGCTGCTGAGCAATTCTACCTTCCAGATGTTTATACTGAACTTCCAGATGTTTTTCTTACATTTATTTCTTCATTATAATAAGTAAAGGATTGTCTTCAAACACTGTAAGAGTCCTTTAAATCAAAATTTATACAAACTCAGAGTTTATACAAAAAGAACCTTTTTATCTGTGCCCACATTAGTGTCCCAATATTACAGAGTAAACCACATTCCTTGCAAACAAAATGGATTATTCTACAGGCAGGAAAGTCCTAAGTGTCTTTTTACTTCCAGGAACATAAAGGGTAAACAATTCTGAATTCATTGTTTGGTCTCCCTACATCCTGAGGGCTAGCTGTGGTTCTTGGCTCAACAGGCATGCCTAATTTTGGCCAAACAACTTTGAGAACTCACCCAACATAGAAGGCTAATCATCAGGATTAGTCAAATACAAATAAGAAGGGTTGTTGATATCGTGCTTATTTGAAATTCAGTTATAAACCCTCAGTATCACAATCTCACAGTCTAAATTCTAAATAGAGAGTAATGCCCAAAGATGCATGTGGAGGTATATGGCAGAGTTATCCACACTGTAAAAACAAGAGGTGAAAACTAGGATAAATATTTAATCAGCATTTAGGCAGGAGAAATACAGGCTAACTTTTCAACAGAAACATTCTAAGGCAGTACTTCTCTAGAAATGCAGGTATACACCTGAAAATACCTGAAAGACCCTAGCCTTTCATGACTGATTCCAGGCCAAGGAAATCCAGGCCAGAGCTAGTTTATCCAGGCCTCTGAAATTCTTAATTTGTTGCTTTCACTACTTCTTAAAACAATAGTTAGATATTGTCATCCATTTTTGGGCCAAACCTATGACTGGCCCAGACAAATGCTTTCAGAGTCTAACTATGATCCCCAGCAGAAAAACAGTTTAGCTTTGTTTTTAAATGTAACATGAGAAAAAGTGGAGAACAGAAGAGGGGATGCAGTTTCAGCTGATGCATCTGCTCAGTTTCTGCCTGTTCCTTGATTGCTCATTTAAAGGGAACACATGGTGGTGTTCACTGAGCAAAGTGTCACTGAGCTGCAAGCCAAACCAGACATGTTTTTATGACTATGTGCTGTACACAGATCAGTTCTTCCTTAGTTCCAATGCAAAGGAAAGGCATGGTTTAGAGAGAGAGCTTTATGTTCCTTGTTACTTTTGAAAGATTTCAAAAGCAGCCTTGTTAAAAGAAAAAAGAGCTCAGCTATGAAATCACTTCCTTCTGTTTAAACTATTTTACTCAAGGAAAAAAACAAGAGGGCATGAAAAAAAAATAAAAATCTGTTCTCTGCTTTTGACTTGTTCCTAGGATTCAGCATCCCACCCGCTCTGTGGGATGACGCAGTGTGCCAGATCCCAACCGCTCCAGTCAGTGCGTCAAGCAGCCATAGCCCTCCCCACACAATCACCCTCTTGTCAGAGACAGCTGGCACCCTCCCTGCACATGCTGACAGCATCACCGCCTGGAGGACTGCACCCCTTTGGGGCAGCTCTTCTCCTCTTGGAGCAAGGCAGCAAGGCATGGGGAGGGCAGGCCGTGTTAGGCAGCTAACAAACAAGAAGCTCTTGTGTTATTCCCTCCCCCTCCTGCCCCCAAACACAGCGAGAATACAGACAGGGGAAAAGATGCTCTTCTGCCTGCAGCAAGAGCAACATGGCTTTGCCTGGGAGTACAGCCAGCAGGACAACTCCAGGACACCCGTTTATGGAAGTTTAAAAGTCAAATGAACAGTTCACTGCTGCCCAATTCACAATGGGGTTACTTACGGCTGAGCAGCATTTTAACAAAGATTCTAAAATGAGGAATGGTTTGCCCCCCTCTGCCAATGCTCACAGGTTTACCCAGAGCCCCAGTTCTGTTTTCCTTTCAATCCCAGTCACCCTCCCTCTCCTCTAAAATGAATTGTCTTCTCCTGTGTAAAGCAGGCTGACACAAACCAACTCCCTTCCCCACTCAACTGTGGGGAAGGAGAGAAGGGAGAGTCATCTTCAGAATAAACTACTCTCCTTCACAGCTTCACTTCCTGCAAAAAGTCGGTTTCTGCCTCAAACCAATGTATTGAGCAATGTATTATTACCCTGATCTGCACCATTAAGAAAGGCAGGGGTTCTTCTCCTCCATGTTTTTGAGGTTCACTGATGCAGAAAAAGCCAGATAACATGAGATAAATGATCAGCAAATTGCTCCATGCAGATTGACACACTCACCTTTTCTGCCCTTCCCTAAGCTCCAGTAGATAAACTTGAAGCACTACCTTTTCAAGAAGGCACACAGGAAGTATGACCCTTGAAATTAAATCTTCTGCTTAAGAAAACTTTAAGCCAGACTTACAATTAGACTGCAAACAGTGATAGTGCACCACCACACCTGCCTGATCAACATGCTGACCACACTCTTTGCTTGAGAGATACCTGCTGATATCCAAGATATCAGTTGCCCAGAAGTGCTTTGAAATGATGCTTAGCTTTTCTTCTTTAGAACCACAAAACAATGCTCCCCTGAAGTGCAAATTCAGCAATATGGGATGAAACTCCCCAGATGATGGCAACTAATGAAAATTTCTCATGGTGTACATAGCAGTCTGGTAACATCTTGATGTACAAATATTTAACTCCCTCAAAGTCTCTGCACTTACCCCAAAGCCTAATTCTTGACTTCAGTCTATTCTTTATTTATTTATATCTTGAATTAAAAGAATTTACACAACAAACCCACAGCTGTTTCCCAACCATCTTGATCTTGCAACTGTGCATCCCAGGTGGTAAGGAGGTGAAAGCACTGCTGCTTCTTTACGCTACAGGCCTATGAGTGACCTCTGCGAGCTTTCCTCTAGAAACCAAATTGCTTAGAAAAAAACCCAAACTGAACCAAAACCCAAACCCTTTGCAAAATAATACCAAGACGGGAGCTGCAAAAATGATAAAGAGTGTCACAACCTATGAGCGCTTTTGTTTCCTTTGAACAGATTTAATAAAATAATAAGTTATTGTTTTCTGTAAATGGTATTTTATGCAGATTAGAAGAGATACTTAAGTACAATGTGTGCAAAACACCGAATGAAGTGCAGCAGTAACAAGAAATAAAATCCTTTCTGAATTTTGAAGAAAGCTTCAACATGTGCCACTTGCAGTCCTGAAAAATCTCACCTTTATGGGGAATCAGAGGTATTACTGAACTACATCTGCAGCTAAACTGAATTCATCCTCAGTTTAGCTAATGCCCCTCAACCCCTGGAGTTGTTTCACTCTTTCTAGAATGATACCTGAAAAGAAAATGCTTACTGGGGAGAAAAAAGGGTCACTTTACATTCTTTGTACACCACGACTGTTGTGGCCACAGTGAGTGGCCTGTATATCTTCCCTACGACCTCTTCTCACAGGAGACTGATCCTTCTTGCTGCATACACATACCTCTAGAACCATACATGCTTGGGATTAGCTGACATTTGCTATTTATTCAGTGACTGTTTATTGCTACAACTCCACATTGAATTAGTAGAAGTGCCTACTATTTTTCATCCACTTTTTTTAGTAGCTGTTTTTGGGGTTTTTTGCCCTTTTTTTTTTTTTTTGTTTTTTTAAAGTCTGAGCCAGTCTTTCACCTCATTGGAAATACTGTATGAACAATAATGTCTTCAGGAAGGAAAACAGAGAACCATTTCCTAAAAGAGGACTGCAAAACCCAAATTTTCTTGGAATTCTTAACCTCATCTTGCCTTCTGCCATGATAATCATGGAGATGGGAAAGGACAGATTTTTGAAGCACCAGGAGGTCAGGAGAGGTTTCACCAATCACTAGAGTATCCATTGGAAATCTCATACAAGTTCTTTCCCTGAAGAGAAGAGTAGGACATGGAGGAATGTATCTTATCAATGGTTTAACAGGTTAGTTAACTGCACAATTCATATTCTGGTCAAAAAGCAAATCACTAGGTCAGAGTACAACATGTAAATTCTTAAACTAAAAAGTGAGTTGACACAGTAACTCACACCAAATCTCTGCTACCATTCTGGTATGTTTGTGATTAAAGCTCAAGTCACAGCATAAACCTATGGGAACCATAATGTCAAGGAGAGAAATGGGGCTAAGTTTTGGGCTTTGTGGACTGCATAACAATTGCATTTATGAACTGTTAGGGCAACTATCTGATGCAACAGGGTAGTGGGATACCTGGAGACCCGTGTACTGTACTGGAAGACCTAATAGGTGAGAACACATATTGGGACAAGGAGACAACCTGTACCATGCTTGCTGCCTTCAGCTCACTATCATCTGCAGGAACAAAGAACAGAAAAACAGCAAAGAAGATCAACGGAACCTTTAGGCTGTGCTTCTGCATAAGGAAACTGGGAACCCCAGACAAAACCCAAGTAAAACTATTCACAAAATTATAATAACCTCCTGAATCCAAAATGTGCTGTGGAATTTCCTTCATGCCAAGCACTGAAGCCTACGCACCTCCTGAGCAGTGTGCTGAAGCACACCAGTATCTCACATGCTACTTTCCTGTATTAGCAAATGCACCAAACACTATAGGACTGGGTACATGCAGTCCTGCTTAACACACGATCTTTTTGTGAATAGCCTGACTGTAGCTCCTGACTGTTCTCCATATAATGGAATTTCACATGAATACACACAACACCTTTCAGGTGACAAAAAGGAGACAACAGGTACTTCAGTGGAACACTGAGCCTTCTCTGTACTATTTTAAGTTTGAATCCATTTGACATCTTCAAAGGCAAAAGGACAAACATTATATAACAGGTTTCTACAAAAGATTTTAAACATGTGTTGCTGCAAAAAAACGCCACATTACATCTGGATTTTCACTGGTTTCATGTTACAGGGCTAAGAGACCAAGTCACATCAACTTCCATAAATAAGCTTGACAGTCCCAGTGGTCTACTCAGAGCACCCAGTGGTGAACTCTGGGTGCTCTTATTGTCTGCATCTCCTCCAGTGTCTTCCACATTCTGCTGACCCCCAGGAGCTGACCACGCATTACTGAAATCACCTGATAAGAAACAGAGCAGGAAGGGTGGGCAAAGTAAGCACTTACCAAGCACAATGACCACAGTCTTCAGGAGGCTCATCATGGTGTCCCGATTCCTGCGGGGTCCAGAACTGTGCCTGGACATTCTCATAGTCCTTTGGCGAACGTACCCAAAGATGTGAGCATACAGGACCACCATGACCACAAAAGTGACCAGGTTGAAAATAGCCCAGAAGACCAGGTAGGAGTCACTATACAGCGGTGCCATGTTGGAGCAGTGGGTGATATCACAAATACAGTTCCATCCGACACTTGGTATGGCACCCATGACGATGGCCATAGTCCAGATAACAACAATGACAACGACCACTCGGCGGTTGCTCATCCGAGTGTGCAGCTGCATTCGAAAAACCGTAATGTGCCGCTCAATAGCAATGGCCAACAAATTGGCTACAGAGGCTGTCAGACTGGTATCAATGAGACCCTGACGGAGAAGCCAGGTGCTTACAGTCAGTCTTCTAGTGTTGGGTCCTGTGTTGAACATTAAGTAAAAGTAGGCCAGCCCTGCAAAAAAGTCTGCAGCAGCTAAGTTTGCCATTAAGTAATAAATAGGAAAGTGGAATCGGCGATTCACATAAATAGCCACCATAACCAAGAGGTTGGCCAGCATTATGAAGATGCAGACGGTAATCCCCAGTCCCATTACAAGCTTGCTGACAGTGTTCCATTCAGTGGCTAGATATTTTCCACTTCGGTTATAAAAGAAGGCAATGGTTTCATTGTAGTAGCACTGTGGTTCACTCATGGCTGTAGACTGAAAGAAGAGAGAAAAAAAAAGATTGAGAAAAAAAACCCAGAATGACATCAGAACTGAAAACATATGATTGCCTTCATGGCTAAGACATACACAAAGAGTGGGAAGGGGGACAGGAAAGGAACACACTTCAGAACAAATTTATTGTTTCAGACCAAATGGCATTCCACAACTCACAAACAATTGCTCTGGGGAATCTAGTAACGGCAACCAGATTAGAAACCACCAGAAATGGCTCCATCTGCTCTGGGAGCCAGCATGATTTCTGATGTTGTTGTAAATTGCATAGAAAACAAGCTTTTGGCCAAACAGATCTGCTGAGAGATTCAGTTAAAGGCATGCAATTCATAATTAAGAAAAATTAACTCTGCTAGACACGTTATTTATGTTATCAGTGCACAGAACTGTTTGACTGTAGCGGAAGAATAGTTCATCAAAGAGGAGGAAAAGTGTGTTACATTTCCAAGTAGGTTTTAACTCATTCCATTTTCTGTCATGGGTATTCCTTCTTGTCCTGTCTTAAAATGTGGGAAGACCACCCTAAATAAAGATTGTCAGTATGTTCTGAGACCGTGAAGCACAAGGGATAACGTATGTCCATAAAAAGTTCATGCCTTTATGAACAATAAAGAAAGCATGACATAGCATTTCCATGAGCACCAGCCACATTTCTAGAAATGGTTTGAAATACACAATGCTTTTAAATATAACTCATCAGAACTGACTTATTCCAGTTTGAAATAGGAGTGAGCCAAGAAATAAGCCAAATATTGCTTTTCTTAACTAGTGTTAAAAGCATCCAACCTTATTTCCTGCATTAACTATTGTTGTGGCTATGCCAGAGAACACATGATTAATTTTTTTTTTGCAGAGTACTCCGCTGAGAACAGCTAGGGGGGCAACAAACCAGCCCATATTCTACTAAACTGTGGAAGTTTTGGATACAACTGTTGGCTTATAAGAAAATGCCTAATGAGTTTCCTTTTTAAGTTCCATGCAATTACTTAAGGTGCAATTCCCAAAAGGCAAACCTTAAGAAAATAAACCCCTCTGAATAACATCCTGGTTCTTTGTTTAGCATGGGTAAACAACAAAGATGTAAAAATCATAATTTAAAAAAAAAATCAAACCAATAAACACATGTCAAAAAGTCTCTTTCTATATAAGATCTGCCTTTGCCTCTCTGTTTTTATTGCTCTGGAACTCTATCGACTAAACGTGAATTTTTACAAAAAGAGGACCAGTTTTAGCAATGCAGGTAAGAAGCCCAATCAAGAAATAGATCAAAAACACTAAAAGGTGGTAATTTCTTCCCATTAAAACATACAAAGTTAACCATAGATTTTGGACAGCTCCAGTTACTCTGCAGGAAGCGCTACAGCTAACCTAACCTTCTTGTGGAAAACAAAAACATACAGAATTGGGAAACAGAATTCATAACTTGACTCAAGTGAAAATAGTACCTGATAAAGATCTCCTTAGAATTACTCAAAACTGTTTCTGTTTCTTTTCATTTCTACATTTGTCAATGCAATTAAGCCAATTCCAATAAAGCAGTATACAAAACTTTCCACCTATATCCCAAATGGACTACATGGCATTTAAATTTATGTTAAAGAAAAACATCTTTTAAGAAAGATTTTACCTCCAGCCTAAACATTGACCAGAAACATTTGCAGTCCCAGGATAATAAAAAAGCTAGAATAAATAGTATTTCTCAGCCCAGTGAGTATAATACTTTTATTGCTCCTCTAGGATACATCAACCCTTGGGTTTGAAGCCTTTTAGCCTTAATTATTTAAGAAATTTTGAAAGTTCTCATGTAGGATCAGTTGCATATAAAAAAATTATTATCAAGGATGTTTAACAAAAGGAGACCTAGCTTCAAGACATCTGGCTTTAATTCTTTGGTTAAAGACCTTGTGGTAATAACAGGTCAAGTATAAGAACCCTTGAGGGAGAGAGGAAGTCATATGCATGAATTAGTGGCCCTTATAAAAGCTTGCCAACATCTGCATTAATTATGTAATGCACAGGATTTTTAGTCTCTGTAGGAATATCTGGATGCAGGACCTAGTGCATACTTGTGATCTTGAATAAATTCTCTTTGCCTGTGTATTTCTCACTGTTTTTTTCTTTCAGATGTCTGCTGCCCACATGTAACGAATGATTCCTGCTCCACTGTTGCTTCTATGGAAAGAGGCCTGCTACACCTGAAAAAACATATATTTTTAATTGAGAAATTTAAAATGTGGCTGGTATTATGCTTTTACTTTCTTTTTCCTTCTTTTTTCCTTTGTAGTTTTGTTTTGCATGTAGGCTTAAAATGTGAATTATTCCATGACTGTGCAATGCTCTCCCCAAACTTTTAATTTGAAATCTGAAACAAAACATGACAAAAAATATGACTTAATCATGAAATGCCAAGGCAAGGTGGAATGTACATACACACATACGGGTATGTAAAATGCTACAGAGCCAGACTTGTTCAATTTAAAACTATGACAGCACTTGAGCAATCTCAGAGAAGTTAGCATGAGGTTCACTTGCTACTTCTCTTGTTCTGAAGGCAGAAAACCAAAATGTTATGTTCATGTAAGGAATTTTGGAGAAGTTTTGTTTCTAAGGCATTCTAATCTAAAACCTGGGACCTCCTGTAAAAGTAATCTTTTCATGCCCTGCGTGCCCCACGCCCCCTCCCAAGGGAAAGAAGAGAAGAAGATGAGACAGTTTGCTGGCAAAAATTCCAACAGGGGACTTCCAGATGATCAGCTTTCTCAGATGCCACTTAAAGGAAGGTTTTGACCTCCCAGGTCACAAACATAAAAATCCCAAGGCATCACTTTTAGCTGTGATGCTGACTGGAAAGGCTCAAGTAGGAGAGAAATGCACTCTATCTCTCAGTACTCAAAGTGTTAACATACCACAAAGGCATATGCAAGCAAGCAGACCCCATCCCCTCTCCTGCCCCTGCAGGAAAAGGGGCAGGGACGTTTACATTTTAATTTCCTGAAGTTTCACTCAGTGTGTTTCACTGCCTGTGTAAGCCAGATGTGTGGTGCCCAGAGATTTACCTCATCCATTCAGTGTATCTCAACAGAAGTTTAAAACAAACTGAGCTGCAAATTGCCCATGTTAACTAAACCTCTAGGACAAATCTGTGTGGAAGAACTAAACATTGAGCTGTAAACCAACAAGACAGATAAAGAAAAATGGAGTAAAAGCAGATTAAAAGCAAAGTCTCCTCTTGCCACATGAAGGTGACCCAATACACATTTGTCCCAAATCAATGAAGAAGAAAATCACAAGTACATGGAATTCAATCTCTTAATCCCATGAGACATAGTTATAACTATGGCCCAGCGCACACAAACCAGGAAATTTGGCTCCAGGACTTAATAAATAAAACTCACTCTTCAGCAATTAGTCATTCAATTCACCTTGACGCTGGCCTTTTCAGACACTATTTGCCTGGTTGTCTCCTTTCCTCTGGTTATATGGGATCACACCACACTGTTGCCAGTGGGAGCACTGGGAAGAAGAGCCCATGTAATCTTTCCCATGTTTTGTGCCTGATTCATCTTGCTTCTGCGCCACCTCTGCAACACACCCTGAAGAACAGGATGAGGATTTAGATCCACAGCAGCTTGACCACTGGATGTCCTTGGGAGAGCAACGCATTACTACCTCCCCCTCCTGGGGCAGAGACAGCAGTAAACACACTGTCTGCCTGGAGCAGAAGGTGATAGGGGATCTCTGAATCCTGCCAGCTCCGTGGTGAGTGACAGCTCACCCGGTGAGGGCTGCTCACCTGGTAAGGACCGTGTATAGAGAGATGCTTGGGGTGGAAAACAAACATCAAAAAGTCTTCAAATACCATTGACTGCCTAAATGAAGCATTAATTAGCACGAGGTGCCTGAGGGGAAGATGATCAGTTTACAAACCCCTCTGCAATCTCATAGTTTGGAGAGTTCCTTGATCCACGAAATAAAAAAAGGCAGGTCACTCTCTCCCCACCCCAGTACCCATGGGTGCACCTATTTCTTGTCGAGAGAAGCACAGCAGAACATTCTTTGAATATTAAGGTCTGATTTTACAGCACTTTTCAAACTTGTAAGCCACAATGAAAGAATCCATGTCCAGGAAATCTCTTAAAGATATCTTAACCCTAGACTCTCCACACTCTGCTCCTCTCTTTTTTGTGTTTTGCTGAATTAACCTCCACATGCCACTGTTTTCTTACCCAGAACACAGAGGAGAAGAAAATAAATTCATTTTTCTAATATTGTTGTGGTAAACTAAGACTACAAAACCATAAAAACTCTCTTATGTCTTTACATTTAGAGCAGCATGAATGGAAATCAGTACCACTGCTTTCAGCTTGCGTATATATGTTAAAGTTTACCAACATGCTGGAAGGGGTCAAGCTGAAAAACTTCAGGGAACTGCCAACTTCAAAATCCCCAAAGAAGGGTATAAATTAAGAATATCTTTAAAATAAGGATAAGCAAGTAAGTATAGGCATAATTGAATCAATATGTAAATACTTCATCAACCCACAACTGCTAAGCATGGGGTTTATGAAAGTAAAGTTGTAACAGATGAGGAAAAAAAATCCAATTTGCAAACACAGTTGTCCATTACCTAATGAAAAACATAGATTACTTTTCAAACTGCAGAACATGAAAGAAAAGCTTTAAAATAAAGCAGAAAAGATGTGTTTCCTTCAAAGATAAAAGTAGAAGTAAAAAAAAAAAGTCATGAAGTCACAAGGGTCCTGATTCATTATAGCCTTATGAACAGATATGTTTTTCATCTGCACAATGGAAGTAGAAAACCCTATCACCAACACAGAATGGCTCCTCCTCTTCAGAATTGCATCTCCCAAAGTAACCATTCCACAGACTTAAAGATCTCTGTATAATAAGACGGGGTGGTTCTGTCACAGCAGGTTACTTCATTTCACTGGATTCATTCTGGTCTTCACAAAGGTGACAAGACAGAAGGAAATTAGTCTCTCTGCAAGGGGATCACTTTAATGATATTAAAACATCCTAAAGCATAAAGTTACTTAAGGATCATATGGCAACAGCTGGTGCATCCAATAATTTGTAGGATGCTTTTGTAGCAGACTACATTACTACAGAGTCTCAGAACTGACAAATGTCCTAACTACTACAAATTGAACTGAGAATTTCTCTGTATCCTACAGTTCATACCTGAAAATGCAGCTCAACATCTTAGGCACTCAGTGTATTAAAGAGACCCAGCCACCAGCAACAGTGAGAAAACAGGCAGCGTTACTCTTAGAAGGTATAATTCACAACTGACACAGATCCCATTGATTAACTATGATTATGATCTCTACAGATTGGCTATAAAACCAGCGAGTTTGTTGACCTTCCAAAATTCTGCAAGTCAAAGGAGATTTAAGAAATTCAGAGCTAGAATTAATTAACAGAAGAATTGGAAAAGACAGAGTGACCTCATCTATCCACAACTTAGCCAACAATTCACACGCTGTTGTATTGCTGCTCCTTTTCCACTGATCCAACATTTTCAGATGAGCTGTGTCCCCCACAAGTACTATATAAATGTTCATAGGGAAGTTTTCCAGTAGAGGAAGAAATGAAGACTGTTTGAATCAGGGCACAGTTCTACATCATCACACCCTCACTTATATTCCTAGAATGGTTTATATATGTTGATTACTAAGGATTTATTTTTTCTCTGCTACCCCATATCTGTCTTCCCAGCTCAAAGGGAGATCCCCACTGTAATGTGGAGATGGTGCAAAAAAAAAGTAATTGGCTGTGGTGCAGGTAGAGCACATTGAGCCCAAATTGGATATTTAAGCCTAAGTGTTCCAAAGTACAGAAAGGGCTTCTGCAAAGCTGTTAAAACTTCTTTTTTTTGGGGTACCTTTCATGACAAGCTGAACTTCACAAAAACTAGCCAAACATGGGCACAGGCTCAACACTTTGTGGCTTTGTGGGAGAAACGGGAACACAATTATATTCCATCATCTCATTTAGTGACTGAAATATTCCACCTCTTATGCCTTCAGAAAATGTCTTTGCCATGATGCTGATTGGGCTGCTTCACTTTCTTGCCCAGCTCACTCCCAGCTGCCCCGTGCAAATGGCTGTGTGCCCCTGAATGCTGCTGTGAGGATGAGGTCTGCAGGACAGACCTTTATCGAAGACCCCCACCTTGGGAGGGGTTTTCTGGACAGAGGTGCAGCACACAGAGTCCTGTCTGTGCACTTCCACTTCCAGAGTGGAAGCAGTCAGAGGGGAAAAAGAATCTGCACAATAACATCCCAAATGAGTTTTCATGCATAAATTATTCCATGATTTACAACGTGCATCCTTTAAGCCCAGTTAGTAAACCAAGCTGGGAGTTAATTACTGGCTAGAGCAGCTCAAAGATAGCAATTTTGTGCAGAAGAAACGCTGTGGGATACACTAGGGCTGCTTCCACCTCCAGGGCACACCTCCCATAGATCCTCACCAAGCAAAAACTGAGCACTTGGGAGAGTTTAACCTACAAGCAAAATGTAAAGCAAATTTCATTTTGAGACTGAAAATAGAGATTTACAGACAGAAATAAGAAGACTATTCTGTATTTACAATACAGTAAAGTACAACAAGCACCTCTATTTAATGAAATACATGTTAGACAATTTGGGTTTCTTTTGCTTTGATATATTGAGAGATTTGTGAAATATATAAACAGAATATAGAAAAATCTTTGTCTCAGAGCTTTAGAAACAATTGGGTCTCTGTAACTAACCTGTTCACACTTTACTGAGTTGCCTTTAAGGCAGCATCGGTCTACTTTAACCAAAACGGAGATGAATTTTGAACCTCCAGTAACCTCATCTAGTAAAATATTCTTTTAAGAAAGTGTACTGGTATTTTAGCTTCCCCTGTGATGTCTGTAACTGGATGGATATACTTCTAATCACAAATTGTTTTTTCCAGCCTCACCATTTCCTTTTGTTCTGTTTGCTCTATTTACCACCACAAGAGGTCTGTTTTGGTAACAAGGCTAATTTGTTTATTCAGCTCAAGGGGGACAAAAAAAATCCACACACTTGTTGATTGCAGAAACTTGGGCACCAAATCCAAAATGCAAATTTTGTTGTGCTTCATTGAGGAAAGGGGTGACAACAGCTGTGCCAGCTCAAAGCAGCCTATTCTCAAGAATATTATGAGAAGGATAACCATTCTGTGGCAATGACAGCTTAAATCTCTTCCATTCCAATTCAAACAAAATGAGGAGAAAATAGAGATGTATTCAATGGCACAGAGTAGGAGAAGTGGTTTTTGGCTCTGACCATGAAAGGCCATCCTAATGGAAACTGCTCTGGATTTCTCTTTGGAACAGCTGCAAGGCAGTTATTTAAACGTACTTATTTGCTTCGAGTGTTTGGCTGGTAGGATCCACTGCTGGCAAAAGCAAAGAGAGAATGATGAATTTTTGTTGTTTTCTTGTTTTAAGCATTTCTGAGGCACTGTTGGAAGCCCCTGGTTCATTAAGTAACTTGAGCTCCAATCATTACTTCTTCAAAGCTTTTACTGCAGAATTCATCTCATGCCATTCACAAAGAGAGAAAATACTAATTACTTCAGAGAATACTTTCATCAGTATGCGTCACTACTTGTGATGTTTCTTTTTTTTGCAAACAGCAAAGCCCTCTGGGATGCTAAATGCTTCTTACAGAATTATTTAACTTGGTTTAAAGCATCATCAGACTAGTCAGGTTTCTGTGAAGTCATTTTACTTATCCATATTTGAGATATAAAGCCATAACATGTATACAAA
Organism: Passer domesticus; assembly: GCF_036417665.1. Taxonomy (NCBI): domain Eukaryota; kingdom Metazoa; phylum Chordata; class Aves; order Passeriformes; family Passeridae; genus Passer; species Passer domesticus. The sequence continues at coordinate 70,598,462 of NC_087512.1, forward strand.
GTATCTCCAAATTAAAAATCACAAATTTCTCTTACATTTTATTTCTCTCTCTTTAAGACCAGAATAGCTTATATAATCACAATAAGTCACTAGATTGTGATTTATTGTGATTAATTTGAGATAATTTATGCCTTACAATGAAATCCTGTGGCAAAAAGCTCAAAGCATATTTGGGAATTTTTTGTTTCATTGACTTCTTTGACATCTGTGAATGCTATCCCCTAGATATTTTCTGTTTCAGATCACAGCTATGGACAGGTAAACTACCTTAAAACTTTACTTATCCTTCATCTTTACACATGACCAGGATGCCTCTGCTCTTACTCACCACTTCTTCTATCTGGTAACAAGATAGTGGGGGTGGAAAAGAAGAGGGAAGATGTGAATAAATTAGTGTGGTGGGAGGGTATGAAGAAACACAACTGTGGAAATGCATTGCTTCAACAGAGTGTTGTAGAGCAGCACCAGAAGCAGGCCCTACGTTGACACACTAGCTGTAAGAATATTTAAGGCAGTATTACCAATTTCACATCTGGTACCCAGAAGTGACTTTCAAAACTTTTTCAAAATGTGAGCCTTTTGTTACCTGACTCAGAGGACAAGTCTTGGGAAAATGCCATTTGCCACTAAATTAACAGGAACTTCTCTTATTGCGGTGCCATAATGAGCACCTGTGAGATTTTAAGATGGAAGCAAAAACCTATCAGAAGGAGCTCTGGTTAAAAAAAAGTTCCTGCTGAGGTCTCTGAGATTCTCTTCCAGGGGAAATAAGCTTGTTTTCCTGGTGAAGTTCAAGGACTGATGATAAGCAGAGGAGTATTTATTACTGCAATGTGTAAAGATGTATGCATATACATGTATAGGCATGCAAAATAAGTAGTATTTACTTCCGAGTCTAAATTGACTAAATGTGAAGGAAGCCAACTATGCTGGCAATGCCAAAGCAAAGTTTAAAGATAAGGATTAAAAAAATAAAGAAAATTAAAAGTAAAGTCACAAAACTCTTCTTTTGCAACTAAGATGCCGTCTAGCTCATGCAAAAGGCATGCAAGGTTATTTCCAAGTTTAAAAAAATCCTTCCTTAAAACATGAGTCCCTAAATTACTTCTGCAGCACTCCATGGCACCTCCTCAATTTCAAAAACCAAAATAATGTCCTCTGGGGGTGGGGGGAAAAAAATTTTATTCGACTTTGTTTTCTAAACTGTATCCAAAAATTCATTACAAACATGAAAGGCAAAAGCTGCCCATGCAGTGCAAGTATGAAAAGTACTTTACTTCAATATTTAATCTAGTAATTGTCTCTTTACATACATATTTCACTATGTCCTTGTCTGTTAAAAAGGTCTTCCTTACTCTCAGAAACATATAGATGGCTCCCAGCAGATTGTCTGGAGATGTTTGAAGACGTTTATACATGATTGAAGACTTTTATAAACTGTCATATCCTCAATGATTTACTGAAATCTGTGGGAATTCATGTAATCATTTAAGTCTTTGTGTACAGATACAAATTTTGAGCCTACTTTTGCAACATGAAGATGAGAGAATGGTATTTTTTCTATCACAATCTCCTACACTGAGAGACCAGTCTTTCCTCTGCTTCTTGTCATTTATTTTTGGCTCCCAAGTCAAATCTCATTGAAGCAGTTTCTAAAACTTGAGCATGGAGAGAGACCTCTATATTACTAATCAATGACCACAATCACCTATTTATTTCTAGTCTTTGGCCTAGTGATCTAAGTCCAGGCAGAATTTATTCAGTGAAAACTCTCTGTAGGCCCAGGATACCTGCATTTATAGAATACAATAGAAAGGTGACCATGCTGATCATCAAGTCCCTTACAAGAGATAGCTTTTCTTCTACTCATTCTCACACTACAGCTGCTCTTATTGTCCTTTTGAGAAGGCATTTGTCCTGCAAAACAATCCTGAGATGCATGCAAATATGAAACATGCTGCAGTTGAGCAAACTAGATGAGTGAAATCTCCTTGGAATAGAGGGTGGTGGATGAGTTTCCAAAATGGTGACGGCTGGCAAATTGACTACATTGGATGACTGTCACAAACAACAGCTACATACTCACCATTATAGAAGCAACAACTGTCTGGCTGTAAGCATGCCCTGTAAACCATTTCCACACCTTGGAATGCCATCTCAGGCCTTGAGAGACACATTTTGTAGCAACATGGTGGACCAGGGGGAATTGAATCAGACAATGGGACTCATTTTCAAAATAACCTCAGAAAGTCTTGGGCAGAGAAACACAGCATTGAATGGATATATCACATCCCTTATTGCCCATGACCCTCTGGAAGATTCAGAGCTATAATGGACGGCTGAAGACCATATTAAGACCATTAGGTAAACAGGGCATGGAAGCACTGGGATGAAAATTTAGCAGAAGCCATTTGGCTGGTAAACACTAGGGGATCTGCTGACTGCCTTCGCCCTAGCCAAACAAAATCCCTTCACACTGTGGGAGGACATACGGTCCCTGCAACACACAGGGAGTGGCTTGGGAAGTCAGTGTGGGTTTCTCCACCCACTAAGACGAATCAATTTGTGGGATTGTCTTTGCCCAAGGATCTAGATGTACTTGGTGGGTAATGACTTGGTGGGTAATGTGGAAGGATGGGGAGACATGGTGTGTGCCTCAAGGAGATTTAATCCTGGTGGAAAAAACATTCTGTGGTGTAAATTTTACGTTGCAGGAAGTAAAGAAGCAGGAGTGACATTAACTGATGAAGAATGAATTTTGTGAGGAGCAAGGAGAATGCAATGACAACCTAGGCCAGGCTGGTGTTGGTGCTCAGTGATCAAGTATATCATTGGTTCCTGTCCTGACCACTCATCCGATGGACTGGAGATCTGGAGGGATGAAGGAAGCCTATGAAACAGGAAAATAATAATAGCTATCTGTCAAAGAGCAGGGGACAGTAGTTAATTAAAACATATGTTTGGTAGAGACATGGTTTAAGGATGTAGTTTAAGGTGTGTGTGTGGGTAAGAAGGGGTTCCAGTAATAAGAAATAAATACAAAGAAACAGTCAGAAGATACATTATTTATGTGGGATCTGAGTGTGACATAAGTGGTATGGAATAAGGGGTGGAGATTACAATGGGTCTGGCTGAGCAGGAGCTCATTTCCCCTTAACAGCTCCCACAGGGCTGCTGACTTTGCACTGATAATTGGAAAGGCGCTGATAACACACCGGTGTTCTGGCTGTTGCTGAGCAGCACTGGCACAGCACCAGCGCTGCCTCTCCAACATTCCTCCCTCCATCCAGGGGGCGGGGGGGTGGGAAAGATCCTGGGAGGGGACACAGCCAGGCCAGCTGACCCAAACTGACCAAAGCCATATCCTGTGGCATATGATGTCAGCTCAGATATAAAAGCTACAAATAGTACTATAACACAGCAGTGTCATGTCTCAAAGTATAACAACACTCTTAGTAAGTGAAGAGTGTCTTTAATATAGTAATTCTAGAAAACTCCCCCAATTACTCAAAATGAGAGAGAGAGGAGAAAAAGTTAGGATTCAATGAGGAAATGAAAAAGAGGTTGAATCAGTTCACCTGCTAGAATTTTACTGTGGTGTACTCACCTCAATCACCTCAGGTTGGGACATCATGGATGATGGCACCAAATCGGTGGGGATATCCATGGTAGCTCAAAATGCCCTTGCTGCTCTCCTTGTGCTGTTCTTCTGCACCAGCAAGCTTTTGGTAGGAATACAGAAGCCCTTCCTCAGACTCTAGTCATACTGATATTTACTCCTAATGGGAAAGAAAAAAAACCTGTTGAGAATAAGAAGGGAACTGGGTAACCAGTCAACACCCAAGATCCTGGGCTGCTGCAAAACTAGTCTGGGTTTGTACAGCCCCACTTGCTGACATGACCACTCACAACAGATTTGCAGGAGAAGTCTCAAAAGGTATACTGGAATTTGATCCAGAACAGTAAAAAAATTCACTTGACAACACAAACTAGACTCACACAAACTGAAATCAGCAAGAAGGCTAATGCACAGACTGCTTTTCTTTTGCAAGGAAATGTGGTTACCTACAGAACATTGGAATTATGTTGAGTTTTTCCCCCCCACAACAAAAGGAAAAATAAAATCTCCACAAAAGAGTACTCATAGAAAGTGAGTACTGGAATTGCTGGAATTCAGGATACATTTATTCCCTCAGTTCAGTGATCACATGAAATTTCTTTGTTAGAAAAACAGCTTACACATTGTGACTTAAAAATATGACAGCCTTTTTTTCCAGGTAGTCACAGATTTGCAGTACATGAACATACCAAACTGTAAAATTTGCTCAGCTGATTCAACAGAAGGAAGTTATCTCCATAGCTATCATGTTTATTAAGGTCAGTCTAGCTTCCATATGTATGTTATTTTCTTTTTCTACTCCTGTGTGCAAAGAAAACAAACTAACAAAGAGGTGGAGGGGGAAACGCCTGTAAATGTCCACGATAAAAATTCCATTTAAAAATTCTAGACTAAGACAACTGCTGGCTTTTTCTCTTAGTGAGACCAGACATATACAACACAACCCACAAATTACTCACCACAGAAAGGATTTTGGAGAGACACATATTGCTGTCTTCATCTGTCACTTCCTATTCTGCAAGTCATGGCAGAAATCTACTCATGCAAAGTGTAATCAACATCCAATAAACATATCAAAAATTACTCCAAACTTCTGTGGTATTTTTCAAACTGAGGACATGCTATAGTTACACAGACAATGCCAGTAACTTTCCTGGCCATAAGTTCATTTATTCAAAGGCAACACCAAGCCAAGAAAGAGCAGATAAGTGCTGTAGGAAAGTTATGCTCCACATGCTTTTCTGATTCAGTTATGTCTTTGTTTTTGGTCTTGTTAATTTAAACTCAGCCTTTGCACGCCACCGTGGAAATTATTCCTCCTTCTTAAAAAGCATCATCTTGAAATGCCTGCTTCACATTTCAACACATCCCCACATGCCTTACGTCACATGTAGCTGTCTCATCTTCCAAGCTCTACGATCACTTTTTCCATCTTTATATAGCTTTCCAGTGACCCCTATTCTTTCCTACTCAGTTCTGGCTAGTAACCTTTCATTCTTTCCACTCCGTGCTCCAAATTTCTTCTCATTTTCTACCCTCCCCTATACTCATGGGGAGGGTAGAAAATGGAGCTGCAGCACCTTTCCACGATAGTCTTCACAAAGTAAAAGAACAAACACAACCTTCAGGCTCCCTGTTTTCTTTAAAAAATTAGAGTTGAACTAATTTTCTGAAATTCACTAATTTTCTGTGGACAGATGAGGGAAACCGATAGCATCAGCTTGGAATTCTGACTTAGAAGCTTCTGCAACTTGACAGTGATCTTCAGTAAAGCTCTATCAACAGCCTGAAATCCTCAACCAACATATCTCATCAGTGTCTTGTGAGCTGTTGTAACTGTAACTTAAATATGATCTCAGAAGACATTTTTTCTGTTCTTCTCATGGCATGCTTAAAAGCAGCAGTTTCAGTGCACCTACTTTACAACAGTCATTGTTAGTTTATTTTAAAATAATTTCTCTTAATTCTGAAATACTGCCACTTTTGGATAATGAAGGCAGGGAAAAAAATTACAGTTAAAGCTGACTTTAGAGAATACTGCCTGAACCAAAACCAAAGGTATGCTTAAAATCCTGTCTGTCAAACAAAAAGGAGAGAAAACAAACATTTTTACTAGCAAACATCTTTAAGAAAAAAAAAGTGAAAAACCAAGAAAAAAAATCTGAAGTCTGTTCAGCTCATAGTGTAAAGTACTAATTGATCCCAGATGGATAGGTCCTGTAAACTCATCAAACAAAATAAAACATTTGAACACCAAGTAAAAAAGGTGAGAAAGTAAGAAAAAGATCTCACACAAATGTCACACTTCCGGACGTCGCATCTGAATTTTTGCCATCTGAAAGTATTCATTTGGCTTCACTTGCCTCTGGCAGCCTTCACTGAACAATCCTGCTTGCAATTAATTCATTCAGCTCACAAATAAATGCATTACTCCACCATGGCAGCCTTACCAGTCACAAAGAAAAACTAATGCCATCCAGGGAAAAGCAACAGCAACAACTTGTCCTGCCTAGCATTTCATTTCACTCCTTGTTAAAGTGATAGGTAGCAGTTAAAGTGATAGGTAGCACTACAGGCGTTTTTCTGCTGTCTCAAGTTGAGATAAGACCAATTTACTGGAAACAGCAATGAGATAAGAATAAAAACAGTAACATCAACAATATTAATAACATAAGTATACATACAGAAGGTGATGTACATGCAGGAGTGCTCAAAGATGAACCCGGTGCCATGCTTCCCCTATGATGATGAGCCATGCACAGACCCTCTATGCCTATATCTTTCCTCCTGACTGCAAGCCCCTCCTGTTTCATGGAAGCAAAATTCCCTTACTACCAGCCCCCTGTGGTGACCTTTGGGGCATAGACCTAGGCATGTCCACAGGGCTCCAGGCTCTGACCCCTCCCAGCTACTGTGAGAAAATTATCTCTGTCCTGGTAAAAAAACCAAGCACTATCCACCCCTTATTCTACGCCATCTACATCACACCCCAATTCTACACCTTCCAACTTTACACACATACGTATCCAGATACACTCAAACACAGGTATCATTTCCATAGTCAGTGCCTGTCCCTCCAAGATGTCTGTTGTGTTCATTTAGTCCATGACTGTGGGCTCTATGAGGAGCTCATGACTGTATCTGGAGCATCCATACTCATTGTCCTTGGTAGTTATGGCATACATATAGTGGCAGCGCCATTCAGCAACCAACTTTACAGACTCTTCTCACCCAAAAAAGCAAATCCTTTTGAGGTACACACCACGTTTCCCCATCCCTCTGCATTATTTGAGTGCACTCAATCCTTGAACAAAAACAATCCCATGGATGGGTTTGCCTTTTCTTGAGGAAGCACTAGTCCAAATTGTCTTCCCTTACACATTTCTCATATCCACCAGAGCAACTTCATCCCCTTCCACAGTACGTGGAGGTTTGGATTGGGCAGGGCCAGTTCAAATAGTAGAGCCTCTAATACAAGAGTCTCTAGTGTTAACTAACCAGGTGGCCTTTGCTAAATGTAGATGCCAATGTTTGAAGGTCCCACTACCCGTTGCTTTCAATGTGGTTTTTGGCAGTCCATTGCACTGCTCAATTTTCACAGAGACTGGTGCATGATAGGGAGGGACTATGATAAACCTACTCAATCCCATGCTCTCTGTGCCAGGTGCCTATTTTTGAAATTACTCCTGTTGTCAGACTCAGTTCTCTGGGGTGTACCATAACTCCAAAGGACTTACTTTTCCAGGCCCAAGATGGTGTTCTGGGCAGTGGTGTGAGGCACAGGGTAGTAGGCCTCCAGCCATCCAGTGGTGGCTTCCACCATGGTCAGCACATAGTGCTTGCCTTGGCGTGTCTGGGTAGTGTGATGTAGTCAATCTGCCAGGCCTCCCCATACTTGTACTTGGACCACCGCCCTGCATACCACAGGGGCTTCACCCTCTTGGCCTGCTTGATCTCAGCACATGTCTCACAGTCGTGGATAATTTGGGAGATATTGCCATGGTTAGATCCACCCCTAGATCACAAGCTCAACTGTGTGCTGCATCTCTTCTCTGATGATCAGAAGTATTATGGGCCCACTGAGCCCGAAGTAATTCTTATTGCCAGTCCAGATCTACCTGAGACGCTTCAGCCTTGGCAGTTCATCCACTTGTCTGTTGTGTTGCAAGTTCTTCAGAAGCCTGACTCTTGGGTACATGAGTCTACAGCACACACTTTCACAGCAACTCCTCTACCCAGGCAGAGATGTCTTACCACAATTCAGAAGCCCAGATGTGTTTCCCTCTGTGCTGCCAGCTGTCTTTTTTCCATCCTTCCAGCTGTCCCCACAGAGCATTTGCCACCATCCATGAGTCAATGCGGAGATAGAGCACTGGCCACTTCTCTCATTCAGTGATATCCAAAGCCAGCTGGACACCTTCAAGCTCTGCAACTTGACTTGATCCAGCTTTTCCATCAACAGCTTCGCAGCTTGCTATATAGGACTCCACAGACCAGATTTCATTTTTGACATATCCATAAGATATGGCACAAATTATCAATGAAGAGAGAACATAACTTCCCATTTTCAGGTAGCTGATAATATGGTAAGATCTCCTCAGTACGTCACCACTACCTTCTCTCCTCCTCTGTTTCTGATGATAATCTGAAATTTTTGCTTTTGTACCAGTCCATGATTACTTCTGGTGATTTGGATTTCCTATTTGATCTTGCTGTATGATCAAGCGCAACCAACTTATTCCACATGGCATCAGTGGCATGAAGTCTGGAAGGGACTTTCCCTTTAAATATCCAGCCCAGTACTGGGCAGCAGGGTGCCAGGAGGACCTATACTTTGGTGCCAATCACTTCTGAAGCACATGATCTCCTTCATGAGCTTCAAAAGCAGATATGCTTTTTCAGCCAGGGTGTAAGATACCTTGGAGCCTTTGTATGACTGACTTCAGAACTCCATGGGTTGTCCTTGAGTCTCTCCAGGTACTTCTTGTGAGAGATTCCAGGAAGGTCCATTCTCCCTGCCTGCAGTGTAGAGCACACTTTTCACATCCTGTCTCATCTTGACTGGTCCAAGGGCTACTGCATGAACAATCTGTTGTTTAGTTCGTCCAATAAATTGTCCGAAATTTTTTCCATGTCACCTGATAGAGAGGGCTTACAATCTGACTCTACTCTGGAATATGGATCATCAAAAAAATCAAATTACTAAGAAAGTTTGTGCTTCCTTCTTGCTGGCTAGTGGGGACATAGCTGCTATTTAATCAGCATATCTGATTTTGTCCACTGGAAACTGACAAAGTCCATCTTGTCATTTTACTCCTAAAAACTGAATTTCCTGGGCAGATCCCTTAAGCTTACTTCACCAAAAGCCAAAGTATAAGGACAAGCCAAACTAATTTCATTTGTTTTGAGGAATATATTTAATGCAGGTAGCTCAGTGTGTGCAGGTTGCAAGCTGAGCTACCCTGCATTTAGTGTATTCCTCAGTGGAAGTTGTTGTGATCTTTACAATTTCCTCCTAATTGTGCCCTCTCTCTGTTCCACAGGGTTTTGTGTATGCAGGATAACCCTCTGCACTCTGTTCAGTATTTAAAAGAGCTGCAAGAAGGTAATAGCTGTGATTCAGTATTGGGCAAAAGCAGAAAAGAAAAGAGGAGATTTCCAGACAGATTGTGCAGCCCATCGTTGTACATTTGCCCTAGTTCTTCTGAACAACAGTGAGCAATTTTTTTCCATTTAATGAGACTCCCTACCATCTCCCCATCAAATTTCTGATGTCTAAGCAAAGAGATTACCATTTCTCTTGCCTCAGCAGATGCACTAACAGTTTGGAAGCTAGCACAAATTTAACGGTCCCAGTCAAACTTTGCTGATAGGTTGTGTTTCAATACACACATTTTACAGCGCAAATTCTGCACATTGGTTGGTATCAGCCTGGCTCTATAACCTGACACCCCTCTCCAGAAGGCAGGATAAAGAAAGCCATCACATCCACTATCTATTACCATGGCAATAAGTACTGAAATAGATCTAGTACATGGCATTGATTAAACATGTTTGATAGTGGTGATGGCACTCATCAGCATGCCTTCTGACCAACTACTGTCTTAGGTTACAATGTAAGATGCAACAAAAAGTATATATTCTATCACCATTTTCATACGCTGTTAAAACCAGGTGGGACAGTGCTCTTTATCTCTTCCATGGCTCATCCCTGATAGCTCTCTCTGAGGGATATCTTCTGCTAATGGGCCATCAAGGTCTCACTGCACGACTCATAAAATTACACCATCCCATTGTGAGATGCTCCGCCCAGGGGGAGGAACTAAGCATTCCTACCTGGACATAATCTGAGGCATGAAAAACCAGAGAATCTACCACTGGATTCCCAGAGTTCAAGAGCTCCACAACCACCACTGGAGAAGGACCAGACTTTACTACAGGATCACCACTTCAACAGAACCACATCCTCCATTTAACTGGACCGCTATCACCACCCTGACCAACAGGGTGTGAGGTTGTATTCTGACTCTGTCAGTTTAGGCCAGTGTTTTCTGCCTTTATTTCAATTTTCCTATTAATTTGTAGTTCTGACTTGGAATCTCTCAGTGGTTCACTATCAAACTGGTACAACTACCAACAAAATGCACAAGTTACACCTTTTCTTACAGCACGTTCAACACCTCCATGTCCTAGTGAAGACCAGTTCTACACATATGTCCACCCCCAAAGCCTTCCTGTCTGCTGTTTCTAATCACTGGCCAGACTGCTTGGATAAACTACAGAGCTATATCTTCTCACCCATTTGGAAGCTCTTCATAAGAATGAATAAATTCACTGTGAAAACGGACTTGTGAAGTATTGCTGAGGGGTTGTGGAAGACTGGAAGGGGAGTGCCAAAAATAAGGGACAAGCTCACCATGTTTCCTGTGCTGGCTGCACCATAAACCCCCCTAGAAACAGTCCCTGCCAGTAAAGTCAGACATTTCTTGAGTCTAACTTCACTATCTAGAAAAAAATAGAATGGAATTTGCTAACATATGAAAAGGTTTAGACACAACAATAGGAAATCTCTACCTTGCAAACACTGAAATAAAAACAAAACCAAAACCCATAGCAAAACACACCTGACTGCCATTTCCCATTATCAAAAGTGGGATACTTTTGGTATTAGTTACAAAAAGTTACAAAATTAACAAAAGTTACAATAAGCCCTAAGAAATTGGCCAGATTTTTAAGTTTAAGACTAAAGATCAATGACAGACTGAAGGTACAAGAAAACTGAGCTTATTTGTTCACTTCTGCAGAAGAAACTGAGATACTCACAGGAAACCAGGTGATTTTTTCATGCTGCTGTTGGATTAGCACGCTACATAGGGGCAAAACCTCTCATATATGGACCAAAGACAGGCAATAACTACACAGAATGAAATATGCTTATATAAACCATACCTCATCCCCAAAACACAGTGCATATATTTACCCAAACTACAACTGGAGTTTATATCTAGAAACATTTTTCCATCAAATCCCTTTCTCTGTGGAGGAATCCCCTAGGGACCTACTAATTTGTTCGCAGTTGTCAATAGTTAATTCACGTTGACATTTAATGTAAATTCCTTGCAGATATTGTTTAAGAGATCAGAATTTCTCTCACAGTCTGAGAACATGAATCCAACAGCATAAATTTCTACCCAGGCTGCCTCTGCTTACAGAACTTCTGCTGTTGATGAAGCATTGCACTGTTTGAGCATAAACATACCCAGAGCAATTATTAAAAATTATCATTTTGTAACCTGTCACAATAAATACACAACACAGAAACTGGCTAAACAAAATATCATTGAGGCTTAAAAAGGAGGGGAGGACATGGAAAGAGACGTGCAACAAGAATAATGTAGTGTTTTGAATGTTTCACTGTCATCAAAAAAACCCCAAAAAAAAAGGTGTGTGGGTTTTTTATGTTTTGTTTTTTCTTTTTTTTTTTTTGTTTGTTTGTTTGGTTTTTTGTGTATGAGTGTGTGTTTTTGTGGGATTTTTTTCTTTATTTTCAGCAATCTGAGCACTCAGGACTCTGACAACCAGAAAAACAGGACAAAAAACTCTCCCAATTACAGATCAAACCTAATCACTGAACATGTCAAAACAGGTAATGCCTACACCACTGCTGCCCCTTCAGAATAACAGTGCCCTAAACAATTGTCCTGGAAGTGATTCAGTGATACAACAGAGTCAGGGATTTTATTAGGGTTCCATGTTATGGTTCCACTTAAGTAATACATTTTATTATGGTCCCATATAGGTAATATGTCTACTTTCGTGTTGGTATGACGCCTGCTTTGATTGCAACTTGTCCGCCAAAACATACATTAAGCTTAATATTAAGTGCAACCACCTCTTTAGCCATGAACAGCATTAAAAGAAGGACAGCAGTGGGTTTAGCTCTCTATGAGCTTGCAGATTGCTTTACTGAAACAGTAGCAGCTGGCCAGAGCACTCAGCTTTTATTTAAGCAAATCAAAACAAAACAACAGACAACACCTTGGAAAATTTAACTTCAAGACGCCCAGGTACCTGAAAAGCATCCGACAAAAAACCCCAAACCAAAACAAACATGAGAGCTCACTTAAAGTCAAACTAAAATGCAGAAGTCCAAAGTGTATTAATAATCAGAAAAAAAGAAACTCGTGTTTCCTATCTTCCTTTCTACCTTCCACCAAATCACACCTGTACACCTCAAAGACTTTTAGACTTTTTAAAAGCTGTTGCAGGGATGTTTGTAACATCCTGGGGCTAAAAGAGATTTCCAGTTTCCATTACCTCAGTCTTTACTTTCAAAATACAGTTCTTAGCCTTTCTTAGATAAGGAAAAAGATTAAGAATTCAGTAGTGATTTGAGGCTAGAAATTTATTTCTATACAAATTTTAAAAACTGCCCTTAGATTCAGTAGGACTCTTCTACAACACAAGGTTCCACAGAGGATCTCAAATCTAATCCATTTGCATTCACAGTGCACTCTGTGCTCCAAGCAAGAAAAAAATAATTACGTCATTCAAACCTTTTTGAATAGAAACTCTGTGGCTAATCTGGGGAAGATCATTGTTCTGGCCTCAATAACACAAGTACTACAAGACTGCTGCTAAGGCTTCCCATGACAGAACAGAGTCTGCAAGTTCAGCAAAGGTGCCCCAGGCGGAGCCTCCTTAACCAAGCTAAATAGTTTCACGAACTCTGCAGAGGGAGTGTGGTGTGAACTGTCCTCTTTCCCCACTGTAAGATTAGGGAGATGATCTGTCACCTTAATAATTTATCACACACTGAATTAATTTACAACAATAAAATAGTACCATCATGCAGTTGTACTCCCTCAGAGAAATCATCTGCTGTCACAAAGAACATGGTTCAGCAAAGATACCTTTGCACCAGGGCAAGGTTAGAGAGCCTGCCCACAACCCCAAATAAAAGCAGAAGAGCAATCTGAATGTATAAAAGGACAGAAAACTCTCTTCACAGATTTTCAATGAAAATGGCCAAACAAACCAGTAGACAGTACAACAACCTCAAGCCTTTACCTTGCAGGGTAATCTTTTCCATATGCCACTCTAATTTGCTTCATACCCCTTCTGAAAATAACAAAATCAGACTGACCACAGTCACGACAGGGGTTCCACCAAAGGGCAGACAGCTCAAGAGTCTGTAATTAAACTATAAGTCTACCTTTCTCCTTTATGTGCTATGAGGTCCCGCCCCAGAAAGGACCTCCAGATGATCTTAAGTGAGTAGATTATTCCCAAAATTACAAGCTGTTATTCTTTCAGAAATTGTTTTTGTCTTGGAATCGTGTATTTTGTTGTTTTGGGCTTTTTGGAGGGAAAAGAAAATGCCACATTTTATTAAGTGACAGAAAGCACACTTTGAAAGGACAAACCCATAGGCATTGTAATATGTGCAGTCATGAACACATTCACCCTAAATCATGTCAGTTATGATACAAACTGGAGTCACATAGGCAGCAGGCTAATCCACCAAGTTTCTCTGCATACTGATGAAGAGAAATTTACCAAAATAAAAGAGACACACTCCTAATTTTCTATAAACATCTTAACTTTTTTTTGCTAGTACTGTCATGACTGTGCTCTCAAAAACTGAATCATACTCCTTTTCCTTGCTAAACACAGAATACCTTTTCCTCTGCTACAGATTGAGGCACTTAATCTCATTTGCAGTCAGACAAGATTTTCACTTATTTTATGTAGTTGTCCTTTTCCAGAATCCTTTCCGTACTTCCCTGACCTAGGTCAGTTTGCACCATCCTGTGCAATTCTCTCACTGGCTAAACCTCCTTTCCTGATTATTTCCATATTGTATCTATTCCACACCCGTCTCTTGGGGAGCATTTTGTTGCTGTTTTTTAAACCCAGAATGATACCTCATCTTGAAGCCTCGTACTTTTCTGAAAAGCGGAACTTTGTCTGAAAACTCAAAAAAAGTTCTGCATGGCTTCCTCAGTTTTCCCATTTTTCTGCAGTTTGCCCTTTAAAGCCAACACATCAGTCTGCCTCCCCATTACTATCCAGCACCTTTAGAATTATTTCAGTCATTATCTATCTTCTCCTAATGACTTCCATAAGTGTTTGCTTGTTAGGAATTCCTTAGAGATGATTGTTACTTTGCTACTCATTAAGGCTGGAGAACCTCTTCCCATCCTCTGGGGGAAAAGAGTGAGCATCTGCCTTAATGCAAGGGATGTTGGCTGGTAGATGCATGTCTCTTGGGAAGCATTAGGAGCTTCTTCAACACAATGAACAGGTCAGTGTAAAAATAATCCCACCAAACACACAGACACACAAAAATTGCTTTAAAATATCTCGGTTAGCCAAGCACCATCTTCAAGAAACAATGGCAGCAGCAGCTCCACAATGGTTTTTGTTTTTTTTAAATTGGTAAATACTGGAACAGAAAGATATCCCTGAAAGTGAATTTTTAATTTTTGCATGTCAAGTAAAAGTGACTTAAAGAACTAGGAAGATTCCATAGTAATAATTAATGCAATCATATGATTTCAACATTATCTCACTACTTTAAACTTCCAGAATTACGAGAAAATAAAGAAGAAAAATACAGCTAGACACCAACTCCAGGAGAATAATGCCAGTGTGCTTAGGCTTACGAAAACAAGTCACTATAATATGGATGATCTCTCATCGCACAACCACAGTGAAGCTGCTGTCATGTGACTGTATTTTAAAATATACACTTTCATCATACTGACATCTATAGTACCAAATACTCCTAAAAGAAGTAATTTCAAAACAGTTTCTGAAACTCTTTTGAAATTGTTTATTTCCACTGACAGACATGAAATTTGAACTAGTTAAAGAAGAGGCAGAAAAGTTCAAAGTAACCATAGATAGTATCATCATTTAAGACACATTATTAACTGTTGCCAGCACTGTGTGCACATGTGTATATAAAAGAAATATGCTTTTGTCCTCTTCTGTTATTAAAAAGAAAAAAAAAAAAAAAAAAAAAAAAGAGAGAGAAAAAGACCAAGAAGCTGCACATTAAAATTATACTAAACACTGGAATTGCAAGGGTAGTGGATAGAATTTAGCTCCAAATACATTCTTGTTATTATTTTGCTTATTAATTAATATAATGAAATAAGATCACAGTGGGCAAAGGCTTTTGTATCAACTTTATTAATGACATAGCTGCAGAGACAGAGTGCACCCCCAACAAATTTGCAGATAGATGCCATCCAGAGGGACCCAGAAAAGTCTGAGAAGTGGGACCATGGGAATCTCATGAGGTTTAACAAGACCATGTTCAAGGTGCTGCACCTGGGTCAGGACACTCCCAATATCAACAAAAGCTGGGGGATGAACGGATCAAGAGCAGCCTGGTGAGAAGGACTGGGGGGTGCTGGTGGATGAAAGGCAGGACATCACCCAGCCATGAGCACTCACACCCCAGAAAGCCAAACGAGTCCTGGGCTGCATCCAGAGCAGCACGGGCAGCAGGGGAGGGAGAGGATTCTGCTCCACCTGGAACCCTGCATTCAGCTCTGGGGTGCCAGCACAGGAAGGACATGGACCTGATAGATTGTGTCCTGAGGAGGCCACCAAGATGTTGAGACGGATGGAGCACCTCTCCTATAGGAAAAGGCTGAGGGAATTGGGATTGCTCAGCTGGAAAAAGAGAAGGGTTCCTTCCAAGCCATTATATGATTATGATTCTAGCTACATCAGAAATCAGGATGTTTTACTCCAAACTAACACTCCTCAGCAGAAAAAGCACAAAAACTTAATCTTCTAAACAACTTACAAAAAGAATTTTAATATTTGTTTCCAAGAAGAAATAACAAATCCAACACTTCCATGGATCAGAAACAGAGACTCCATTTGTAAACTCCACCTTTTGTGTTAAACTCAGAAAAGTAGTAGTAGGCTGGCACTCTTCTGAAACAAGTTTGTATTTAAACATTCAGGCAAATATCCTTTTGCTAGATAAAAAAACCCATCTGGATGATAACAAAATGTCACAATTCTCTAAGCAGCTTTGAGGGGGGCCAGCCTTAAAATGAATACTTCCTTTTTACCCCACATCCACAAAACAGATGTTCAATCTTCAGGCAGGATAAACCACCACAAAATACAATAATCTGGAAATGCTGAAGCCAAGGAAGTTCACAATTAAGCATGCCAAACCCCAAATCCCAAATTACAAAGGCACCACCTCAATATAGATCTACATGTGCCACAACCAATGATACACTAACAGGAGTTTAATTTAGTTTATCTGAAATAGAAATTTGCCAACTATTCCCTCCACTCATAACAACACATTAAGGACTGTAAGGCAATAGCTGAACATGGTTCAGGCCCCCACCAATGCAGACACAGGAACTATTTATCAACCCCTCAAACCAGAAATAACAGTCCTGATTCTTCAGAAACATTTATGCAACATCTGCATTGGTTCAACTGACTGTTCTCCAGACACTTTCTGCTGGGCTGTATTTTGCAAAGTTAACCTGAATGAAGTTTGAAAGAACTTAGAATTAACAATAAGAAAGAGTTATCTTAATGACAGGATTTAATTCCCTATTCTCATGTCACTGCTCTTTCCCAAGACCACAAACAAACTTATCTGATGGACAGCAGTGACCCAGAAATAAGATCTTACCTTTGATCTTGTTAAAATGGAGGGGGAGCAAACCCAGTAGCTCAAGACAACAAAATCCTGATGTTGACAAATGAAAGGGAATTACTTCTTGTCTATCATGCCAGTATCTGGTGTCTCAGAACAATTCACCCAGAATTTGTGAATCCCTGCCGTAAAATTTGGGCTGGTTACTAATTTCTTGGCAGAGGTCGACAGGGCTTCCTAGTACTCAACAGTCTGCATCATAGTCCCTGCTGTCTACAGTATGCCAACTCAACTGGTTGGACTTTTTGTGGAATAGTTTTTATGGATGATCAAGAAGTAACACACTTTGCAAACTACCCTGGGAGCAGCAGCAAGCTCTGTCAGGGATGCTTCATAGAGAACTGCAGCAGAGTACTGGGTTTTGGGCTTGGGTAGATTATGCTGATCATTATATGAATTTAAGATCTGTAAACACAAAGCACAACTGAAATATGCCCTGAAAGGAAAAATATGAAGAAAACACCAAGACTTCATCACCTTTCCCTCTGACCCTTCCCCTTTCAATTATCCAGTGAAGTTTAAAGCAACTTAGGCCACTGGCTATCTGAACAAGCAGGTAAATACAGAAGATTAGCTCACAGCTTGACTAATTCACTTTAAAAATTGACTTGGATTAACTCTGAGCTGTGTTTAGCAGGCAGGCTCTTAGTGCATGCAAGAGGTCACATGAATTAAGTAGGCTGTTGTAAATTCAGACCATACTTCAGTGATTATTCAGCTTCTCTGACTAGGTCCTCAATATAAACAATGCCCAACAGAAACAGCAAATATTCATTCAGAATATTTGGGAGATGCCACAAATTCAAGTGAAAACAGAAATGCAGGAGGCAGAATGGAGTTGATTTAAAACAGAACAAACCCAAAAATTCCTATCCTCTAACATATATGATGACAGAAAGGTTAGTATCCAAGCACTATCTAGTCTGTCTCATCATTTTTTAGATAAACTCCTTTTGCAGCTCTTTTAAAGAGCAAGAAAGGCAAAAAACACCAATTCTACTGGACAAAAGCACAACTGAATATCAATGGATTATTCTTAAAGAAAAAAGAAAATAAGAACTAACTAGTAGTTTGCCTCCAGGTCTTCCATTGGAACTGGGTGCACATTAGCATGGGTACAAACTTTAAAGACATACACACTTCAAAGCCTCCTTCAGACAGTTTCGTAACAAAAGCATAAGCCATAAAGCATTACTTGGGAACCACTAAGACTTTTTTTGTGACCACACAAATAAACTAAGAAGTTCAAGGGATCCAGGCCACAAAAGGAGAACGTACTGAAATCCACCCACAAACCAGACTTTTTAGGCATCCCACAATTGCACACACCAGCTGTGTCCATGACACCAAAGCCTGAGGCCCATGCACAGCTACTCTCATCCCTGACACAGCCCACTTAGGCATGCTGGGTCTGATTTTCAGCCTCCCACTACTGAGTGGCCTCTCTTAGGTCAGCCAACCTTATACGCTCCTCTCAGGAGATCCCACCTGGACTGCTGCATCCAGCTCTGGATCTCTGAACAAAAGAAAGAGTGAACAAAGGCAGAGAGGGCCACAGAAATTATTGGAAGACTGAAGCAGCTCTCTTATGAAGACATGCTGAGAGAGTGGGGTTGCTTAGCCTGGAGAAGTCAAGGTTCTGGGAAAGTGCCTTATAGCACCTTCCAGTACCTAAAGAGGGCTTATAAAAAAAGCTGGAAAGAGTCAAGTGTATGTAGTGATAGGACAGAGGGTAATTGACCCAGAAAGAGGGTATATATCAATTAATATTAGGAATAAATTGTTTAGTGTGAGAGCAATGAGACACAGGAACAGGTTGCCCAGAGAAGCTGTGGATACCTCAATCCCTGGAGCTGTTCAATGTTATGCTGCACAGCACTTTGAGCAACCTGGTCTAGTGGAAAGTGCTCCTATCTGTGGCAGGGACTTGGGACCTAGCTGATCCTTAATATCCCTTCCAACCCAAATCCTTCTATAATTCTATATAAAAATGCACTATGGCATGCTGGCAGAATGGACAGTGTTTTGGAGTAACCCAATGCCTACTACTTGGTCAGCTGCTGCCTTCAGTCTTGCAGCAGCCTTGTTCCAAGGCCACTCCACTTAACCCAGTGGGCAACACTGCCAGGCAGGAAGGAAGAGTAAAGCACCATAACTTACCAAATTCTCAAAATTTCCCACTACAGCAATACTGGCACCCCCCTCTTCTGGAGACACAGCTCATACAAGCACAAGATGACACTTACAGGGTCTTGGGAAGAAAGTTAAGCAAACCACAAGAGGAACAGTCAGAAGCATATACAGAGCACAGAAAGACTTTTGGTGCAATTGCAGGAGGCAGATGCATGGTAAGTGCACATTTGGGTTTTCTACCAACTAAGAAATGTCACCTCATCTTGGGAGCTCCAAGAAGTCAGTATTTTCTCCCCCTCCTTTCTCACATGAAGCACGAAGGAGCAGGGTGTGGCTCCTTTGCCAAAGCTGTCACTGCACTTTTGTGCCAGTCTTATGTGGGAAGAAGTAACTGTTTTCACACAAAAATTATACCAAAGATCTCCGCATAGATCCCCTCCTAATATTCATAGCATATAGAACTGAAAAAGCTGTAAACAAGTCTCTCAAACAGAACTTTGTCATTAAAATCTGTGCAACTGATGGCAAGAAACTCTGTGGAAGAGACATTGGGAATAGGAATATACAGGATCATGGCATAAGCCTTTGCTCAGGCATATTATTTTTAAGGCATTTATGTTTTCTGAAATCATGTAATTCCCTCCTGTCATCAGATTGTCATCAGCTTGCACATCTCCCCCTGAATTTTTTTCCTCTAGGCTGAATCTCCTAGGATTCTTTTGCATGTGCAACTTAAGCAATCCAAGGCAGGAAACAGAAGCACACTGTACTTCTTGGAGAAGCAGGCATTAACCTATGCTGTTCCTATCAACTGTTTGCAAAACCGAATAATTCTAAAGACCCATTTTTAGTCCATTCATTAATACCAGGATTGTTCTGATTTTAGTAATGCCCTGAAGTCTCAGTTAGTTTCCAGTCCCACTAGCATGGGCTTTTGAAATAGGACACTGTAACTACTGTAAACAAGAAGCTAAAATACTAGGGGAGCAAACACTAATGCAAAAAAGTCTTCTTTTGTTTGCAAGCCTTCTGTACAGGGAAATACATTGCTCTGAGGTAAAGTTTTCAGTAGTTCCATCAAAATATTTAGGAGGAGCAAAGTCCTGATATGCTTCCTAGATGCATTAGGACAGCTCTCAAAGCCCTGTGCAGAAACCATGCCCAGGGCAGCTCAAAGATACCTGGCTCATTTCCACAGAACTGCTCTCCATGTATGACACATTTTTGGGAGGGACAGAAAGGAAGAGGAAAGACAGAAAGACCAGTAAACTCGACAGACATTTATAACTTCCAAGTACAAGTCACACTCAAGATGATACTCCTTGAATGCTGGGGACCTATCCACACATTCATTTCTCTGAAGTTGTTTGTCCCACAGAAGTATCTCAGGAAAACAATTTGTGAATTCCATTTCCTTGGCAACAGGAATGAAGGGGCAATGACCTATTGATACACTGGACTTGTGTCTGCAGGAATGTAACAACAAACAGGGAGACAAGTGGGTAGAAATGGCTGAAAATCCCAATGAATTCTTCACTTCCCAATGAATTCTTCAGGCTTTGCTCCTCAACCAAATCTAATGCTTACATGGATGGTTAACATGGGCTCAAACATAACTCCTAGTACATCCCAGTGTCACTGTGGCATACAGGACATCATACTCTTAACTAGCTGGGTCGTTCATCCCAACAGGACAGAAATTCCTGGAGACATTCTCAGATGGACACAGGGAACATTCAGTTATTCTCCTGTACTAATAATTTGCCAATACAACATACAAAACTTTAGCAGGGCTATGAACACATTTGCAAAGACACCTTCCAAGTGCAATAGTCACTGACACACAACACAGTAGTAATATAGACCTTGCTGCACTTCACTCTCCTTTGGGATTGACAAGCTTATCAGTCAGAACTTATGCTTCTGTATCTAACATTGCCCTACCAATTTCACAAATGCTTTTTACTTCAATAATTAGTTTTATGTATTCAAAGTCATCATGCAACTACAGAAATGTGCCACGAAGTTTACTCCTATAAGCACAACCTTAGGCAAGGTAGCCAAATTTCCCCTTTACATCCTACATTATAGCTTCCCTACCACATGAAACAATTTCCACTGCAACTCATAAGAAGACTGCACATATCTTGTAAAACTACTGATCCAGTCTCTACATACAATCACTGAAAACACACCTGTCACAAAAGGCATTGAAACAACTAAATTATGCACAAAAGTGCACAATTGTGCACTTATATGAGCAGGAGTATCAGTGAAAGAGCTCAGGAGCGACCGGCTAGAACATCAGGCGGACATACACACTGCCATCCTTTGCTACTTCATATTTGGTTACAAGTAACTGAGAAAATGGTTAGTAACACAACCATGAAACCTTGAAAGTTCCAGGACCCAAGTAGTGACACCACTGTTGCAGTAAGAGATTGTAAAAAAAACACAGTAACCACAAGAAAACAGATCCCACCAAGAGAGTCAGCGAGCACCTAACATAGGCACACAGACCAAAAAAATACTGACCACAATAGCGACCACCACAGGCCCTCCCAGGACAAGGCAACATCTAGGGACAAGGTGACCTTTTCCTGACACTTCCATTGGCTTGAGGTACTAACCTGCAGTCCTCCCCTAAGGTCTCCTGCCACCAGCCATCCAGCTGACAATTGGACAACTCTGACAATTTGCTTCTCCTTGATCCAAAGCAGCAGGAAGGTAGGGGTGCTCACCACTCACTGGCCTTCTGTGCTGTGAGCTGAAGGGACAGCGACTGTGGCACTGGCAGCACCCCCAGAGCCTTCCACCCCTCCTTCAGCCCTTCCACCTCACTTGACACCAGCAAAGCTGATTCAGACTTGAGCAGCAAACAAACTTGAGGTTTTTTTCCTGCAAAAACACCCGGGCTGCAGACTCCCACATCCTGGCTGGGGAAGGCATGCTGTCCTTCACACATTGCAGCTATGCAATGCCACCCCAGTTCCCTTGCTCTGTCACCAGCAGCAGCTCAAACCTTCAGGACATTGTTTGGCAAATCTGACAACCACAACAGGTCAAAAGCAAACTGTCCTATCAAGGACTAAACATTTAGTGAAATCCAGCAGCTACAGTCCCTTTATCAAAAACCCTTCACAGTAGACAAAACAACACTTGCCACGCTTGAAAGCTATGTAGCTATGAAAACTTCAGAGTTTATCAGTCTATCAGTCTTTCTCCTTTCCTACACCAACCTGAAGTACTACCACCTCAAAAACAGGTGTGACCTGTACAGCATCTCTCTTCTCTGCCTGTATTCCAGTAAGTCTTTGCTAGAGCTCACATTCAGCTCACTGCTATTAAACAATCGCCCATTTACTCAAAGAAGATATAAATTTCTCTATGCTGTAAACATTCAATACTCATCCAATGTTTATTGCTGTAGCTAACTTCTTCTTAATAAAAAACGGATACTACTTTAGCTATATTTTTCCACCCAGGGTGAAAACAACGATCCTCAAATGGCAAAAGTTCTTCTAAGGAAAGCTTCTGCTCCCATAAAAAATGTACCAGCACCATTTCATATCAGCCACACACACCCTGAAAAGATGGGGAAGAGGGAGGGAAAGGGGCTTGCAATGAAAAACAGTATGCATTTCCTTTGCCAGGTTTTTACCCCTCTTACAATCTCCAGCATTCTGTACAGAAAGATCTTGCCTTTGATGTCAATCCAATGCTTTCAGGCTTGCTCCTGCAAGCACTGCAATATGCAATACATTTTCTAGCTGGCAAAGAAATGGATGTACTGTATTAAGTGCCTGTGAAATCCATCCTACTCCAAAGGTCACTGTGGCATGCAAATTCCTACAGAAAAGACAGTATGGTCTGTAATATGGCAACATGAGGCCTACACTGAACTGAGAATTATCATACATGACTATCAAAATCATAGACATTTTTTTCCAGCAGTTTCAAAAATCCACTTCATAAGGTGTCTGCCTCTTAGTCACAGTCAGAAGCAAAACCAGAAAGATAATATTGGTCTCTCATATTTATCATCTTTGCATTTTTAAAAAGAAAATGAGAGGACCTCTGAATTTTATCTAGAGTATATGAGATGGAAGCCAAAAAAAAAGAAAAAAAAAAAAAGAAGGCAGTTCCAATGCCTTTCAAGTTAAAGAAATCTAAATTAAAGGTAATCTAGTTAGCACAAAAGTCTACATACAGTTTTCTGCAATACACTGTCTGTAGTCCCAAAATATGTTTCCTTCTAAAAGAGATCCAGCTTCCCCACTTTTGAAGCTGAAGGCATTTCTTGTGCCACTGATCCACACTGCCTACCATCATTTCAGCAGCAGACCACATTGGAATCTATGAGCGGGAAACAGTAAGGCACAATGCTTTGCTCCTGTTTCCCCAGCAGCCAGGCCATTATCCATCACAAAGTCTACCAGCACAAATCTTCAAGACACCTGGAAAGCAAAACACTCTGCACACACCCCCAGCCAGAACCCTGTCCAGGCTACTTATCCTGGGAGTGGCTTGAGGAGGAGGGATGTGGTTCCCCCTCTCCGGCTGTGCTGCTGGCAGGGGCAGGCATGTCTTACCCAGACTCCTTGAACCACAGCAGCCCCGCAAGTCTGGCTGTTTTTGCTTGCCAGAAACAAAGGGAGAAAATTCTCTTTCTTTTTAAGAAGAAATACATCCTTACTTCTGGGGTAAAGGCACCAATGGTCTCCCATTTATGTGCAGTAACCTAACTGCCTACGGTATCTGGGTCAAGAAGGACCCAGATCCAGGAGGAAATCATGAAAAAAACATGATCCACAAACTATTCCAGTATGGACACTTTGCACGAAGCCAAGTTAGGCTATAGTTCTTCTGTAGAGAAATACAATGCCTTAACAACCACAAAGTTGTTTGTCAAGAGCTTATAAGAGAAATGCCATGGTCATGGAGTTGCCATGTGTGTCTCCATCTCGCATGTACTACCCAACCCAGCACAAAGGCTCTTTTCTTTTCTGGCACTCAATGATGCACAAATAGAAACAGCATTTCAACAGAGACACCAGTCATTAAAAAATGAAAACTGATCCTAGAGTGCAACCTTCACTCAAACAATTACCAAGATTTTGCAAGCCAGGTGTGCTGTTAGTCAGCTTGGGAGTGTGGAAAGTGTGTCAGGCAGTCAAGAAACACCAATGGAGGAGAGAAGGAGTACACAAAGATAGGCACTTCTCAGAATTCTCCCCTACTTTCAACAAAAACCAAACCAAGGTACCAGACATTCAGATGTTCACTGTCATATATACCAGTACATCAATGGAAGTGCAAGAATGCACAGGCAATGCTTCCACATGTTCTAAAGAAACTAAGCTTGAAATGTAAATGAAGAAAACCAAAAGTCAGGTTTCCTGACATGTAAGTAGAACAGCAGCTCTCATTTCCTTGATAGAACTTTCTTCTGCCCAGGGAATAATTTTGTATTTTTGTCAAAGCAACCCATCAGCCTTGCCCCTGATCCAAAGTCATTCAGTGCCAAAACAGATTTTGCCATTGACATTTATGGGCCATGGATGAAGCCTTAAGCTTCTGCTTTGGCTATGAAGAAAAACAGATGGGGGGAAAACAAGAAGTGCGTAAGTTCACCCCTAATGCATCACTGCTGAGGAGTGCCACATCTCTACAGTATCACCTCGTGACTCCTGAAAAAGTCAAAAACACATCAGATGCTAGATAACCCTGCCAGCTGAAGCCATTACTGCCTCAAGTCCCTTAAGATCAAGCACTTCTGGAGAGCAGCATTCTCCTTTCAAATTATCAAAACTCCTAAGGCAACAAATGAGGACCATACCTAAACTGAAATAAATCTTAAAGAAAAGGAGATGGAAAGATGGAAAAAGAAAATACATTTTATTTCCTCAAAAGTTGGTTTTCCTTTTACCCTACTAAACTGATAGAAAAAATAACACAGCCCATTGTGAAAGATGAAGCAGTGAAATGCACGACATATAAAGAGCTAATCCAGTAACTGAAGGTGTTGGAGGGATCACATATTGATTGCTCTATTCTTCTTTCAGTGAAACAGTTGTATGCATTTTTCCCTGGCATTATGTGTAGCAGGAACTCTGTAAATACCCCATTTAGATGGATTTAAGCTGAATTTAAGTGTCCCTTAAATTACATGCACTTTTGTTTCTGAAAGGGAGGAAATTGCACTTACGTAGCAAATTCTAATTTTGTGAGGGAAACAACAGTGAAAAGGACAACTGCCACACAGTACTGGTTACCACTCTCAAATTCTTCCTCATATTCTTGGGCATTAGCAAGACCCTAAGTGACGGCCTGTGAGGAGTTCCCCACTCAGCCCTGATGGCAAAAGAGCTGCATTCAATTATCTCTGCATCCATATGATAAAAAAAGCCAGATACACAGCAACAGTGCTCAGTAAGTGCTGGCAGGTCACCACCTAGAGGTGCTCAAAGCCAGCTCTTCTGACATCTGGAGAAGGCAGCTCACCTCTGACAGTGCCCAAACTGCTGGTTATTCAAAGGGAAGACAGTGGTGGTCTCCTAAAGGAATAAAGTGCTCAGAAGAATTACTTGCCTTTTGATTTAAACCTCTGAATAAGAGACAAAGCAAGCTCAATATGGATAGGCCACTGGGAAACAGCTAACTATCCATGAACATGTTATTAAGGGCTCATCACAGTGATATCAAAGTGAATCACATGTAAGTACAAAGCAGAGCAAAACACTTTCTTCAACAACCTCTCCTGGATTTCCCTAATAGTTTAACTGTGTGACACTATAAAACCAAGTTGAAGACAAATTTTTATTTTTTCCCATTTTTAAGCAGGGAAGGAATTATATTTTAGTTACAATCTTCCAGAGCTACTGATGAAAACCACATGACCATAAAGTATTTTTGCTCAGAGTGATAAGATTGTCTGTTACATGTGGAGTTCACATATTAAAGCTGGGTACGCAGTGCAGCATTACTTTAATTTTGCATTTTCCATGTGTTTCGTCTCAAAAGCTGTTTAACCTTTTGACCCTCAATATTTGTTTTGAAGAGCAAAGGAAGAGAAAGCAGACACCAGCCAATGTTTTCCTCTCTTCAACCAGCACCACTACTGCTAAGTTCTCAGAACAAGCTTTATAGCAGCCAAGGGTCTAACTACTGCAATCTGTAACAGGGAGTGATAAAGACAGCAGCACACTGATCATGCAGCAGTGCTTCTCAGTATTCCTAAGTAACATTCCCTTGGTTATTTGATGTACAAAAAGGAAAACAACCACCATTCATGAACAACTGCACAGCGTGAGACAGCATCAATCTATTCTGGAGCAAAACAGCATTTAATTTTGTGTGGTTAATATTTAATAAAAACAACAGTAAAACACAGGCCTATCAAGTTGCTTGGTAAGTCCGAGCCCATATCAGTTAAGGGAAAACATGCGGCACGCCTATAGCCAGTAATAGCAAGCTGCAGGGCAGAGCCTCACTTAGCCTGTGCACACAGAGTATTGCTTCAGTCCGCTGCTGAAATTGCCAGAAATATTATTTTATACTGCAGTGTATCCCATCCTCACACAAGAGTAACAGGCTGCATGGCACACAGCCCTGGCCGCCAAATTGAAACATGACTCCCAGACCTGAAAGTGATTCATTTTAGACCAAATGGTACAACACAGCAAACCTGAACTAGCATGCAAAAACTTTCTTTGAAAAGATAAGAGTTGCAGCAGTTCTTAGCAGTAAAAAGATTGCAGCTACCCCAATGCCCCGATGCTTTGAGAACACAAGTTGCTGACAGGGTCTCCCCCAAGTTATTTTGCCTTGAAACTTCAAAAAAACCCCAACCGAACAAAAAAACAACCAACCAACCAAACAACAATTAAGAAAACGACATACAGAAAACCAACCCAAACCTGGAGCAAATGAGGATGAAAAAAAAAAAAAAAGAAGAAAGGGGGAGATTTAGGCAGCTTCTAACATTCACAGACAACTGAAATCTGTGAAGGTGTGAGCTTGTTTCACAGAGATATCCCCAAGAAAATTAAATTTAGACATTCCAACATATTTTTTTGATAATGAAAACTTTGCACATATTTCCATAGGAAGCAGTTTTCTGGAATCGTTCCCACTGTGGAGCTATTTTAAAAGAACATAGGAAAAGAAGTGAGAGGAAGAAACTTGGTCCCTCTGGTTCCACCTCTTGTCTTCTCACTTCAGTTTGCTAACGGCTTTTGTCCTCTAGCTTCCCTCCTGCTCCCCCCCGCTCCCGGTCTTTCTCTAATAAATCACACCCTTGTGCTTGTCATTCATCTTCTCCCTATCCTTTAACCTTTGTAAACATCATGGGTACACCGACACTGCTCCCATCGGACTTGAGCACGCTCTTCGTCCGAAGGACTGAGAAAGTCAGGAGAAAGAGGTGGCAACCATTTTTTATCTGGGACATTTTCCACTGCCTTAATTTGGTATAAATAACTCCAAAGTGAATTCGGGGTGGAAGGGGTGATGAAAGGCGGGGGGGGGGGGGGAAGGAAAAAAGAAAAATATGAGGTCAAACCCTAAGTAAGTCCTGTTAGCGTTCCTTAATCAAACAAGTGCCCATCACTTATTCTAGGCCAGCCCCGGAGACGTTAGTCCAGCAGGAATAGCAGCCTGACCCGAGCCCATCCCGAAGGAGCCCTTCGCCGGAGAGGACCCGACGGTCGCGCCGCCCGGCACAGCACTGCGCGCCGCGGGACTCAGACCAGGTTCGGAAACACGAGAGAAGCAGCCAAAGAGAGGAGACGACGAGCGCCGTGGGCACGGAGCCCTCGGGGAATGGGGAGCAGGCACCTTTTGGCGGGCGAGAATGGTGGGACCCCCCCGCCCCGCTCCGCCCCCGGCCCGGCGCGCTGCGCTTACCTGCGGGGGCTGCGCGGGCGCGGCTGGACGGAGCGCGGCGCCGCCGCCGGCGCGCACAGAGGGAGGAGGAGGAGGAGGAGGAGGAGGAGGAGGAGGAGGAGGAGGAGGAGGAGGAGGAGGAGGAGGGGAGAGAGAAGGAGGGAGGGAGGGAGGAATGAGGGGTGGGACGGGGAGGGACGGGACGGAGCGGAGCGGAGACGGACGGGGAGGGACGGGACGGAGCGGAGCGGGACTGGGAGGGGACGGGACGGGACTGCACGGCACGGCACGGGACGGGACGGGACGGGACGGGCTCCCTCCGCCCCCGCTCCGCCTGCGCGGCTCCGCCGGGCGGGCCCAGGTGTACCGCCCCGCCCGCCCGCCCGCGGCCGCGCTCCCCGCCGCGGAGGCTGCCGCGGTGGAATGCAGGTGTTTCTGGAACAGCCACAGTTCTCCTCCTGTGAAACTTTCGAATCTTCTGCCGATGTCGGCAAGAGGCTTTTGGGAGCCCCAGTCACAGGTACAGTTTACAGGTTCGCCGAGCCCTCATCCTTGGAAAGGCACAGGGTTGCACAACAGATAGTTTTCCACATTAGAATAAATATTTTATTATACAAAACCAGGTTCAAATTGTTTCTTCTTCCCCACCCCCTGCCTTCCATAAGTTTTTAGTGTGAAATAGTCAGATTTCATTGGATTGCAGGAGCATCTAGAAGCCACTTTTGCATGTACTTGCATCAAGTGAAAAGACGTATGTTGCACAACACTTGGAGTTCAGTAGCTGAAATGGCCAAGCATTTCTATCTACAATCTGTAGTAAGATTTCTGAGGAGGTTACCTACAGCTATACAAGCCATCAGTGCCTCCAGCAGCACAAAAGCCTATTATGAAGCACGAAGACCACTTAAAGCACTCGTATTTCTCAAGGACCCAAAAAGCAGTAGAGACAATTTTCAAGTATGATGTTTGCTTGTATGGCAACAACACTGTCTGCTACTGGCAATATCTGCTGCACCACAGGTATGGTTATTAACAAAGGTTTGGCATCAGTGGGAGCAGGTCTCTTGCTGTCATGGCTGGTGAGATGCTTTCTCTTTAGGAAGTTGTCAACACACAAACCTTATTTTTGTATTCAGCACTCTAATTTCGCTCTGAGCCTAGACCAACATGCTGAAAAGTTTTGTTAAGTACTCAGCAGGCTGTTAACTTTGGAAAGTGCTGGTTTTCATCTCCTACCTGTTCCAAGCAAGCTACCAAGTGTTTGCAAGAGGTGACCAAAAAGCATGTTCTGTTACAAGCTCTACTAGGTGGTTTAGCATCCACACACCACTTATGGTGACAGGTTTTAGTAGTTTGCTCACCTATGCACAGGCCACATCCGGGCTGGACAACTGCAGTCTTGAAACAATATGCTCAAACTGCATGTGTCCTCTCCTGATGGTAGGAAAGGGATGATATACATGAGTCACTGATTAGAGAGCAAGTCTTCAAAATGCAGAATTGACTATTCCAGTCTTGTGGCAGTATATCTGCTGCAGCTTCAGTATAAACCAGATTTCACTCATCTTTTTGGACAAACTGCCTGTACATGCCTACAAAATCTGTCCTGTCCTCACCCAGTTCCCAGATACCACTATAAGAACCAAGATGAACTTGAATGCAATCAAATCTTCAAGCAAAGGGTGGTCTGACAAGATTTATATCTCTGTGGGTAGAGACCTACAACCTCAGGCATGCAGGAGTCTTCTTCAGTAGGACAGTGCTTGCTGCTAAGAGCTACTACATCTGCAAATTGGAAATCACCACTGTTTAGCATCCCTATGGTTACTCAAAAAGTGCTGGTTAGGATGTCCTCTGCAGCAACTCCAGCTACTGACCCCTGAAGGAAAATAGCAGAAAATAGCATCCTGAGCTCATGGGAAAATAAGCATAAGATGGAATTATATGAAGGTACAATGATCGCAAACATTTTAAAGAAAACTGTTTTTGAGTCCAGTTTCAGCTAACTGATGTAGTTAAAGCAGCAATGTTTTTTCAGTTCTTATGTTTTCTGTTAGTGACTTCAGGCATGCTTGCTCAGCCCTGAAACATTGATTTGTCATTTATTCAAGGATAATGTCATTAATTCTCAGTCAGCCACTCTTGCTCTAAATAGAAAATATAGGGAATATTCAGTAAATCTTACAAACAGGCAAATATTGAAGGTCCAGGGAAGATCACATGGTCTGATGTTTAATGAATGTAACTGCTATGAGACTTGGCTGTGGTGCTCTGTGGTCTGAGACGTGTTTATGTAATTACACACAGATGTACTGAATTGCATTAGATAGGGAAGTAGTTTTCACATCCTTCAGTGTGGAAAAACTTTTGTTTCCAGAACAAACAATGTAAGTTCCATGTGCTCAATTTAGTGAATTGATTCAAATCGTAAGTATGCTTAACATGTGCAGACACTGATATACTTATATTTCATTCTCAGCATTCATAAAGTTTCAACTGAGTGGCAGCAAGATTAGTCATACAAACCCAGAAAAGTTAAACATCTAATTCCTCTTTGGTCTGGGCCTGGAAAGTACCTCTGGTGTTTTTAATTTTAAAAAAAATTCTGGGAATTTACACTTAAGATGTCTCTTCACTCTGTCACTTCTCTATGCAGCATACTCTGGTGTGGGTAGCAATGGATAATTTCATTTTGGATTGGAAATGTGTTGAAATTTTCAGTGCAATGGATGCTTTGAATGAAACATTTGATGAGATCACTACTAATTCCTGGGGAAAAAAATGGCATGCTTCAGATCTGTCTGAGATAGGAATAATTAGAGACCTTGAACAGCATATTCACTTTTTATTGATCAGTTTTTATTTCTTAGAGTCCCACCATTTGTGAAAGTCCCAGATTGCTAAAACATGTGTACATTACAAAGAACAGCTCCAACAATTCACAAAGAATAAAGCACTCTCTGGAGTCTGACTTTTTGCTCATTTGTTACGTACATACTCTCTGAAGCTCAGTGCTCATATGTTGGGGATCTCTGTTCAGAACAGGGTGCAGAGGAAATAACATTATCTACAGTTAGAAAACTGAGCAAATAACATTACCTAAAGTTACAAAACATGCTGTTTTCCAGAGAAACTTCAGACACATCAGAAATCTCACAGAAAGAAAGCATCCCTATCCTGTGGCAGTGCTTCTGCCTTGGTTCAGTCTCCTCGGGGCTCCTGCTATGATGCAACTGCAGTGCATGAGGTTCTGTGAGCCACAAATTCCTCTAAAACCTCCAAGTTCTCAAGGCAAAAGAGCAGCTTTTTCCATGGAAACTCGGTCTCTCCCTGGTTCAGCCTCCTATTATCTGGACCTGAGGATATCCTATTCCTTCTGAAAAGTAGCAGATTGCTGAAAAGTGAATGTGATCATAGTGCTCCTGGAAGACAAGCTTTGGCTCTTCGTGGCTTTCTGCCCATGCCCAGCCCCTAACAGCAGGATTGTAAGGCCAGGATTGAAGGAAAAATGGGTGTCCATAGGTGCCTGAGCATGCTGAGGATTAGGAATATATCCACAAAAGCAGAGGAGGTGGTTGATTGTCACAGCCTTTATGGCAAAATGTATCAGATCAGGCTGTTTAGACAATGCCAGCACCAGAAATAAGAGCAGTGTCTGTCCAAGTGAGCAGGGATCAGGGCTCTTCGTGAAAGAAGGTTTGGGTTTGTTCTGGCACTTGCAACATCCATGTTGTCTTGAGATGACTGGACTAGGGTTTGCAAGATGCTTCAGGTAGTTACCACTGAAGATGAAAAGGAGTTCAGTGCATTAGTGACTAATCCAGAAACAACTCATACAGAACCATAAACCTCTGTGTTATTGTTAACAGTCTTATGGATCACATGCCACGAGATGCATCAAAGAGAGCTGATGGCTGTGTGAAGCATATGGGGTTTGTCTGGAGCGTGCATGGGGGCAAAAGGTTGCCAGGAGGCTCCTGGATGGGAGGCCAGGAAGCTGTTGGTTGTGGCTTCACTGTGGAGAGGGAGGCGAGACAGTGAGGAGGAGCCACATTTTTGTGGTAAGCACAGGCTCAGGGATAGCTGCAGGTTCCATGGAGGGAAGGTGTGGGGAGAGGCTGGGCAAGCATCTCCCATGGGAAGCATTGAACACTCCCAAGTGTCCTTCAGCTCTGTGGAACACCTGCATTGCAGCCTGGGGCTGGGTCACCACTGCTGTTTCATGGAAGCTCTGTGTTCATGCTGCCCAAACACTGCTACTCATTCAGCCTTCTGTTTCGCAGGTTGTTGTAAAACCTTTATTTGTAGGGTGTTAAGGGATAACTAGATAGTGAATGTTCTGATTTGTCTTTTCATCAAGCACAAGGCTCTGATCTGCCATAAAATTACTGAAAACCCCCTTCTAATGAGGGGGAAATGAGGATGCAGGGAAAACAATGAAAGCTTTACCTCCAGAAAGTGCAGTGGCAGCTGTTGGGTCCATTGCTTCAGCACCTGCCCCTTTGGCTCTAACTGCAATGTCCAATGAACATAAAATCCTGCTCCAACAGCAATCCTTAATCAATCGACAGCATCTAAAATCCATAATTTATCCTGTCTGTGTCCTTTCATTTTGAACTGGATGATATTTTTACACCAATAAATTGAGTGCCATGCCTCTGTACTGTATATAGCTTTGTACATCAGTTTGGTCTGGTTAAATGCCAGGTCTTACATGGAGCTCCTGGAATGAATCCAGCAAAGGACAACAAAGAGGCTGGAACATCTCTCTTACAAGGAAATGATGAGGGAGCTGGGCCTGTTCAGCCTCAAGAACAGACAGCTGAGAGGGGACCTCTTCACCATCTATAAATATCTGAAGGGACAGTGCCAAGAGGAGGGAGCCAGGCTCTTCTTGGTGGTGCCAGTGGTGCCAAGCAGTAGGACAAGAGGCAATGTACAGAAACTGATGCTCAGGAATTTCCACCTGAACATGAAGAAGAATTTCTTTTCTCTGTAGGTGAGTGAGAACTGGAGCAAGCTGCTGAGAGAAGTTGTGGACTCTCCCTCACTGGAGATATTCTAGAAGCATCTGGAGACAATCCCGTACTATGTGGTCTGGGATGACCCTCCTTGAGCAGAGAGGTTGCACCACATCACCTGCTGTGATCCTTTCCAATCTTACTCATTCTGGGATTCTGTGGGCTTTGGAAAGCTGCTGGAGCTATAATTTGAAATAGTAAATAATGCCAAGTGAAAAAATCAGCACTACATTAGAATTTTTCCTTCAAGAGACAGTATTTCTTACTAGGGTCTTAATGTTTTTATTTTTACTGAAATAATAATTGACCCCTTCTTTCCCTTCTTTCTTTTCTAGAGCTTCAGCAGCAGAAGACACTAAAAGTTTTCCAAGAGGTGCCATGTGCACAATGGGATGAGTAACACACACACAAACCCAAAGGGGAAATAGTGTGGGACTGAAGATTTAACTGACCAAAACTGAACAAAATCCCCCAAAATCCAGCCTTTCCAAAACACAGGATAGGACCTGTAATACTAGCTGAGCAATAAAGAATTTGGATATATTTAGTTAATGAAAGCTCTTGCTGGAAGGTAAGATTGGGTCATTTATGTCTGCACAATAGCAGCCCTAGTGTAGAACATATGAATACCAGATGGCTGGAACAGTTCCATTAATGAACTGATGCATTCATTGTTCTGAATTTGATTTTGTAGCTTTTTACTTATAATGATTTGATTGCACCACCATTAAAAATCTTCAATAACCTCAGAATTCCTCAGAATGCAAAAGAGGAGATGCCTCTGTCCCCACTTTCCACTGACCTGCAGGTCTGCAACACCTCTGTCAGTCAAGCTGATGAATACATTTCATGCTGTTTTCTTAGTTCTTCAATTTAAATAATATATGTAGGATCCATGCACAATATATTATTTCTTCTAAGGCACAGGAAAATGCATTCCAGGTGACACTCCATTATAGTCAATGGGGTTATCCTGTGATGGATATGTAGAACAAAAGAAAATCATAGCTGTAGGTATGTAGGGAAAAATTCCTTCCAGATATATGCAAATACAGGAACAATGTCAGGCACTAGGAGACACACTTTTCCTCCAGAGCAGATGCCTCCTTTATTAAATATAATTTCTAGTGCAATAATCTTTCTGGTCTCCAAGCTTAATTAATGAACAGTCTAGGAACCCTCTTTATGTGTATGTTTCCACAGGCAGTTTAATTTTTCTGGCTCACACAGTTCCTCTGCTTTCCCTCTGCTTCAATACTCTACTCCAACATAGGCTCTATCTTCATTGTGGCTCTGCAGACACTTTTTGTCACAAAAAGGCCTGGTGTAGTTAGTTGACAAACATATGTCTATCCTTTGTGGCTCATCACTGATCCTCATGTCTGAACAGACCTAAAGGGAATGAGAAAAAAAAATTCTAGAATATTAGAATAGTATTAGCAGTGAGTAAAGGATTTCCATCAGAGCAGGGCTTTTGCTATACACCTGTCTTCGAGAAGCTGGAAAGACTCCAGTCCCTAGTGTCAGGAGTGACCCCAGTCTCTTATTCCATATTTTACTTCCATTTCAATCCATTTGAGGTTGCACTTATTAAGAAAGCTAAAATTAGAGTAAAATAAATAAATAAGACCCAAAAAACAATGACTACAAACAGAAGGGAAATAATAGAAGTAGATAACTGTGGATGCAGACTGCTCGCAAGACCCTTGGAGGCAAGTTCTTCTCTTCCCTGGGGCTCCTCTGCCTCCTTTTTCACCTAGCTACTTCAAACCCCTGATGGTGTTGGTAGAGATTAGTTATCTCTGATACTGCTTTTTTGGGGCAGGGCCACACCAAGAAAGAAGCAGAGGTCAGGTGGCAGGGGGAAATTCTCATGCCAACCCTCCTTAGCAGGCAGGAGAGGGCATGGATATCAGATGGCAGATATCATGAAGGCAGGAGACATGGATATCAGATAACAGAGCTGGAAGCCCATTTTTGAAGGCACTCCATTTTTCTAAGAAGAACATCCCAGGTTTTTCCTCAGATGCTCTGTGAGGTTTGCTTCTCCTGAACTTCAGCATCATGTCTCAGGGACACTAAAGGACAGGAAATTATCTCCAGCTGTAAGAATGGTATTCACACCATATTATTACTTGTTACACAGACACTGTTAGGATTATCTAACACCCATCCTGTAGGTGTTGGGCTCACAAGAAAGCTGCAGGAGACCCTTCCATGTCTTTCTGGAATAGCGGGAGAGGACACTCTGGGGCACTCCGGATGGAAAGAGATGTGTAGGTTTGGATTCAGTTCCCCACCTACAGAGAGTAAGCTAGGATGATCAAGACATCTGAGGGCTTTTCTCAGCTCCCCAGGAGCAAAGCCCATGTAATCCAGCTGCTGCACCCTTAGGAGTGCCCTGGTGGCTGGCTGCCACAGCACTGCTTTCCCAATCATGCTGATGCTGGGCACTCGGTGAAATGCCCCTGCTCTGCCTCACCAGCACAGAGGAAAACCTTGGGATCATTCCAGCCTTGTTAGTTAATAATTGAAGGCCTAGTTGCCTGCTACTCCCTTTGCCATTTAGGGCTGAATTGCTGCTTGTGTTTACAATCCCACACATAGTATTTGCAGCATTTGTTTGCAATTGTTCTTGTAGTTCCTTTGTGTTTCTTTCACCGGGCAGGCAGAGTAAGGGCTTCAATGGAAAACAAGTAGAAAGCCATTTGTTTAATGCCAGCAAACTAGGGAGACATAGTCTCTGACCTCATCAACTAAAGCCACTTTAAACCTGATGGAAGTCTAAGCCCATATTTTCAAAAGATGAGCACACCTTTCTTGGTGGCATATCTATTTTTTTGATCAGCTGCCAGATTTTGGCTGGCTTGGACTGTGATTTCCCAAGATTTCTAGATGCCCAGCTCTCCATTGAATAGGAAAAAGGTGTTCAAAGTGCATGGTAATTTCCATAGTAACTCTTCGGAGACATACTTGCCCTGATGGTGACCTCCTCAGCACTGGGAGAAACAAAAACTAGCTCCAGCTCTGTGCCATAAAACAAACCTGGGGCCCCATCAGATTTTGGTTTTTAATTTTTCCCTTCAGGGGCCTCTCAAGCAGCACAGAACAGAGTCACCCAGGAGGGACAGAGAGGAGTCTCAGGAGGGCATACAGCCTCTGCAGGACCCTGTACTGGGGCAGCGAAGTCAGGAACAAGAAAAGCAAAAGTAAAGGGACAGAAACCAAGTCCCCTGTGTCATCACCCACATGTCAGAAAGTGCACAGTGCAACGAAGGGAGTATAAAGGGAGGAGGAGAGATGTCAGGCACAAAGCTGAAATGTTTCTCTATGTGTTTGTTTATTTGTTTTATTTCTCAGTACACAGTTGGTAATTAGCAGCTTGTTAATTGGCAATAGAATATATTGGTTGAAATTTCCTGTCACAGAACTGGGGTTTTCAGACCATGACAGAAATAAGCTGTTTGGTAGGCAGAAGAATACTGGGTGCTGATACCTATAGTTTTGTTTTTGGTAGTAATGACTATCAGGTTGTTCAGGATTAGTAATATTTGAATTAAAGTCCTTGCTCTACCATGGCTTAAGATCTTCAAGCCAAGAGCATGTATATATTTTTATGGAAAACATGCTTTATCAGTCATCAATTTTGCACATAAAGGATGAGTAGCCAAGGCAACCTCTGTGGCAGCTATTACACTCGTGGTCAGACTTAATTACTTTTCCCTGAGCCTTCAAGTGCAGAAGTATGTAATATATTGAGTGAAAAGGGCCAGCTTGATTGTGCATCAGTCTGAACAAGAAACATCCTGACTTCCAGAAAGTAATAACTGTGTCAAAATGGAAGGGAAAAAGGTGTGCTGCATTACAGGAACGAGGCACTGACCTCTACAGAGGTTAACAGGCAACGTACCCAATGGAGATTTTTTGTTCATTAGGAGGAAACATGATAGTATAATTAGAAACAGGCCATGCTGTATGGTTTTACCCACTACTACTATTCAACAGAGTAGAATAGACGAAGGTATTCACTAGTTTTGGGATTGAATTAATGACCAGAAAGTTAACAGTCAGTGATTAAAATGGACATTAATTTTTTTCCCCATAGGAATCAGGAGATAAACTCGTAATTGAATATTTGGGCTTAACATCAGCAGAATAACGGTAATTTTTATGAAGATGATTTTAAAAATTATTTTATAATTAATGAACAACATGCACCATTTGAATGATCGTTAAGTGGATGCGCCAATCAAATGCAATAGGAAATCTTTAATATATCACCTGAGACTGAGCCCTTCAAATTGTTCTGGAACCTGTCCACAGAAGATCCTGGGCCAAAATTCAGTGTCCAGATCATAAGCTGCGCATGAAGTTTGAAAACAAAGAGATTTTCTTTCTTTGAGGTAAGTGTACGTGTCCTGTGAAGGTTAACAGGAACTGCAGAAGCATT
Source organism: Passer domesticus (assembly GCF_036417665.1). Taxonomy (NCBI): domain Eukaryota; kingdom Metazoa; phylum Chordata; class Aves; order Passeriformes; family Passeridae; genus Passer; species Passer domesticus. The sequence continues at coordinate 70,635,781 of NC_087512.1, forward strand.
TGCCGTACAGGGAAGTGTATTAAAACCCCGCACTATTAAATTGCTCAACCATAAATTTGGTCTTTAGCAGTTACAGAGATATATTGAAATTTGGAGTTTTCCTTTCTCAGCAAAAACTCTCAAAAAAAGTTGCAAAATATTGAGGTTGAACGGGAGAAATAGGTCAGGGTGCAAGCTTGTTTGTCTCTATACACTGGGAGCCTTACCACTGAACTGCACACACTTGTGGCCACTTTCTTAAGCTATGTAACATTGAGGCTTCACAAATCTGCCCTCTTCAGACTGTTGTCTGTTGAACTTGTTCTAGCTGGGAAGAACTTAAGCCATGGATTTGACCCAATCTCTTAGTCAAAGAAATTATTCCTGACTCAGGTGGAGTAAGGCTTGAATCACTGGAAACAGCAATATCACTGTGCCTCTTTCCATTTGGCTGGCATCTATTGGACAAGATGCATAGCCTGAAAAAGAAATAAGCAGACAAAAAGCAGAAATAATTCTTCTTTTCAGAAAACATCCCCCAGGTACCATTTTGATTCACGTCATCGCAGAAATGCATCTCACTTTCTGACACATAGTAAAAAATACATGTATTTGAAAATTACAATGACAAAAAAGAAGGTTTCCCTTTTGTGTGACTGCAAAAAATCTATCTTTTTTTCTTTGAGGAGTGTTTGAGGACTATGAGCAGCTGGATGAGTCAAGTGAAATCCACTTCTCTGGGCTCTTCCCAGACAAGGGTGAGCACTGTTGCATGGTAGTGAATCTTCTTGCAACTCAGATAAGGTGAACTTATGTGATCCTGTAAGCACTGAATAAGAGAACCTATTGTGTGAGAAATTGGAAAAATCCTGATGGAAAATAATTTAAAAAAATATTTATGAGAGTACTGGCATTGTGTACATTCTGTAAATTTTAAATAACAATCTGTACAATGTGCTATGTAAGGCTTTTGAGTACCATGGTTTATTACACCTTCCTGAACTTTGTGAGGATAGCTTTTAAATTTGTTGCATTAAAGAATATATTCTCAGGCAAACTGTTCTGGACCTGATTATTGTCTTTTTCCTTTTTGAATTGTGACCCATTCTTTGTGCCTAGCATGATTCAGCCAAACTTTTACCTACTGCAGTAACTGAAAGTTTACATTTTTTTGGAGAGGTAGTACCTAATAATAAGAAGACCATGAAGTCATTCACACAGCCACATGCATAACTTGTGTGAACTCCAGAAATCAGTAACTACCACAAAGTACAGAGGTCGTAGAGCAATGATGAGTTAATGTTTGGAGTCAAAATCAAGTACTCAGTGTCAGTAAAGGGCCAATATAATTTAAGGGGCTTTTATATGAGAGTGTCCACACCACTGTCTGCATGCCTAGGTAGCTTGGCCTGTGACTCCCATTGGTACCTGAAAGGAGCGTGACAGAACAATATCTCTCATATTCAAAATGGGAATACAGCCTTGTATTTTAGCACATTCACAGGAAGCCTGAAGCCTATGTGCTCCTTGTGACTCAGGACTGGTTGTTTCCAGATGCTCTTTTGGCCAGTCATTCAAGCGAGGACTTCGCACAGTGCTGCTCCTCAAATTGCAAACCTCCTCACACTGCCCATTCAGCAGAACAAATACCCGTGCTCTCTGGGATGAAGCCTGAGAATAAAAGCCAGCAGGACTTCCCTGTTCTGCTCCCTACTGAGTCAGGAGCTTGGGCTTTCTTATGCCAAAAATTTATTGGCTTTACATTGCTGGAAGTACAAAATACTCTGAGTACAGGAAATAGGTTATCTCTCATAGTAAGTCTGCTGCCTGTGCAGAGCAGGAAAAACTCCTTTCAGCATCCTTGGCATGATGAGAACATACCTGTCTGTGTCTGTACCACCCCATTCTAGTTTCCACTCTTCCTCCAAGAGTCTACCAAGAACGGTGAATCTGCTTCTCTTCTACCTACATATGGATTTTATCTGGAGGAGGATTATCTTCAGGTGGATAGTGAATGGTTGCCTGTAGAAAATGTATCTGTTTCCTAGAAAGTCACCATCCTTAGAAACTCTCATCCACATGGAGTAGTGGAGGTTAGGTTGGAGGAAGGAGAAGGGGGGAGAAGGGTGGGATGTGCAGCTCTGGGACCCATCTGTGAGCTGGGCACCTGCTGCAGTCCTGAACAGCTCCCAGGACTTCTGGAGCATGCCAGGGTCAGAGGTTTCAAGAAGAGAGTCCCTCAGAATAGGGAATGAAAAGGGGAGCCTTGAAAACTGAAATTAGTAATTCCAGTCAAAAAATACATATTCTCATTTCAAATGTTCCATTTAAATACATCTATGCAAAACTTGGTCAAAGTAACACTAGGAATTTGTAAACTCTTTGAGGCAGAAACCAGGCTTTGACAGACTCTAGAAAAGGGAAACATCAGCTTTAAGTGGAACCCACAAGTACTATGGTTTAAAGCAAACAACAAAAATGCAGCTGGTGCAGGGCCACTCCATACATCTTTAGCTGTTGTAAGCGTGTGACTCTTGGCATGGAGTTTTAAATAACGTAAAAGATACATTGGCATAGAGTATCCTGACTACTGACCACATCTCGCTACATACTCTCACTGACACAGATATTGTGCTGGTCTCAGTCTGTGCTGCACACTTCCAGCTCTGTGCAAACTGCTACAATGACAAATAGACATGAACTGGAGCTCCTTGATGGCATGGCAGCCACCAGAGTGGCCTTGCTCTGCCAGCTGGCAGTGGAAATGTCAGACCTGACTCTCAGCAATGCAGAACACAGGATGTGTGGTGCAGGGCCACAGAACATGGGGGAAAAATAGAGGCCTCCATGACAAGAAGCAGCCAGTCTCCAAGAGCAAAACAAATCCTGTGGTGGGATTTTAAAATGATCATGTCACAGCTTGGATCCACTCTGTAGAAGCTCCACCCACCATTGTGCAATGGCAGACTTGGTGGCTCACAGGTGGCAGAACTGTAAAAAGCCAGGAAACCATCAAATAAGCACAGCTGTGACCCATAAAGTTCACTTCCACCATGCAGCAAATCTGAAAGGAGGCTAACTCTGAACATTCCTCCTCCTCTGGTCCATGAAGCACTTGACATATGGATCGCTTGGTGCTGGGGATAACACCAAAGATGTAAACCTGGCTATCAAACCCTCTTCTAACTCCACCACTGCCAGTGTGCTGCTGCCATTAAGGAAAACTGTGTTAAGGAGATGCCTTTTGTTGAATCACATGGAGTGAAAATACTGGGTATAGAGCAGAAATGTTGGAAGGCTCTGTAGTGTTCTGAGATTCCAAAGAAAAAACTTACCAAAAAGCAAGAAAACTGAACTTGGCAAAACCAAATGTATGGCATAATAATAATAATAATAATAATAATAAATAATTATAAAATGCCTTTTGTCTTCAATATTATCCAATGGGTTTAATTGTTTCCTTTTGCAAACAACATGTTCTGGAGAAGAGTCAAAATTTGCCTTTCGTCCAAGAATTGTGGTGCTGTCCAGCCATCTATATGCTACAGGAATGTGGGGGCAAAACAGATCACTTGTACTTTTTAAAAAAAAAAGTTTAGACCATACCTGAAGACTTTACCTAGGATGACTGTTTTAAAAGCAAGTATATTTCTCTTTCATTTTTGTTAAAACTGGAGTCATTGGTGATGCCATAAATCTCTCCTGCCAGCAGTAAAAGACTTGTTTTGCCCTGTAGGCAGGACTGATTTTAGATTTCATCTAAAGATTAAGATTTGATCAATACATATTTTGTGTATCTGAACATTTTAGTGAGAAGAGGAAGGCCGCCTTTCAAAAGCTGACGTAACTGCTGGAAGCAGAAATGTACATGCCAAAGGACACACATTCCTCCTTATCATTTGGGTCTCTTCCTTTCAAAGCAAACTGACCTCCTTTGTCTGTGTCTACTTCAAATTGCCAGTCACTTTACTATGAAAGAGACTTCTAAGCTAGGTCTAATAAACACCTCTGTCATACTGAATATCTCTTGTAATACAAGTCCTCCAGTGTTGTTTACAGACAATACCACCTTCTTGTGTCTTTGAGAGGTGTGCTCTGACAGAAGCAACCAGAACTGACCTTGGTAGAAGTGATCATTTATCAGTAGGAGTGGGAGAGCCAAAGCTACAAACATGTAAACCATAGCAGTGTTAAAAGGCTTGTGTCTGTGTTGAAAACAACAAAAACCCAAACCCAAATCTACCAAGAATTACACATCTCTACTCTTTTGTTTAATCTTAGACTGTGTAGCCCTTGCGTGGTGCTGTTAGTGAGGAAGAGATTGTATGAAAACTCCTGTGAGTCATGACTACAAAAGTGCTTGTTTCTTGCCCACCTGCTTGCTTACCCTTCACTACATCTTAGTCCTTTGCTGGTGGATCTGGAAACTCTTTCTGCTGCAGCAGCATCTCTCCTGCCTCTGAGGCTCCACGCAAGGGGATCAGGACTGTATTGCACCAGGTATGAACAGATATTCATACTTTCTAAAGCTTTCAGACTAAATAAGCAGAGAGCAGGAGACGGAAGAGGTGTGTTGTCCATTAAGGAATGAGGGATATAGAGATTTGCTCAAAGCTGTCCATGTAGTTGCTGTCAGAGCTAGCAGTTGAAAACTTGGGGAACTCCCAAGTGACAGAAAGAAGAAACTAGACTTGTCGAATTTTTGCCCAGCTCTGATTAAAAGAAATGAAAATATACTTTAAAAATAAACTCAAAGATTTTTATGATTGATATGTATCAAAATATACACCAATAAAACCCCTCCTTTCTCAAACGCAGATTCTGTGTACAGACACACATGAAGAAGTCAGAGTTAAAGTGGGTGAAGTTTGGTTTACTCATCTGAAACTGTGCCTGTTTACATATGGCTGAATTAGAGGTATTATGTCTTTGACAACGTACTTCATTAATATTTTTGTACAAATGCATCTACACCACAATCTCCAATGGCTGTCTATTACCCTGTTTTTCACTTGTTTAAACTTTTCACCTTCCTGCTGAGTTCCTAATGGAACAGTTTCCTAATGCTCTGGTTCTGGAGTAGTGTTTTTGGTTTGTTTTTTTTTTTAAGGTTTCTGAAGATTGCCCAGCACTTTGAGTAAAAGCTTTAGTAATAAATATATAACACTGGGACTGATCCCTTTGCCCTTCCTTATTCTGAGGTTCCTCTTTTGATTTCAAGAACAGAATCAGCTGAGCAAGACGCCACGCAGCACAAATAACATTGGCAGGAAGACCCACAAAGCAGAAACAGAACTCCTGTCCTTCAGCCAGAAGGCATTATAATTTCTATGACGAAGAAGATCATGTTGCACTTTTGTTCCTACAGTCACAGTAAGAGGAACAGTCAGTTCTCAGAATACATGATTTTATTTTAAGGAGTGTTGCATGGTAAAGAGAGCTGAGCTTACACTGCAGCTAGGCTCCTGCAAAGAAAATTCAGATCATGGAAAATGCAGAGTAGGTGCATTAATATAAGGCAGAACATGTACTGGAAAAAAAAAGACAGTGCTGCAAGAAGCTCCTTCTTTACTGAGGAGTGGATTGAGTGGAAGGGCATACTGGAAGAATAATTTACATTATCGAGATACAGCAGACATCAAGCTGTAGGTGGAACAACTGGATATCAGTCTGTGAGGAAGAACTGGAGAAACAGAGTGATGTGGAGATCTTCTCAGGAAAGAAAAAAAACACAATGAAAACTCTTGCAAAGCTCACTGGAAAACTCCAGGTGAGGGAGTGAGGGACATGAGGAAGCAGACAGAGCAGGCAAGTGCAAAGCAAAAGAAGTAAGTGAAGAACTAATGATTGAAGCAGAAACTGCAGTGAAGTGGGCAAACGCAGAGCCTTCTCCCAAGTGACAATCTGCAAAAGAAGAAATGGGTGCAAAGAAGCAAAGGTGCGAAGCATCCTCAGATTTGGGTAGAACAACACATTAAAAAACAATAAAAGACATGGGACTTCCAGTTAGTTCCACCTTAATACAGTTTCCAATGAAATGTGGGAACTTAGTCAAGATATCATTAATATCACTCTAATAGAAATGTCAGCAATACAAGCTGCATTGAGAATATGAAAAACAACAGAGCAGCACTAATGCTAAGGATATGTGACATCCACAACTTACAAGAAACTATGGCAGAGATCAGCAGTGATGCCTGAGGAAAAAAGAGATCCCCCCAGTATCCTGAAAACACAAAATTATTGTCAAAATGCTCCAAACTGGGATTGCAAGAACCATGATGTCTAGAAACAAGTCATGAACTGTATCTAATCTGAAAAGTTTTCTGCAAATGCTGCACTCCATGAAGTAAAAGGAGCAATAGATGGAAAGTTTTGTGAATAGTTTGGATATAGGCTAGCCCTGTACAGACTAGATACATCCACTTAGCCCACTTTAGATATATGCAAAACAAATCACTGGCTTTCAAAGCTTCCAAAATAGCTTGAGGAAATCTTTGTTATTGGCTTTTTTGGTCCTAGAGAAGCTTGCCTGCTGTGATTCATAACAATAAGGAAGAGAAAAGTCAAGTGCTGCTGACAAAGAGTAAACAGTGATTTAGCATAAACACCCCTTAAAAATGTGGCTGTTTTTCCTTTTCATTGATATTAGGATTTGTCATGGATGGACAGTGTCAATGTGCAGTAACAATACCAATCCTGGAAGTATGGAAACTGCCTCTATACTTTTGACAGCACAAATGTCCCTAGGTACAACTCATTGCCACTGTGTCACAGTGCCCAGCTTCTCAGGAGTGGTCATAAAAGAAGGGCTAGATCATAGAATCGTTAAGGTGGGAAAAGACCTCTAAAATAATCTCTGTAAAGGTAGAACCACCATCTTGTTCACCACTAAACCATGTCCTCAAACACAATTACCACACATTTTTTAAACTTTTCCAGGAATGGTGACTTCACCATTTTCCTGGGCAACCTCTTCCTTGCAACTCTTTCAGTGAAGAAATTTTTCCTAACATCCATTCTAAATGTGGTGCAACTTGAAGCCATTTCCTCTTACACTGTCACTTGTTACCTGGGAGAAGAGACCAACCCTCACCTGGTGGCATTCCCCATTCAGGTGGTTGTAGAGGGTGATAAGGTCTCATTCAAGCATCTTTTTCTCCAAGTTAAACAGCCACAGCTCCCTCAGCCGCTTCTTGTCAGACCTATGCTCCAGACCCTTTCCAATCTTCATTGCTCTTCTCTGGACACACTTCAGCACCTCAGTGTCTTTCCAGCAGTGAGGGGCCCAAAACTGGTGACAGGACTTAAGGTGTGATCTCACCAGTGTCAATTACAGAGGGACAGTCACTGCCTTGATCCTGCTGGCCACACAATTGCTGGTACAGGCCAGGATGCCACTGGCCTTCTTGGCCACCTGGGTGCACGCTGGGTCAGGTTCAGCTGGATGCTGACCAGCAGCCCCATGTCCTTCTCTGCTGGAGCCACTTTCCAGCCACTCTGTTCCCAGCCTGTAGCACTGTAGGGGTTGTTGTGACCCAAGAGCTGGACTTGGCACTTGGCCTTGCTGAACTAATTCATTCAGCTGGTCTCAGCAGCCTGTGTTTGCATGGCTTTCCAGAGTGCATGCACTCTACATATATGTTTCTTTGGTAGGATATATGCAAAACTAACCACTCTAAAATTTCCAGTGTTTCTGGCCACGTGATGAAAGGCAAATATTATGCCATGGCTGTGACCTGTGATCATATCTTTTTCATCCACTCAGCATCTAGTAGTTACTTGAAGGAGTGGATCATCATGCATCCTCAAGTTGCCTGGGCTACACATGTTCAGAGCTAAGTTCCTGAATGCTTTCAAGGGCCTCTGGGACAAGCTAAAGGGCAGAGAGTCATCAGAATCACACATGCAAGCTACTTCGTAAGATCCTCTTCTTATCTATGCACCTGATAGTAGGCTGATATATTTATCTTGTGGCAGCAGCACACATCAAGTTGCTATCACTGTGGGGAGTCCTGTAACCCCTCCTTATTCACATGACAGACTCATTTTCTGGTTATAAAATAGTATCAGATCCAAGTAAGACTTAAATTGCAGCTCTTGGTAGTTGACCGTTGTCTGCATTCCTCTGCCAGAACCAATGGAAGTGTGCTTATTCCCCTGGAGGACACTTCCTGATTTCTTTGCCACAAAAATCACTGACAGGTGAGCTGCTATAACTTCATGATGGCTCTTAAGGCTGTCCTCCACTGACTTTTAGCCAGCTACAGAGCACAGACATGGCTCTGTAGCCAGGTTATAGAGCACTCTTGTCTTAGATGCAGTTCTTTTGCATCCATACTACTGCTTTTCACATGCATTTTGCAATGTGGCATTTCTGAGCAGTTTTTTTGTAAATTCACAGAACAGGTGACCATATATAGGATGTGATGGTCAGTTTCTCATATTCATTTTGTGATCACTTCAGTGCATCATGTCAGCTAACTCCTTATTAACGCACTGGTATTTGTAACGAGGTCCATAGTTTTGGAGAAAAGTTATCTCAGCCCTTCTGCTGGTGCTGGTAACACTGGAGGTATAAGTCAGCAGCAGGTTGAAATTCTTGCGGAGTTTGCAGGGTTTGACTCAAGGAAGTGAGAATTCACTGCCTCCTCTGATATGGAGAGGAAACATTTACAGATTCTCCCAGCAGAGTCTTCAAAGGGTGAGGCAGGAAAACATGTGGTGAACATGTGGATTTCAGTGGGAGGTGGTTCTGCTTGATGGATATTTTTCCTCTGTCAGCTTGTAACACAGACAGCAGACCCTGAGGGAAAAATGGGGTCACACCTAGGACTGAAAGCTCTGCTTGTGCTGAAGCAACAGGCAGAGCTGCCATTGCAAGCATTTGCCATTGCCAACCACCGATTTGCTTTAGTGGGACAAACATGGAATTGCAAGGAAAGGTGAGCACATTCTGTAATGGATGTTTCCTCAGCCTTAAATCTTTTCATTTTGTGGAAGCTTGTCAGCAGACGGAGAAAGAAGGGCAACTCCTCCTGCTTTGCTTCACTGCTTCACCAACTAATTATCACTTATACGTTGCACTTGTATAACTGACAATCCCAAAATTAATTAAATCCTTCCAATCCTTAGAACTCCAGTTGGGTTGCTGTATTTTACCATTGTATTTAGTCAGTCAGTAGCGGAAGGAAATTCTTGTTTAGAACAGAAAATTGTCTGAATTTCTCAGCCTCTGCTTGTATCTTCCAGAACCCAGATTCTTAAAAGAAAATGTCCTTATGGTTTGAAAACAGAAGTAATATAAAGAAGCCTTCTGCTTTTTCTTTGTTCAAATAACACCACAAGAGCCTCCTCTTTGTCACTCATGACCCTGTGCTGCCTATAATGTGTACACAGGGTAATTTCATGTCTCTGGCTCATCTCATGAAGAAACAAGGCATTCCTTCCTTTCTGCCTTGATCTTCAGGCCAAAGAGCCAAGCTCTGCATATTGCCTGCATGCAGAAGTGTTTCTGCTGCACTGGCATGACCTCAGCAGCTTCTGCACAACAGATTTGCAAGGAAGCTTTGCGCCACCAATGAGTAGAAAGAGGATTCCAAGACACTAGGAAAATGTGAAAACGACTCATGTGCCTTAGCAATTTTAGCAATACTTTCTTTAGTTGATCAAAAACTGGGAAGGTTAGGAAGAGGCTGCTAGTTGTTAGCACAAAGAAGTTTTTCACTCAGTGGAATGCTGTATGTCCTTTATTTCATATGTAATTTTCCTCCAGCAAAGAAGACAGAAGACATTTTTTTCCCCTTCTTTCATCAGCTAAGATGGTTAGTATCTGAAGAGCACAGGCATCAGTCAAATTTTTTTCAATATTCTCAGAACCAATAAGATGAAAACAAGCCCAAAATCTTTCATGCACAAAGAAGTTACAAGTCTGTTTCTCTAGATATTGTTTGTCTCAATATTGTTTCTCTCTCACAGCCACTTTGGTATTAATTTGATTGATTTAATGAGCAAAGTAACAAATCACAACATCAGAGAATATGTTGGAATATATTCCAATATGAGTTGGAAGGGACCCACAGGGATCATCAGGTCCAACCCTTAGCCCTGCACAGCACCACCCCTAAGAATAACAGCATGTTCCTTAGAGCACCCACCAGCAAAGTAGAAAAAATAATTGAATGCAGCTCCTTCTCATTACCCTGGGTGGCTTGTGCCTAGTGCTGGATAGAATGAGAGCCAATGAAAAATAATAATTTTGACACTAAAGCATCCTGACGTGAGTCTAAGTTCAGATCAGGAACACAGCAGGGAGGAATGGAGATGACCTTCTTTCATGTTCCAGAGCAAAGTCACATTCCAAGCAAGGAAAGGATGGGATAATGTCCGGATTAGAGATTCCTCAGTAAAGGATGTGATGCTGTTCAGGAACTGTGATATTCCAATAATTTGCACCTGGTCAACAAAGTTTTTGATATACTAGGAAAAGAAGTCATGCTTCCAAGTGGAACACAGGACAAAGACTCTTACCACAGGAAAGGGTCATGGGTAAGAGTGAGCTCTATGCCTTCAGCATGACTTATGAGCAGGTCAGAGGTAACAAGTGGAACAAATCACAGTTCCACAAATACTTTTCATGCCATTTAATGTCCTGCTGCTTCATCATTCCATGAAGACACGGAGCAATTGCAAACATGTGAATGCAGCAAGTTCCATCTGACTTCAGCAGTGACTTGCATAGGCTCTGGAGTAATCTGCAGCCTCAATACAATTGAGTTGTGTTTGGAAAAGCAGTTAAATACCCAGACGCCCAACAGAATCTCTTAGTCTGTGCAATTGGGCTAGGAGAAAACAATCCTTCCTTATTGGGCTTTTCTATAAGATTAATTTGTCTGGAAGCAAAAATTGCTCCTGTCTAATGGAAACAATTCCCTTCTTTATCTTCATATTCCCGTCTTAAAGTTACTCAAAAGATAAAGAAAACTGTAGGAGAATTCCAGAATTTCATCATGGGAAGTTTCTGAGTAAATTTAGTTTCTTCCTGTCAGAAGTCCAAATCCTTCTAGCTTCCTGTGTCCTCTTCATCCAATATTAATTTAAAGTCTTGCCTAGTCTGAAGTACCTTAGGCTTGCAGCCTATATCTGAGAAACACTTTAGAGAAAGAGTGCTGAGAAAACTGTTATTATGGAAATAACAACTTCACCAATACTCACAATCCACAATTGAGCAGCTTCATGACTAATATATTCTAGACTATATCTATGCTTATGCTTCCCATTTAGCCCTAAATCTCATAGAAAGAGTTCCAGTCACATGGGATGCTTTTATGAAGAAAACAAAAAAGAAAAAAAAGGTAATAGTTTTTTTAGAAAATAAAAATAAGTTCCATACAAATTCTCTTCCCTCTGTGTACAGCACAAACCTTTTCAGCAGAAATAGCTTCTACAGCAACAAACCCCTTTTGGAGTTGTCTGGACTCAAGTGGGTACTAGATGCAAACTGTAAGGGTGACTGCATAAAATTGGATATACAGAGCTTCCATTCTAATCCCTATGTGGGAGTTTTCCCTCAGTATGAGAAAAAAAAAACTCTGAAGATCTGATCCACATTTCCCACCTTAAGAGGAGAATAAACAACACTAACAAAAAATTTATATTTTGCTTAATAAACCCATTAGTTATATAATAAGGATCAGCTTCAGTTGAGAAAGAGTTAAAATTTTTGCTTTTGCTATGAGAGAAAAAAATGAGCTTCAGGAATAAGAAAAACCTGTGCTTTTAACCTGCTGTGTCACATGGCAAAGAACATAATTGTTTGCAGAGTTATTGAGCGTATGTAAATCCTGGTGCAACAGAGCTTCCACGTCTCAGCTAAATATAAATATAAGGTAACCTTTTGAAGTCACAGATTGACAGAGAACAAACTAAGAGCAGTTTGCTCTGCAATTGCATACAGACACATCATAGCCATCCTAATCATGTTTGCTTTGGAGTCAGAAGACAGCATCAGGAAACATGAAGCAAACAGTAGATCCAGCTCTTTGGGGAATTTTGCCATTTTTTTTTTGATGATGAAGCTGTGTACCTTTTTCTGCTACAGAGGATGTACTTCACCAATAGCTAGTTTTGTCTCCTCATTGAGATAGACATCTCCATCCATCTGACTGCAGTACTGCTTTAAGGCCTAGAGAGGTGGTGTGGGGAGTTCTTTACAGGGAGTACATAGTGTGCCCATTTGGTGCTCCACAGTAATCCATGGGCATAATCCATATGTCCCAGTTATGTTTTAAAAAGAGAGTTTTATCACTTTGTGAGTTTTTACTTTCCTGGATTTCTCATGACAAACAGCTTGTTCCCAGACATAAATTCACCATATTGGAAACTGCTACAGCTTAACTTTTGTGGCTTTCTTAGATCTTCTTCATTTTATATACCTCAAATGGAAGTGCAAATTTAAACCTGTGATACTAAAAACCAATTTACTCTGAATGTGCTTTGAGGACTGGTCAACAAAAGGAGTTTGGCATAGTTTTCTTTATAGATCACTTATATATCTCAGCCCAAACTTTTAACCTATGGTTCTGGTTTCCCATAATATTTTTACTATTGTAATTCTGACTGTTCTTTAATGTACCTGAATTAACAGTAGACATAGACTAAGACATAACATAGTGATGCCTAATGAAATTTGTATTTCTGTCTTTTGGAAGCAGAAATCTACTGTCATGGATTTACTGCTTGCTCCTTATTGCTGCCATTATTCTTTAAATATCACTCTAGTAAATTACAATTAAATCTTAAGCTAAGTTTTACATGAATTGAAGCGGTATCCTGTAGAATGAATCTACCTCTTCTACTTGAAGGATTGTCTTCAGGGAAATCCTGGACATGAGTACAGACTGGGACAAGAATTCATTAAGAGCAGCCTGGCTGAGAAGCATTTGGAGATTCTTGTGGGTGAGGGGCTGGACACGACCCAGCCATGAGCATTCACAGCCCAGAAAGCCAAACGTGTCCTGGGCTGCATTCAAAGCAGCGTGGGCAGCAGGGGAGGGAGGGGATTCTCTTCCACCTGGAACCCTGCATCCAGCTCTGGGGTGCCAGCACAGGAAGGACATGGACCTGATAGATTGTGTCCTGAGGAGGCCACCAAGGTGAGTAAAGAGATGGAGGACCTTTGCTATGAGGAGAGGCTCAGAAAGTCAGCCTGGAGATGAGAAGGCTCCAGGAAGACCTTCTAGCACTTCCAGTATTTAAAGGGGGCTATAAAACACAGGGAGAGGGGCTTTTACAAGGGCAGAGAGTGTTAGGACAGGGCAGAATACAATGAATATATGAATGAATATCCCCTTGCTTCAGCTTCACTGAATATAACCTTTGTCTTAACCCTTGCCTGACTGATGAACAGAAGACTGAGAAGTTTCTCAGAGACTAGAAAAGAAATCTACAGTCCTAAATTTTTTGTTCAGAGGTGTGGGAACATATCTGCTTTTGTCAGGGATGTTCCACAGCACCTCCCTATGCACTATAGAGCCAGACAGACTGACATTTATCAATTTGCCCCAATCCCTTTTCAAAACTTTTCTGTTGTTTTCATATGAGTAACCTTTCCATTTTTCAAATGCCATGTTTTCCTTTTGAAAGATTTTTAACTCTTACAGACTGTGAATGATGAAGGGTTTATTTTCATTTATTTTCTTTTGGAGCAGTGGTATAGAGTTTACTTTGGCTTCTAACTCTCCATTTTTTAAAAGCTCCCTGTCTGATTGTAAGCTTCTTCCCTTCCCTTCCCTTCCCTTCCCTTCCCTTCCCTTCCCTTCCCTTCCCTTCCCTTCCCTTCCCTTCCCTTCCCTTCCCTTCCCTTCCCTTCCCTTCCCTTCCCTTCCCTTCCCTTCCCTTCCCTTCCCTTCCCTTCCCTTCCCTTCCCTTCCCTTCCCTTCCCTTCCCTTCCCTTCCCTTCCCTTCCCTTCCCTTCCCTTCCCTTCCCTTCCCTTCCCTTCCCTTCCCTCCCCTTCCCTCCCCTCCCCTCCCCTCCCCTCCCCTCCCCTCCCCTCCCCTCCCCTCCCCTCCCCTCCCCTCCCCTCCCCTCCCCTCCCCTCCCCTCCCCTCCCCTCCCCTCCCCTCCCCTCCCCTCCCCTCCCCTCCCCTCCCCTCCCCTCCCCTCCCCTCCCCTCCCCTCCCCTCCCCTCCCCTCCCCTCCCCTCCCCTTCCCTCCCCTTCCCTCCCCTCCCCTTCCCTTCCCTTCCCTTCCCTTCCCTTCCCTTCCCTTCCCTTCCCTTCCCTTCCCTTCCCTTCCCTTCCCTTCCCTTCCCTTCCCTTCCCTTCCCTTCCCTTCCCTTCCCTTCCCTTCCCTTCCCTTCCCTTCCCTTCCCTTCCCTTCCCTTCCCTTCCCTTCCCTTCCCTTCCCTTCCCTTCCCTTCCCTTCCCTTCCCTTCCCTTCCCTTCCCTTCCCTTCCCTTCCCTTCCCTTCCCTTCCCTTCCCTTCCCTTCCCTTCCCTTCCCTTCCCTTCCCTTCCCTTCCCTTCCCTTCCCTTCCCTTCCCTTCCCTTCCCTTCCCTTCCCTTCCCTTCCCGGAACTTCCCGGAACTTCCCGGAACTTCCCTTCCCTTCCCTTCCCTTCCCGGAACTTCCCTTCCCTTCCCTTCCCGGAACTTCCCTTCCCGGAACTTCCCTTCCCGGAACTTCCCTTCCCGGAACTTCCCTTCCCGGAACTTCCCTTCCCGGAACTTCCCTTCCCTTCCCGGAACTTCCCTTCCCTTCCCTTCCCTTCCCGGAACTTCCCTTCCCTTCCCTTCCCGGAACTTCCCTTCCTTCTCCTTCTTTTCCTTTTTTTTTTCCTCCTTATTTTCTCCTTTTCTTCTTCTTTTCTTTGCCTTGCCTTTTCTTGCTTTGTTTTTTCTTGCCTTTTCTGGTTTAAATATTACAATTTGCTTTATAGTTTGCTTAATTTTCTACAGTTCCTCTCTTAAGATGATGCAGCTTTGTACCACATTTATTTGGTATGCTCTCTTCTTCTGTAAACTTAATGCTCGATCTTTCAAACGCAGTTCTTTTTCTAGTTCCCAATTTTGTTATTGTAAGACCTAAGATCTAGTTCTATGAAGTCTATTGACTGGCATGCTGAGTGCTTATTCCTGAACTGTCTTCCTAAATTTATGCTTGCTCTAGAGACAGAGATATAAAATGTTTAATTTTTCATTGTGAATCTAACATCTGCTCTCGTAAACTTAATGTGGATCTGCTTTGCAATGGCACGATAAATTTTGCTCTACAGCCCTGACCTTCACCACTTGCAAATTAATCTTAATTCCAGCCATAATTTAAGCAGTGACACCTTCATTATTTCACTGATAAACCTAATTTTGGTCGTCCCAGAAATACTCTATGGTTAATTTCAAAAGAATTGATTTTGAAACATCTTTACTGGAAAAGATAATTGGAGAACAGAACAGAATGATTACAGTTATTGAATACTAATATTTAATAAAAAAATAGCCAGGAAATGTAATTTTATATACAAAAGGAATTGAAACTTAGTAATTAAATTCCTAGAAACTTCAAAATATGAAGAAAGATGACTATTCTATTTACCATTGAATCTTTTTCTTTTTCTGAAGGGAAGCATGGGGCCTCAGTGTACCTGTTGGTGAGAAGTTCAGCAGGCAGTGAACCTAAGGTTAGAGGAACATTTTTCCAGATGAGAAGAGGTTTTTCAATGTCTAATCACTGTTATTACTGATTTGTGTAGTCATAAGTGACTGTATTTATTTAGTTCCTCCTTTTTTTTTCCCCTAGGAAGATTCTGTCTGTGTTTACCCCACTTTTTGGTTTGTGCTTATCCTCACCAATACAGTTTTGTTCTGTGGTCAGTTGAGTAGTTGAGCAGCTCTTCTTTTTGCTCTGTCACCAAGTCTCAGCCTACTGGGTGCTATCTACACACCCTGTGGAAAAATAATTGCCATTTTCTCCCTAAGAAACCTCATGGACACAGTGCTTAGTACATCTGAGATCTCTTATCTAACTGAAGTCCAATTCTCACTGTACAGCTTCTACTTCACTAAGCTGTAAATATATTGTTTATTTATAAACAGTGCTCTTGTGTAGATAATACATACAGGTTTTCCTTCTTAATATCTTCAGGAATTACTGTGTCCAAAACTACACTGGGATTTACTGCCACCCCCTTGCTTTGACCCAGACCTGCCATACTTTTGTGGCATTGTTGTCATGGGTGAGGGCTGTTCCTGGTCTCTTTGTGCTTCCACTGCTTCAGCACGTGAGTATCTGGTGAGTTTATTTTCCCACACTCTTATGAGACCCTGCACTGCTGTGTTGACTCCTGAGTTACTTTTCAATGGTTATAATGGAGATTTTTGCCAGTGCAAGTAATTGTTCTCTGTGTGCTTCCTGTCTTGGACAATTAAATTCCTTTGAATGGCATTCAGGGATAGCCATCAGAAGGGACTCTGCAAGCTTTGTGATCAGGCACAGAGGAAGCAACATCCAAAAGCAACTTCTCCTCATAATTTTGTTGTTCTTTACCCAGTACTTTCCTCTGGCAATCCACCATTAAATACTGCAGGACCCTGCAGGACCCAGGGAACCACGACCCGAGTGCTGCAAAGATATTCTCTGGATATCTTGATGATTGTGCCTTCATTTCAGGATGTCTTTTGTATGGGAGGGCTATGGCTAAAGTTGACAGTTTTGAGTGGTGAAAGGCAAAAGTGACTTTGTCTTTGGGTTTTTAGCAGTGGTCGGTGTTCATATAATAAAGCAATTTAACAGTTGAGACAGAACATTGTCTTCACTGAAGCATTACCAATATGGCAAATAGAACACTGTGTTGAGTCAACCTCAGTTATCTTTTCCTGTTTGATATTCCACACAGATGAGCTCAGGGAGGCAGCTACCTGCTTGGTGCTGTGCTTTGCCAAATAATCCTTTGGAAGAACACAAGCTAACCCCGACACTCTGTTGACTTTTCCAGCAGGACTTCAGGAAGGTAAATTTGACTAATTGTTAAGTGAAAGTAACTGAGTACTTCTAGGAAGCAAATTCTCTGCTATCACTTGGGCACTTGTTGCCTGCTGAATGGGGTTACTGGGAGTGGCCTGGGACTCCCCAGCTCTGCTGGACAAAGTCACAGCATTTCTGGGAACAAAAGTGTGCTTCTGAATACACACCAGTGTGCACAAGGCAGCACATTCACTACAGTTCAACAAAATGAAAGCATAACCAAACTTTCCACAGGGATCCTCCCACTGGGTTACAACTCTGAGTTAAGACGTGACATCACATGCCAAAGAGAACGTGGCTGCTTTGTTCCCTGCTTGTACAGACAGATATGGCACTAGACACTGCCTGTATCTAGGTAAGTTGCAGCCATTCATTATTTATCCCTATCAGTCTCTAGAAGGTAAGATTTCCCTTAGGATTTTAAACTTAGCTGACCTGTCTGAAGCACTGTGACCTGTCTCACTGCAGGGCCTGAGTGCTTTTATGCCTGTAATGCCACTCAGCTCACATCCCTGCATGCACTGGAGCAGCACAACTGTCCCTCTTGCACCAGAAAAAGTGGGAATGTTGGATGGTAAGATCCCTGCCAGACAAGTCCACAAAGTAGGTGAGTGCCTTGCTCCTGTACAGTCTTCATGTCATCCTCTCTAGGTACTGCATGCAGACTCAGGACCTCCTCATACAACAGAAAGCAGTGACCAATACCATCAGGTCAAGTTTTACTGCAGTGGCCGGACTTGGGGCTGGGGTGGCATTTTGCTGAAAAAGAATCAAAGGGTTGATAGAGAGTTCTTTTACATCCCTTTCCAGGGACAAGGAGTAAAAGAAGGATAAGGAAAGACAGAACAGTGTGCTGGCAAGTCTGGTTTGGGGGATCTAAAAGGAGATCTTTGCAATTCAAGACCAATAAAATCCTCTTATCCCTTGTTTGCTTGCATTTTTTTGCAGAATGCTGGACAACTGAGAAGATGTATGAGCCACATGTCCTCCTACTGTGTTCTTTTTCTGCCCTCACAGTTTCAAGATATTCTTCGTAATAAAATTTAAGGACAATTAAATGTCTTTACAAAAAGCAAGATATCAGCCAGAGGCAAAATTCCCTAGTATCCAGCTCTAGTGTAAGCTTTCAGACTGAGCCTTGTCTTCTCCCTGAAGCTCTGGGTTTCTCCAGTGTCAGATTAAAAAAAAAAAAAAAACCACAAAAAAAACCCCCAAAAAACCCACAAAACAAAACAAAACAAAACAAAACAAAACAAAACAAAACAAAACAAAAAAAAAACCAAAAAAACCACAAAAAAAACCAAAAAACCACCCCAAACAACAAACCACCATTTTTTAAAAAAGAGTGTTTAGTTCCTATCAAGAAAGCCATATCATATTTACACTGTCGGATGAATCAGCCATGACTGAAAAACCAGAAAGTCCTACAGTAAGGGAGCTGACCAGTCCTTTCAACATGTTATTTAAAAATAGTATTTATTGGTTTTGTAGATTTCAGCTACATAGACAAAACACAGCCAGTTAAAAAAAAATAAAACTAAAAAAAGTCTGAAAAATGTCTCATGGGACTTAGATGCTTTCCCTTCTGTGCCTTAATTTAGGCTAACAGGACTAATTCACAAAGCATAAGGCATCCTTTCTGCTCTGGACACCAGGAGGTACACCAATGACAAACTGTCCCTGGGGGTTTTCTAGACCTCCAGACACTCTTCTGTAGCTGTTCTGCTAAAGCAATAAGACTAATTTGTTCCAAATTGGATCTTCTTAATGCTACTGACTTACTTTCTGCTTCTATTCTGTCATTACTGTACTCAGAAACCTTCAGGGTTGCACTAGTAGGGCCACCTTCCTCAAGACAGCCTATCATTTCTTTGGCCACATGAAACATGAACGTTATTTTAACTGTCTCCTTCAGTATAATCATGATGTTCTGATTCCATAACAATCCTAAAAGAACACCTGCTAAAAAAATTATAATTAAACAAACAAACACACAAACAAACAAGAAACAAACCAAACAAAATTATTAGAGGGGAATAAAGCTTACATGTTTTTGTTTTTTTTAAAAAAACCCTTGTGGATGCCTAGTTCAGCATTTATCTTCCACTGGCTGTACAATGGAGAGGCACAAATGAACTCAGACAGGAAAAAATACAAGGAATCGCATGTGTTAAGCATGAAACCCATCTGTGGTTGTTTTTGTCTATTCCATCAGGTGGTTTTGTGCATCCTATATTGTGGCATTGGGTGTGGGGGGTTATGCTCTGGGGTACTTCAATGAACTGGTCTGCAGAGCTGTTCTGTCTATTTATACTCTTGTAAATATCTCTCTGAAATGGTGCAGAGCTAGCTAAAATTAAAATCATATGTCTTTCCAGTTGTAGCCAGTCAATGAGGATAGAGGCATTCCTGTATCCCATTAGAGGATCCCTGTGGTATTTCAGACATCTTGAGGTTGCTGTCATCAGGTCTGTCCCTACTAAAAATCACTGCAGCCCTGCAAAAAGCTCACCCTTACAACTGTCATTACTGCCATGCTAATTGCCTGAGGAGATAGGCACTCTCTTGCTCCTACACCATGGAACAAAGGCGGCTCCCTTGCAAATAACCTCTGATGGAAGGCTCCCAGAGCCTGGCAGGCACTCATGTTCGAGTGGAGGATCCAGTCCTCTGTTCAGAGTAAAGCCTAAAGGGTGAAATACATCAGAAGGGGCAGAGAAGCAAGAGGAGAAGTCAGCAGAGCTCCTGTGGTTTTGGACAGACCAGTTTAGCTCTGCGCAGAATATTAAGCACATAAAACTTCATATATTAACAGTAAGCCAGGAAGGAAGGAAGGAAGGAAGGAAGGAAGGAAGGAAGGAAGGAAGGAAGGAAGGAAGGAAGGAAGGAAGGAAGGAAGGAAGGAAGGAAGGAAGGAAGGAAGGAAGGAAGGAAGGAAGGAAGGAAGGAAGGAAGGAAGGAAGGAAGGAAGGAAGGAAGGAAGGAAGGAAGGAAGGAAGGAAGGAAGGAAGGAAGGAAGGAAGGAAGGAAGGAAGGAAGGAAGGAAGGAAGGAAGGAAGGAAGGAAGGAAGGAAGGAAGGAAGGAAGGAAGGAAGGAAGGAAGGAAGGAAGGAAGGAAGGAAGGAAGGAAGGAAGGAAGGAAGGAAGGAAGGAAGGAAGGAAGGAAGGAAGGCTTGGAGACAGGAGGAGATAGAGACACATGTCATACAAGTCCCTCCGGCACCATTCCATGAAATTGGCAAATTTTCTCAGACTCTATAAGGCATTTCAAGTTTTCAAATGTAATAGCATCATTTGGTAAATCACCTGCCATCTCATTAGCTTACTGTCACTGGAGTACAAAAATGTCTTTCATTTGTAAAATGATGTATGACCAAGCAATTGCTCATGGTTATTACATGGCCACAGTGTACTTCCCACACACAGAGCTGCACTGCAGCATGAGTCTTTGCACCACAAAAGGAAGTCTTGTGTATCTGAGGCATCAACAGCTCAGCTCACGTTAGGTATCAGTTCCTCTGCCAGTGAGGCTTCTGTGGACTTTAATATCAGGGCAGAGATGTTTTCAGCTGCAGCCTTGGACCCTTGCTCTCCACTGTGCAGACCGGCAGGCTAAACCAGGTGAGCCACTGTGGGCAAAGTGTTCTTCCACACTCACCTCTGCCTAGTTTTCTTGGTAAAATTGGAGGACGCAGTCACTGACATCTATAAGCCACTGATAAGGGTGGAGGGTGTGTGGTGTGAGTGAGCAGTGACTTCTCTGCCACTCTTTCCAAACAGCAGCTGCCTGCAGAAACACATCTGCAAACTATTTCAGAAGAGGCAGTTCTCAGCTTGAACACCACTGCCAATCAACCTTGCCTAAGATTTTACCCACAATAACAGAACTCTCTCCCATTTTTCCTTCTAAAATGTCCCGTTGAATCACAGTTCTCTGTTTACAAGTGAGGATTGTGACTGCTGTTTTGATACACAGTGATTAGCTGCATGAAAATAAGAAAAAAACTATTGTAAAATATAAAGAAGTAAGAATTTTTATTGAAGGGTGTTTTATTCCTCATTTTAACTGAGGAACGCAGTTTATATTCTAGAACAGAAAAATGTTCATTTCTCTTCTTATTTTAGGCACATTTTAGGGTATTTTTTCTTTTCCTTCCTGTTTGAAGACTTTTTCTTACCTCAGCCTATGAAGGTATTCAGCTATTGGTTTTCTTCATCAGCCACCATTACCACAGGTAAAGAGATCCAGTTAGGAATTTCACCAAATTAATATTGCAAAGCAAAGGCATAGGTTAATCTTTCATCTCATATTTTGCCAAGCCTAAACAAGAGAGTGCTCTTGTGAAATGAGGCCTGCAAGACTGAGATCAGAGAGAAGGTAAAACCAAGAGCGACAGTGACTCTAGATTATACACAATATTAAGGATAACAACCAAACATTTAGAAAATTATGATAATTTTTAGACATATAATTTACTTACAGACTCGGGATTTTTTTGAGGGGATACAAGTTATGTGTATTTTTGTGTGTATTTTTTAAGGAGATCATAGAAGAAATGTTTTTCAGAGAACAGGGTGAGAGAATTTGCTGACTTGTAAGGATCTTGGGCCTCTCTGAGGTCATCAGTAGTCCTCAGAAGCAGAATTGACACCTTCTGTGGGGCTATTTTATTTTTCTCAGGCAAGGGTGACAGGGTCACCACCGGTAGGTGGGAGATGAAAGCAAAGATATATGGGGAATGGATCTCATGGGAAAAGGAGAGGAAAAAGAACAGCTTTCAAATACAGGTCATTCCCAATCTGGAGTTTCTCACGTATGTATTTTAACTCTGCTTTCTAGAAGTATAGTTTGCAAGAAAAAGGCTTGGGCCCCTGTAGCACTTGCTTTGCACAGACACTATATTTGAAATGTAACTCCATCTTTGTTTTCTGACTTGTTAGGATCTAGATGCTACAAGTACCATACTCCTGAAAGGAGGCATTGAACAGTATGCTATACAGACCATATAATAGAATTATGTCTAAGAACTTAAAAATACATTAGTTGTAAAAAGTGCTGGAAAAAAAAAAAGGTTTTTCACTTCTCTGGAAATAAAGAACTCTACAGATGAGAGAAGCCTGGATGACAGGAATCAAGTTCAAACTGCAATATGCTCAAAAGCTGGTGATGTTTGGATGAAGAACTTTTCATTAGAGCACTGCTACTGCAGTGAATACTAAATTTAGCACCACATGCAACACCAAACTCTCTCAAATCTCCTTCAGATGCAAAACTTTGGGTTGGGCACATCTCTGCTGAGCATCTCTGGCAAAACCTGAGGATATCAAATTTGTGCCTGGTGAACTATTTTTGAAATGTTACTCCCTCTTTGTGTCTCCCAAATTTGTGCCTTGATTTCTGCCATCTACTGGGAGTGAATCCAGAGGCACTTACACAGTGACAGCAAACTGGAAATGTAATTGGTGATAGAAAAATATCTCCTTGCACACACACATGGGTGATGCCACTTATTTAATGCTTTTGTGACAGCTGAACAGTTTCACCTGTTAAACTGCTACTTTGGATGATGATACAGGAACTGAAATAGCTGTGTAATCATAGGTCCAAAGCACTTTTGCAAATGCAGTGAGGATTTTAAGATCATGGGTGAAGAATAAAAAATCCCAAAAGATCACATTATGTATTTTTTCCATTCAGTAGTGCAGTGCAAATTTGTTTCTTTGGGCCCTAAATAAGTGGTGTGACAGTCACACATGGGTCTCAGAAGCAGATACCTATCCTTTCCTGCTGCACTGGCATTCAGGGGACAGCTATCATGGGCTTACCAGTGACTGACAGATTAATTTTAAGTTATGACTGTCATTTTATCGCTGTATTGGCTTGTTGGTATGCTCTGCTTGAGAACGGAAGAAAGTGTCTTGTTGGAGAGCTCTAGGAAAAAAGGCAAGTAAACATGTTCAGGAAAAAGTAACTGTGAGAATATAGATGAAATTATGAATGACACTGTAAAGTTAAATATGAATGAATGGAGCTATTACAAAGAGGACAAAAAAAACTTGGACAAGAAAGCATTGTATGGTGCAATATGTTCTCATAGTATAGTCAACTCAAGTGAGAATCTCAGTCCCTTTCAAGATTTCACTGATAACCCCTTCTCTTTGACTATTAAAGGGTTTTGCATTGCAGTGAATTTAATTAAAGACTAGTAGCTGTAACTTCTGGTGCTATCTCCCTCTTTTCTGCATATTTTGTCAACATAGAATGCTGGGCCAGTGTTGCTTGGCGGGTATTTATATCTAAACAATTAAATCAATACAGAACCCCTGTAAATAAGAATGGAGAATCTCTTACTTCTAAACTTTCTAGTTCTCCTTTCACTACTTGGGATAGCCCAAAAAAGGCAGATGGGGCAAAACCTTGCTTATATTCTGCTATTTTTATTTTCTTTTCTTTTTGTGCCATTTCTATCCATCAGCCTAAGGAAGCATCATATACAGAGCAAGACTGTGGCATTCAAGAACAAGTACTCACTGCAAGGAAGTGTTCCCAATGTAAGGAGCTGCTGAAAGAACAAAGAGCTGTCATGCATTTTCCTATTAACTTCTAATGAACATTATGAGTGTTTACATATAGGAGGATGTGTCCTAATAAGCATGTAGTATGCTGCCAAACAGAAGAAAATAGCAGAGGTTTTCATTTGAAAGTTTGAGTTAGTATTTTTTGGGCTTTATGGAACTTTAGGGATTTCCTGTTAATAACCATGTCCCGCCTTGAACAAGACACAGGTTTTCCCCATTTTATTAGCCTGCCTTTCATTCTTTGTGGCTCCTCAGACTTCCTTCTACCAGCCCTTGCAGATGTGAATTCTCTTGCAAGAACGGTGGAGAATTTCAAAGCAATTAGGAGGTGTGTGGTTAACCTTCGAGAATCTTCACAACTGGTGTCACTTAACATTACTCTAAACAGCTTCAGGGTAATTAAGCCGGTACTTCTGTTTTTCTGGTTTTGCTTCTGCTGCTTGTAAGTTTAAAATCTTAATTGGAAGCTTTGTGTTTTCTGAGCTGCAGCAGCATACACATTCAAGCTAGTTTACGTGAATGAATAAAGGGGCTGAGAAGTAGGCAGGGAAGCTGCTGAGATGGCTTGTGGAAAAACTTCAGGCCCAACAGAAACCCACAGCATACTTTCCGAAAGCAAAACCCCAATAAAACCTCACTGGATTCGTGGTCTGATTTAATTTCTTCCCCTCCGAGCTCCGTGGAGGCAGGGAGCTGGTGACTCAGCGCGTCGCTGCTCCGCGGCGGCGAGGAGCCGGCTCTGAGTCACGCTCCCAGCTCCTTCGCAGCACCGAGCTGCGCTTCAGGAGGAGCCTTGTGCCTCTCAGCTCCACTTCAACTGTGTGCTCTCATCACTGAGCTGTGTCAAATGCCTTCTACGAACTGTAATTTTTACCCTGTTCCCAGGGAGGGAGGGAGGTGGCTGCATTACTGCACCCAGCCTTCACCAGCTCTAGTGAGTGCAAACGAGGGGTCAGCCACAGTTTGTGTGAAACACCAGGGTGTTTCTCTCTGTCCCCCATTTTAGGCCAAGGAGGGCGTGCGCACATTTCACAGCCCTGTGCCCAAACCTTTGGTCAGCAGCCAACCCCCTTCTCACCAAACTGCTGAGCATTTCTAGTTCATGCTCCCCACGCTTCAGCTGCTGCTCCGCGAGTCCAGCAATGACACGACTGTCAGCTTAACCCTGAAGAGGAGACACTGCCTTGTTTGACTTCAGCTTATTTCACTTTATCTAGAACAAGCACTGCCCCTGCCAGTTTTTGGTTTTTTTCTTTTTTTTTCCTCTCTCCACTCTTCGCCTCATCCCAAAAAGGACTTAAGGAGAATTAATTTCCAGCTGTGCATGAAAAGAAAGAGAAAAAAGAGCAGAACAATTCACAGTGCAGCCAAATTTCAATTGAAAGATGACATTGCCTTTATTGAGCTGTCAATACAGATAACATGCTGCTCTTTTATGAAGGAATAAAGAAAGAGAAAGCATAACTCTATCAAAATGAGTAAAGATATCTGCAACATAATGAATTTAACAACATTTCACATTATAGTATAGAGAATGCTTAGCCCAGGATCCAGGAGATAAAAGGGCTGAAGCAGGAGGAAATTGCCTCCACTTCTGAAAAGACCACTACATTGCTAATAGACTCCTGGGCAAAAGATTCTTTATTGCACTGGGCTTAGAGGAAGTCCAGTCTTAAGATGGGACTCAGACAGTGACTCAGGAGACAGCAGTGTCAGAAAAGGGAGCTAGTGGAAAGGTGTATCCTGCTCATCAACAAGATGTGAGGCAACATTGTAGAAAACTGCTGTGCACTTACAGCTGTAATTTTGCCATGAATAAACGTACAGCCTAATTCATTCTGATTTATACTGAGCTCTGCCTGACCTAAAGCATTCCTTTTCCAAGTTTTAAACCATGAAAATTCAGTGTACAGCTAGCCTTCATTTAATAAGAAATACCTCAACCAGGTATTTCTCTCTACTACTTTTTTAGGATCTACTTTAGCACGGAGGGTTCTTGGCTCAGGATTTACATGCCAAGGAATTTACCGTCATTCAGAGCTCAGATTCCTAGCCTGTGGTTCAAGGCAATATGCAGGACTTGGAGTGATATAATTTCAGCCAAACCTTTCCTTCCTGTCACTAAACTGGGACCATCATTCCTCACCTCTTTACTGCTCTCAGTCTGTTCTACATGCTTTGTTGGTACCTCTGTCCTGCTCGGGTACAGGGACATCTCTGTAACACTGACGTGAGAAAGCATCATTGTTTTTAATGCCGAGGTCAGCATGCAGGGGCAGACAGGCCCCAAAGGCCATGGCTTGACTGAGCACGTGGCAGCCAGTGCCACACTGGCTATGGGGCCACCCTGCCTTTGGGCATGAATCCCTCCTACCTGTGCGGGCAGATCTGTGTCTCTGCTTCCAAACAAACTTCCTTTCTGTAAGACAGCCCAGTTGCCAGAAAACCACACGTGGCCGTGGCTGAAATACCAAGAGTGTGATTCTGTCTCAGGGATTTGCTGCCTTCACGCTGCGCTCCAGCTGTGCTTTCATGGCAGATGACATCAGCAGAACTCCTCAAAACCAGCACATAATACTCTCAAAGCAAAGCAGAAACTAATTAATTCCAAGTATTCCCTTAATCTCATAACACAGTTTGTATATGCCTTTACTTTTACACATGCAGGAATCAAGCCTTCTTCTTTCTCCTCATCCTAAGTGGTCTTGAAGTAACTAACATTAAATAAGCATGCAATGTTGTATGTGTTCCCTACAGACTGCATGATGTTTTTGCAATGTGGGTCTCATTAAGATCAAATGGGCAAAGGGAATAGCAAACCTGGCATTGAGTAATAAAACAACCTTGACAGTCCTTGTGTAAACCTAAACTTTTAGAGAAATTTACCACCAAATTCAACATTTCAAAAAGTGTCCTTTATTTTCACATGTGCAACTACATCACTTCATCAATTCGCATCCTGAGTATCTCACACTGAATACAAACTAATAGGGGCACCTAAAAATCAGGAAATATCAGCCTCATCTCAGTCCTGCAGCTTTTTTTCGTCAAAACTCTACAGAGCTGGTAAGAAATATTTTCAGAAAATTCAGCAATTCCTAGATCACATAATAAAAAAGAATCCCCACCAAGATTACATCTCTTTTAGGGCTTGTTTCAGATCCAAATCCATGAAGAAAAGTTAAATATCTGACAAAGGTTTAATATCTGTTTTGACACAGTAGTAAATGGATTTGGTTAGATTGATGTAATTTCACCAGAATAACTCTGTGGTGCTGTGATCCAAAGCTGACTTCCCATCATCACAAATGGTAAGTTTTGCACCTTTTCTTGAGTACTCTACACAGCCCTGAGCCCATCTTTGCTCATGAAGTTTTTTCTTGAGCTTCACAGACTATGCATTGCTGCTGCCATTGTAGCCTTCATAAATATATACAGCAGTGAGCAAAAGTGGTTAATAAATTTACTCCAAAATCAAATTGAAAATTAAAAGAAAAAGAACAATTTTACATTATTACTGGGGTTTTTTTCCTGTGGTTTTTTTTCTGTCAAACTGAGTTGTATTTCTCTTGTTTGTCCTCCATCTCATGCAGCTGTTTGCTTGAGGCTACACTGAATGAATGAACATGAATGAAGCCCCAGGAAATGCATTCTTACAAGGTTTCCACTGTTCATGGAGGCAAAAAAAGCTTAAAAATGTGAATAAAGCAATTGCTGCAGGGCTAGCAACTGTAAAATAAAGAGAAGGGAAGTCACTACATAGTACCAAAAGTTGTTGAGGGTGTTTTCTTCTAATCTAGCTGTCCTGAGCCTTTTTTTCAGGATTTTGTGAAGTTTTGGAATGACATCTGCTGCTGCAGGTTGGATAGAGTGAAAGGACAGTTGAAATATCTGGGGAGACCAAAGGAACACATCACCTGGCATCTGCTTTGCTTGCCTCCTAGTGTCCCTGACTGCAGCCACTCAATTAAGAGGGTCTTTGCACGAGGCTGCTGATTCCCTTCCAGTGCAGAAACGGCTGGAGGGGCACTCATCCACATGAGCCTCTGTTAAGGATTGGGAGGTATGTGCTCCTGGCCTGTTGCACAATTTAATTAGTAATGGGGTAAAATTGGGGTAACCATCAGCACTTGGGACCATGGTGGGAGTGTTGGTGGTGTTGGACTGACATCATGCTGACACCACAAGGGTAACATGTCTTGATGGCAGTGACTTTTGCAAGAAAAAGTATGTGATTGACAGCCTCAGCATCCAGCACTGGTCTGCAGTAATGAGGCATAGCTTCTTGAAACTCTTGCAACTCTTGAATTCTTAGGAGGATTTGGTTTTATTGGCTTTTTTTATTCCTAGTTTTTCCATGATGGGCAACATAATTTGCCAAAGACTTGTTCCATTTCCACCTCCAGTTGTGTGTACTCCCAGGCTGGGACTTTCTTTTGGTCAGAGTGCCAAAAATGTCTTTGCTTGAGTAGGAAATTGAGTACAGGGGAGTCTGATCCCACAACAAACGCAACCTCAGGAGCACCAAAGTCTTCTGTGGGATGTAGTGCAGAAAGCCTCTCTCCTTTGCACTGGATTTACAAATACCCACATAAAAAACCACTTTCAGATGTTTTACCTACAAGACACAGCCCAAAGTCACATCTGTCATACACAGGTAGGTGGTGTAGCACCTGTTGGCTTTGTAGCATCTGTTGGCTCATGATCCTGCCCTGAAGACAACCACCACCCCATTATCCATTTATGAAATGTTGCCTCCAAGAGGGTGATAAGCAGGACAAGTGGATCTGGAAATGACCTCTCTGCTGGTCACAAGGAAGCAACAGGAATGTCTAAACATCTGACATACATAACATCACAAAGCATAGCAGGGATTCAAGTGGGTAATAATATGGAAAATATATTAAATATTTCTGGGGTCTTAGGGTACAGCAGATGCCTGTCTGGGTTTAATACAATTTAAGGGGAAGACACTCCAAAATGAGTTAGCACCCCTTTTATTTTTGACCATTCCCATTTTTACCAAAAAGGAGCGACTGTTGCAATGACAAAAACTCCCACTTCCCCCAAACAACAGGGAACAAGGACCAAACAAAAATGTCAGAACTCAGGACATCCTTCTGGATGCTATAGATGGCTTGAGCCCCTGGCAGGGGCTTGGAGACCTTGGCAGGAAGCCAAAGACACCTGGGTTTTCGATTTTAACCCATAGAGCAAATTACCAACTTTGAGTGAAGAGTTACAAGTCACATAAGTTTGAGTAGAATGATAGTTAATTTATCACAGGGTAAAAAGTGGAATTTTGGGGCTTTTTAGTATAGGGGTCTAGGGAGTAAGATGGAGGGATTTGGGTGTTGCCATGTCCTTCTTCCTTCTTCTTCTTCTTCTTCTTAGCCTCCATCTTCTGTGTGATGTTGGCACTTTTGGATTGGTTCAGAGTAGAAGTAGATTGTCTAACATAGGTGATAAGTATTGGAAAATAATGGTAAATAAAGTGCACGTAGTTCTTAGTATAAAATATTGACACCACTCCAAGGGCAGTGCAGTGTGCCATAACTGACCTGCCAGACCTGAGCGGGTCAGGAAAAGACTGTATTAGATAAGAGAAAATAAACAACCTTGAAAACCAGAGCCAAGGAATTCTGACTCCTTCTTCAACCACCGGACTGGGAAAAAGAGACTTCCTAACATTCTTGGGGTCATCCTGGTTGCAACAGCTCCAAGACAAAAAGAAAAGCTGGAGTCCAAAACCAGGGAAATGCCGCCTCAGTCTCTCTGCTGGTGACTGTTGCCTGCCAGTCTCTCTGTGGAACTGACAGAGAGGCTCTGGCGTCTGGAAGTCAGGAACAGAACTCGTCCCATGCGCAGTGCCAGCCTCTCTGCCTCTCCCTCGGCCAGCAGTTGTTCCAGAGCTGCTGCTGTGCTGCCGGGGAAAGGGAATGGTCCCACCGAGCGCCAAGGGACGGCGGCCTGGCCCCAAACGGCCCCAGCTCCAGGCTGTAGACAGGGATTGTGGAATCTGCCTGAAACAGTTCAGGATTGCGAAGTTCAGCCTCTTGGGCTGCTGTTCGGAGATCTGCCTGAAGCAACCTGCTCGGGAGCCCAGAAGGAGGAAAAACAGGCTTGTGCCTTGCACCATCCCAGCTTCCCAACAAGAATGAAAGATAAAGGCAAGAAAGCTCCAACCTGGGCAACCCTGACCTTAAAAAGGTCCTGGCATTTCCCGAGTGCCACAATTCCCTCTCCAGCTGACAGGCCTTAAGGAGACAGTAACAATTTTTGGCATATGACATAGCACAGAGACATATGGAATACAATAATATTTTGAATTATCCAGTGCAGGTCCCAAATTTGATAAAGTATTCATTGCATTCAAGAGTTCAAGTGCAGAGCTAAGTTATCTCCACGGGTTTATCACACTTCTCCCCAATATTATCTTTTTATTCCAAACCCATTATTTTATGAAACTCTTAAACGGTTATTACACACATTGCATTATCTTATGTTCAGTCTTCCAGGATTGCAAACAAAGCCTAGGTTATGCTGTTTATTTAAATTCAGCTAGGCTTACATCCAGCTCCATGTTTTTTATGCCTTTTTTTTTTCTTTGCTGATGCTATTGGTTTTAGTTTTCCTTTCCCTGGAATCTTATTATTTTTTTATTAAAAGAAATAGCTTCAATGTATTTTTTTCTGAAATAATGCAGACTATCTAAAGAATGCTAAAGTAGTTATTTTCATTCACTTCCTTCTTAAACTTCCATTGTAACTGGACCATGCTTTAAACCACTTCTGAAGTTCCTGTCTAGTGCTTTCCCTTTTAAATATTTTACACTATTTATTTCATATTTCCTTCCTCAAGTGCTTATCAGGCAGGCTTTCAAGTTAGAGGTTGCTGTAAATAAAATGTCTTGGTATTTCTCAAGGGAGGAGAGTGTGTTAGCACTCTTGTTCTGCCCTTGTGCTGGGACACACCTGCAGTACCAGCAAGTGCTGTGGCGGGATGTGTCATAAAGCTGAGACCAGGCTGAAGACTTTTCCTCCCATTAATATACACATACGGTATCAAAATGTTTCTGGCATAGATCATTTAGATACTTGGGCTATCTATAAATGGTTGTATTTGGTTTGATTCACTTTTTGCTTGGATTGCAGATAATATTTGCAGGCCTCTGCTCTTCTGTACTGGAATAATCTTCTGCCTTTTTCATACGTATGAGCTGTTTGGTCCAAGGCATGTGTAGTTTTTGTCTCTCTGTGCAAAACACACCAAGTCAACGGAGTGGTTCTAAAACATTGCAGAATTCATTTACAGAGTGATACCAATATGTGAAGTTTGGCTAAGTAAGAAATGCTTAAGAAAAAAAGCAGAGAAGATACAAAAATACCCCATGTTTGAGCTGCCACAAAATCACAAATGGATGAATACTTTTGCTGAGGTTCAGAATCAGCATCTGAAGTGGATCAAACACAGACCTGTTGTTAGAGACATAGCTCATGCTCTTTTCAAAGCAATGTTGCTGGCATTGCTGTGATGAAAAAACAATTAAATAAGCTTGGTGGTTCCTTAACTTTCCTACAGAATCTTTTGCTTGTCTAAAGCTGAGTTTGTGGTGAGTCTCAGAAATTCTGGCTAGGTAAGGGTTGTAAGGCTGAAATAATTGCTGATTGTAATTTGCTGAAAATGACAAGGACAGAGATTCTTGAAGTTACTAGCACCATTCAGTTACATCATAATTCCACATGACTGAGTTCTATCTAGAGGTTTCCTGAGATTTCTGAACAAATATCATAACATTAAGGACTCTGATAATATCATATCATTTTAAAGACATCTGCACACTAGTGGCGCTTCTTCATTAAAACATGGAATGTTTTATCACGTGTAGAGACACAAGGTAAGCTGCTAAAATAAAAAGGAGGCCACCATAGTGATTGAAGAGACCAGTCACTTTCACAGAGTGCCTGACAGGATGGAACCCAGCAACACCCCAACTCTGGAAAACCTCCTGATTTATGCTGTGGACATCTGCATGCATTTCATGATGCTAACCAAAACTCCCTTTCCTCAGAAACAGACAAACGCCACTCCCAGCTCTGAGAGAGTCTACAGGTTCCTAGTCTAGTCCTGGCCAACCTAGTGATCCAGCCTAGTGTTTGAGAGCTGCTTGAGGCTCATTGTGCTCTCCTCTGTACAGGTAAGACAATGTTGGCTACAGTTCTCTCCTCTCTTGCTTTGCAGCTGCAGCTCAGATTTCATCCACTCTCAGGTATTTCTTCCCCACTCTCACAGATCCTGCATCTCTCCCCAGCTTTTTGAGATGTGGGGTTTCAGCCCAACCAACTGCACCTTCACTCACTCTAAACATCCTGGCCCTGTGTGACACCCCCTGCAAGTTCCAAGGAGCCACTGGGGGAAAATACTGCAGTGGCATTGGAGTTGCTTCCCTACAAAGCAATGAAACCACAATTTCCTTCCTACTGCCTCTCAAAGCCACTCCCTCAGCTTTGCTAGGTCCCCTGTTCCACCTCCTAGGCAGGCTTCGCGTCTCAAGTTTTTTGACGAAGATGAAAATTATTTCTTTCCATCTCCTTAACACATGCACAAAATAACTGACGGTTGTATCATTTGTTTGAAGGTTTATGTGCAAATGCACCTTCTCTTAATTAAGCACTCTTAGTTTTCTGCAGGAGAAGCCAGGTAATATTTTCAAACTTTCTCGTGGCTTTTGTCTCTGTCTTTCAGAAAGTGAGGAAGCAAATGCACATTCCTGCCAAGGCTTCCTGAGCTTCATGTAATTTAAGGGATTTGTCCCCCAGCTGAATCTGTTTTGTTTGAAGTGTCTTCTTTCACTGTTAACACCTTCTAAACCTCTTCTGAAAATGCTTGCATATATAATAATTTAACTGCACTGACAGTGCAGTTACACAGGTTTGCTTTTATGGAGAGGAAAAAAGTCATTGCTGTTTGCTAAAAAGAGTTTAAATGCACTCACTCTTCACAGAAATAGGGCCACTAGACCTTGTAGGTGTCAAGGAAAAGAAAATGATGCAGTAGTTATAATGACAAATACACAGTAAATATCACTGTCAAAGCCATCCTTATCTCCAAAAGGATGTCTCTGGCTAGAAAAATTAAACTTTTGTGACCTCTTCTTTCTGTCTTTTTTGTAGGTAAGCAGCTGGTTCCAATTACCCTGCAGGAATGCCGACCCCGGGGTGGTGCAGAAGTGAATGTGCTGTACGAAACCTGCAGCCTTAGTGAAGAAGGGAAAGGAGTGTCCTGCAAAAATCATTGAATAATAATGACTAATGACCCATTTCCTATGTACATGATCTATCTGGAGACATTATCTGATCGGCTCGTGTTGTTTCAGCTTCCTGTCTGAAAAAAATGTGTTTCAGAGCACAGAAGTCACTGGACTGACTCAGGGAGAATGTATGCTACACCTCTATAGCCTTCCCCAATCTGTATTAAAAATCTAAAAAAATTTACAGTCTTCTCCACTTCAGGAATGACTGCCTAGAGGCGAAAATGAATCCCTTCTCTTTCCATGTCCCCTCCCAGGCATTAAGAATTCTATAACCTTCTTGACATTACCCGGTGCCACAGACAAAAAATGTCTTTAATTATGGAAATGGAACATTAATTTCCAGACATGTTTAGCTTCTAGTCTGTTGTTCTGGTTTCAGACATATAGAGAAAGCTTGTGTGCCTGTCACCTGTTCTGTTTTTTGGTCAGTAGTGGCTATGTTTGTCTAATAAGAGGTGCCACTCCTCCCAGTAAACCTTGCACTGTCAACCATCAATAAAGTCACACTGAGGTAACACATACTTAGCAGCAGTGGCTCCAAGCACACACACAATTATGTGAAAGACAGCTGGCTGGTGGGACATGCCACACATGTTTAATATATGTGGGAATGTACTGAACAACCAGAAGGAAGACTGTTAATTTTCTTTTGTCTTAAGACATGTGAAAATGAAGATCTTTCAGATGTAAGGTACATTATGAATGGTTTGTTTGAATTCAGAGAGGGAGGCTCTCCAATTCTGCAAGGAGAGGAAAAGGGAATACCTATTCAAAACTGGATGAGTTAAAAAATTCCCACAGAGATCATTTAAAAAATGGAAAAATTGTAATGGCTATTTTACATTTATGTGCTCATTTTTCCTGTATTATTTTTCATTTTCAGAACAGAAGTGTATATGTACAAATTTTAATTACCTTCAGGCATAAAAACTGCTAAGTGACACAGGAGAAAAAACAGAAGGAGAATTTGTAAGAAGAGAAAATTAGGAAAAAAAGGAAAGATTTCTGTCTTTGCAGATGGTAAATAAGCTGAAATATTGTATATCAGCTAAAGAATAGCTGAGAAATCCTTTACAAAACTTTGATATTTTCCCACTGGACGATCCAGGTGCCTTGGGAGACTCCTGACAGCCTTCCCAGAGCATGGATCACTGGTGCTCAGGTGTTTGAGCTCTCCCTTATGAGGACATCAAAGGTTACACACCAGCTTAGTAATGGACAGACATATTTCATGCATCATCATCATCATTCTGTAGTTTCAAAACACCTGACTTGGAAAGTCATGCTGAACCTCTCCAAAGACAGTTTTTCTGGTTTTGTAACCATCCTACTAAGAGAATTGTAAACAAAATATGGCCCAGGGTCATAAATGTACTGTTTCTAGGAGAGGTACACAGTTGACTGAGTTGGTTTCAGTGGGTTTTGGTTACCATGAACTGCCCTGTAAAACAACTTAAGTGGAACAGACCTTCTCACTGGACTGCAAGATTTCTATTTTGAGCCATGGTATTTTATCAGCTGCCCAAGAATTTATGCAGTGTCCAGCAAATGCTATCAGATCCAAGCAAGTGGTGATCAACTTTTCTCTGGATCAGTATGGGGAGACCCTAAAGCTCATAACCGTTCTCGGAATAATCCTCTGGGGACCAGAAGACAAACTTTAGATAAAACTATTTCCTCCAGTCTTATCCTAAAAGGGCTGCATTTTTTCTGGCGTGACTGCCTCTGACCAGTGTTTGAACATGAAACGATGGCACAAGAGGTAGTTTCCAGCCTTTGTTACCTGCATGATATCCAAATTCACAGCAGTAATGAATAATTATTTTCTTTCAGACCCTGTACACTGTAAATCTCAAAATACTAAGACATCTGTCTGTCTGATCCTGTTCCTTTTCCTATTAGCAGAACTTTTTCTACTGTTCACCATGACAGCAAAATCAACCTGGAAATGTGCATATTTCAGATATACCTGGACATACAGGATTTACTCCTTGTATATCTTACACTTTCTACATGTTAAGCATTTCTTCTTCCTGGCAGCAGGTTTGACCATCTTCCCATGGATGAGAGTAACATATTTCCTATTATTTTACAATGAAATAGTGTTAAACATTTCTGTGTTCATATGTGTGTACATGCATGTAGTCAGGTTTTTGTTCTGAGCAACAGCAAAGAAAAGACATACATGACAGTAAGACATATAGACACAGGTCTTCTGCCTTGTTAAGGTATTTTAGCTATGTTCATGAGACTGGTTTAGTCTTATAGAAGTCTGTTGCTGTATTTTAGTTACATATCCAGACTTTCAATACTACAGGAAACTACAAGGCAATCTGCACAATCACTCCCAAGAAAGGTTATGCCCCATATTGAGCTCTTTGAATGATTACGCACTGGAGTCAGCAGTGCTTAATATCTGTGCGATATTGCACGATGGCATTTAAGGTCATGTGTATTTTCATGCTTAGAAGCTAACTCTGTTATCAGATTTCTAAGAAATACATGAGGATTTCTTCCAGGCTCCTCCACTGTCAGAAGATAACGGTGATTATATTATTTGATGGCACGGGAAGATGACCTCTGTCATAGATACTGGAAATAATGGAAATGCTCTCTTGAAAGAAAGAGTGGCGGTTGAATGGTCCATCCAACCAGAGGAGTCTTTAAATATTTACAGTAGTGAATGCCAAGGCTATCCAAAGCTCAGTGTTGCAGAACAGGAATTAAGTAGCAACAGCAAGAAGTGTGTGATCCTCCCATGGTTGCACACATCTGTGACAGAGCCAGAGGAGCAGTCTGACAAATCAGGACTATGGCAGAGGTATTGCAGGTACAATGTGGCGTTGCCCAGCTGCTTGCTCATCCCTCCAAAATCATAGAATTATAGAATGGTTTGGGTTAGAAGAGATTTTAAAGATCATCTAGTTCCAACTTGCCTCAACATGGGCAGGGACACCTTACACTGGATCAGGTTGCTCAAAGCCCCATCCAACTGTTCTTGAACACTTCAGGGGATCCACAAGTTCCTTGTGCAACTTGTGCCATTGAACCCCTCACAGTAAGAATTTCTTCTTGATATGTAATCTAAACCCACCTTCTTTCAGTTTAAAGCCATTACCCATATCCTATCACTATATGCCCTTGTCAAAAGTCACTCTCCTGCTCTCTTGTAAATACTGGAAGGTGCTACATGGTCTCCCTGAAGTCTTCTCGTCTCCAGGCTGAACAACTCCCATGCTCCCAGCTGTTTTCATAGGAGAGGTGCTGCAGCCATCATCTTTGCAGTCCTCCTCTAAATTCACTCCAACGGGTCCATGTCCTTCCTGTGCTGGGACCCCAGAGCTGGGTGCAGGGTTCCAGGTGGGCTGTCAGCAGAGCAGAGCAGAGGGGCAGAATCCCCTCCCTCCCCTGTTGCCCACGCTGCTTTGGATGCAGCCCAGGACATGTTTGGCTTTCTGGGCTGTGAGTGTACATTGTTAAATCATGTTGAATTTTTCATTCAGCAACACTCCCAACCTCTTTCTTCAGGGCTGCTCTCAATCCAGGGAAAGCTAGAAGTGGGGGTAGGCTCAGCCCTGCCTGGCTTTTCCACCTAGACTTCTGCCTAACAAAGGAATGCTATGAAATAATAGTGAGAAAATGAAATATCTAGTATTATGTCTCCAACCCCACCTATCAAATAATACAAGAATATTAGAGATACTGTTAAGAACACTGACCCAAGTTTATCCCAGTGTAACTTTACTACAAGCAACAGAGGCGGAGCTGCAATAGCTGAAGCTAGGTTATTATGTCCAAGCCCCAGAGCTAACGATGTGTACAATGTGTCCTGCTACATAGATCTCTCAGTTGGAACTCATGTCCTTACCTTAGAAAAGAACAAATGTATCTCGCTGGTAGAGTAAAAACATTAATGTTAATTAAAATGGCACTCACAGCAGACATTCTTTGCTGCTCAGGCCTAAATGCCTGCTCAGCAGCAGCTTCACCTCACTGAGGGGAGCACTGACCATGTTTCTCTGGGAGGAGAAAAACTAAATTGATGGTTCTGTTTTATCTCTTTATTGGATAATGCCTATGTAGGTTTTCACATGCAATAGGAGCCAAGCAAGACCTTAATTTTTCCTACAGCTGAATCTGTCATCAAAATTATAAAAAAAATCTTCTCAAATTTCAGATGAATTCTGCCTGTGGTTGTGATCTGGCCCAGGTTCATATGAAACAGCCAGTTCTGGCTCTCCAGAGCATGCTCACAATGGAGAGCATGCTCCCTTGCTGGTCCCAGCAACTAGAGTGCAACGCCACAGGAAGGAAGGATAAATCACTGGTGACCTCACTGGTTTCTGTCTGGTATTCCTGTTCCATTTGTGCTGCAGCAGAGACAGCAGATGGGCAGAAAAGGGGAATGGCTGTACTGCAATGCAACAGGCACACATCTGACAGTGCTAAGGTTCTGGACTGCTGTTCTTAAAAGGAATTATATGATTTTTTTCATAGTCTGCACAGAGACAATACATAACCATTCAGAGCAAAGCAGGCTGGGACTTAGTACTGACTGCTCTTACCTTACCTTGGGTGAGAAAAACAGCCCTGGTCCTGCTGCCCAGACCCAATGCTCCCACCATACTTCTATTCTCACAGTCTCTTGGTGCAGGATGACAGCATCCCTAAAGGGAAGCAAAAGTTTTATTGTTTTTAACTTTTCTATTGGGTTAATTCATGACTTCCCCACAAATTCTAGTGAAATCTAAATCTGTGCAAAAGGATGGGGCGTTCCTCCAAAGTAAAACCTCCCAGGTGTGGCTCAGAATAACCTCTGACTTGTCTCATTCTTCCCTTTTGTCCTATATAAGGCACTTTCCTACCTTGCCAGCAGCGATCATAGCTAGATTGCTTGGATTTGCCCACTTATCAGGGTAAATCTCCTGTTATCAGGGGCAAAAATCTTTTGCTTTTTAACAAAAATATTCCAATAAGATCTTCCTGCCTGAGGGAATTCATCATTCCTGTACCCTTCTTAGCCCACTGAACATGAGACAGTTTTCCCAAAAGCCAGACAGATCCCTGAGCTCAGAAAGGATGTGCAGTTCATGGAAAGGAAGAGGTGCTGTATGTCTGGAGTCTGAATGTCAATGGTGGCTAGTTTGACATATGATTTGGGTAAATGTTTATCTACTCTCTGATCCCAGGGCTTGGTTCATGTTCAGCCCAGAAGATGCTCTTGCTGCACAAAACCAATATTCTGTAAAAAATAGAATTGTCTTTTCACATGCATCTTAGCTAGAAGAGAATTAAACATAGTGAAACATAGCTTGTGTTG
Organism: Passer domesticus; assembly: GCF_036417665.1. Taxonomy (NCBI): domain Eukaryota; kingdom Metazoa; phylum Chordata; class Aves; order Passeriformes; family Passeridae; genus Passer; species Passer domesticus. The sequence goes on from NC_087512.1 coordinate 70,673,991, forward strand.
GAAATTAAATGTCATGGTGATGAACAGTACGTCAGTATATCAAAAAAGTGTCACAGGATACTAACTACATCTTTAATTCTTGGCACCATAGGTTTTTTGAATGGGAGGATTTTTTTTTTTTCATTACCTCCCATTCCCCCTATTTTCGTTGTTGCTGTTATTTTTGTTGTTGTTAATTTTGTCATGGATGGAGCTGTAAAAAAGCCATTGTGATGGCTGGAAAATCCTGATTTTGGCAAACCCGGTGGCTTGACAGGGCAATACACACGTGACCCAATTTTAGCAACAGCTTTGTGTCTCTTGTTTAATGGCTTGCAAATGAGTGCACATGAAGAAAAACAGAAGCCAGTGGAGTATGAGTAATCCAGCTGGGAATGCGCTTTGTTGCGGGGGATGCAGAGAATGCCTGCTCACAGCATGCAGCACCCATGCTGGCAGCCAACAGCAAGGGACTCCCCTGCCGAGGGAGGACGAAAGCTTCTTGTCACACGGGGCAGTGGAGGACTCATTGGTTTTGGTGGACAGAAATGAGAGCAAGGAATACAAGGAACACAGCTTCCCTCTCATCTCCTGCACATCTTCTTAACATGCATCTTATGGGTTTGGCTTTTTGATTTTTTTTTTTTTTTTCCCCCTGGGGGATTTTGACCACTTTTTCCCTCCTTGAGGATTTAGAAGTTTTTTCAAATTTTACAGAAACAGTGTAAATACATTTCACCCATCCTGGTTCTCATGTATTCACCTTGAAGCTTAGGGGTTGTCTCAGTGCTATGGAAGCTAACCTTCACATCAGAGTTAGGGTTCAGTCTATGAGAAATTGGAGTTCTGGTTAATGAGGATAAAACAGATGAATTTGAGATCCTGCACATACATGGAATTTGGTATGTGTTTAGTTTTTTCAAGCTCCCAGGTTTCATGTCTAAATGTAAGCTGAGAAATATGTCGTCCCTGCTAGAAGTCCCCAAATATTTTTACCTGTATGGTACACCACTTGCCTTCTAAAGAAAATATTGTTTACACAACAGGTGTATATATTAACTTTTAACTTAGATTTTCTAGGTATTATTAGAATGTGGAAGAAATAACAAAAACTGTAGACTGGTATTCTGTTTTTCTGAAGTCATTATAATACAAAAATATATTAATATCCTGGGGGTTGTTTGCAACAAGAGTGCATGCAATACTTTAAACTTCCTGTCCTCCTTTGCTTTGAGATCTAGATTAGGGCTAGTCTTTCCACAAAGCATAAGGATGTTAAAGAAGGAAATCTGTGATTGATCACAACACAGTTCTCCATTTTAAACTTGACATTCATTGGCAAATCTCAGGTGGCGTGTCTAACCACCATTCACTTTCAAGTACATTTCTGATAAGGAGAAATGGGGTGCGCAGTGGGATATTTTCCCTAACATGTGTTTCAAATCCTTTTTACATATGGTATCTTTTGTTTATGTTAATTTAACTCTGATTTTCAGAATGTTGTGCTGCTTATTCAAAGGCTTTAATAAAGAAAAGATGGTAAGTGGTCTGCAATGAGAATTTGAGGATTGATGTCCAAAATTATCTTTGTCATATTTTAGACTTGAGATTCTCAGCTGTCTTGAGACTACAGCTGTATCTAGGGGTATTGTGAGAGTTATGTCTTGGTTTAAGACTGTGATAAACAAAAATCCCAAGTGTCATCATACCTAAAGGCCATTTAATGAACATAAAAGCTCCTTCAGCACTTGTCTTCCAGTGTTTTTGCATATCAAATGAATGATGGGTTAGTTAACAACTAGGATCAGAAATCAATGTGTTAAACTGGAGTCAGAAGCAGAGAATACTTAATTCAGCAGAATTGAGGAATAGTGCAAAATCTTGTCCCCTTACTACTTTTAATCCATAAATATCTGGGGAATATTAAAATATTAAATATACTCCACTTCCAATCTGCCTTAGGCGTGCTTTTCAGCAGAGCCCAGGATCCTCCCTGCCTGGGCCACTAACACCAGGAAAGAATTGGGAAGAGGCATGGGACTAATGGGGGGGTGATGGGTGCCCAGGGCTGGACTTCAGAGTAGGAGAATGCAGCAAGAAAACACTTGCCAAAAGTTCAAACACTGTCTGTGACCTGCTTGACCCTGACTTTTTCTGTTTTCTGATTTTGGTTTTTTTTTGTAGTCTTTCACTGTCTTGCTTTTCCTAACAGAGTATCACCAATAACCTAGGACAAAGCCTCAACCACACCACAAACCCAAGAGATAAAAATATGCAGCAAGTCACACAAGGTCCTAACTTAGGCTACTGTCCTATTTTTAGACTTTTCCTTCTATGTTTTTTCTCCCACCCAGAACTTCAACCTTAATCATAGCCCTTGTTTTAGCAACAGTTTTATGTTTGGTCTGGTGGTCTCTGTGAAACCCAAACCTCAATATCATCCTGTGCTGAGGATTTTTAGCAAGTGAAACTCTAGTTCAGTGACATTAAAGCAGAACTCAACACTTCCTCAATGGTTTCTTCCTTCAAATACCACAACACTGCTAATTCCAACACGAGGAATACTCTAAATATGAGCCTTATGTCATAGATATATATGAGCCTCAGAGCAAAATGTCTTGGACATAATGGTGATACTAACTTCCCACATACCTAGGGACCTATTTTAAATTTCTTTCAATTATCTACCTAAACCAACATATGACACCTAACACTTGTCCAAGTCACACACATGAAATCCAGAATTAAAAGTAATTTTGGGGCCAAGTGACTACCTGTAGTTCTAAACAAAATTATCTGGCAATTTTATATGCCTTCTTTGCTTCAAGTGGCCCTTTCTTGACACTAATTCCATTATAAACATGAAAGAAAAAAACCTAACTGGGCGATTGTTCTAAACACAACTGTCTTCCCAGTTAATCAATTTTATGAAGTGTTAATTCTAATTATAACTCCCCAGACAAAGCCTTCAGACCACTAAAAGTGGAAGATCTAAAAGCATCCCTGTAACTGATGCATATTTCTTTGTAGGTCCTTTGGGAAATTTGTCCTGAAAGTCTTCATCAGAGGTGACCACTCAGTTCTAGCTGCCTAAATCACATTAAGATGCTTGGTCACTGTGCTATAACACCACCAATTTTTTGAACCAGAAAATGTGGACCCAGGCTGATGGCAGGTCTCAGCACAGCACAACTGATCCTTCTTGAATTCCCCAGTTTCACTATACCTCTAGTTTTTCCTCATCTCCCTGACTCCTAAAAGTAGTGCCAGAAACTTGTTGCTTTATGAAGCTCAAAATGTTAATGTATTCCAATCTGCTTTCAGGTCCTTCCTTCCCCTGTAGCCCAGCCATATTTTTCATCCTGATCACTTGCCAGAGTTACAACTAGTTTTATTCTTAATGCTGTATCTCTGAAGCCTCTGAAATGATGATCTTCTGTTTGCACAAAGGAAAGACAAATTTAGGATGCCAGTGAACATTACCTGTTGTTTCTTTACCTCCTTGAAACCCTAATGCTGATCCTAATGTCTACCCTGATCACAGCTGTAGCCTGACATCACCCTAAATGTAAGACATGTCTGTTTCTCTGAGAAACTACAAGGTTAGTCTCATAATATTGTAACATGTGAGAGGCCGATATTTAAAAGAGCTCAGCAGCATATTTTTGGTCAATTGTTTAATGTAGGAATCAATTGTGCCTCCATTTCTCTCACTCAATGCCTCTCTTTTCATGCAGCTGGCACTCTGTATAGAACAATCTTGCTTATGTTACCATGTAAAACACTTAGGTAAACCATGATACTCTTGGTGGGTGCTTCCTTACAGTACAGGAACTTGCACAGCACGAAAGATGATAGAGAATGCTGAGGCATCCTGTTCATCCAGGTAGAACAAAAAGAAAGCTCTAATGTGTAGTAAGCTGCACATTGGGAAGGCCTTCTGATAGGAAATGAAGAATCATAAATTGCTCTTAGGTGGATATCACCAGAGAAGGAAATCTGGAGAGGTCCAGCACTGATTTCTGGTTTGCTGGACATAGCCAAGGGCTCCCTGGGAACCTGTGACTGTGAAAGCAAAGATTTTGGCATATGGCTTTATCATGATTAAACATGCCACAACTGAAAAATATTGGAAGTACATAAGAAGTGTTATTTCTGTAATGCATGTGGTAACTTAAAATGACAAAAATTGAGGTGCTAAATATATTTTTAAACTTACAATAAGATTTTAAAAAAAGCCTTCTCAAACTTTCAACAAAACACTTAAAGAAGGATACAGAATTGAACTTTATTAATAGACTTTTACAGCTTTTGGTGAGAAAAAGATAGGAAATAGTTTAAAGTTCAAGGAGATCAGGATTGACTTTGGAACTATTGTTCCAGTAACACACTTATTTTCTCTAAAGTGCTAAAATGTTTTGATTGATCCCATCCAGCTACCTGCACCCACTTAAAACTTTTGTGAATTTCACACAGAGCCCTTCATGGAGAAAAAAATTGAATAAATGCTTATGATGGATGCAAAAAAAGGTGGTCATCCAGGGTTTCACATCAGGCACCAGAGAGATGATGTAGACCAGTCACAGGAAATCTCTTTCGAATGCTCTTTCCCCAAGGACAGAAGAAAAATTGCTTCCTTTTCCTATGCCCTTGTCATCCAGAGGTCAGGGAGAAACTCTAATGAAAGGAAAGCACCCCTGGTTTGCTTGCACTTAGCTTGGTCATGTTTGGATTTGGACTACACAGTATGTCTTCTCTAAGGTCAGTGCTGGAAAGTTCTCAGTATTGTCTGGACTATAACACAAGCTTTTGCTTAGACAGACTGCTCATTGTGAAGACTAATTTACCAAATATTTATACAGTTTCACTTACTTCATCAGTGAGCTACAGTGCACTGACTGTTCTTAGCCACAGTAAAAAGGGTATGACATCCCCTCATGGCTGTTAAAAATGCAACATTTTGATAGCAACATTGCTCAAAGAAGAGTTTCAATCATGAGTGATTTAAAAAATTTTTTTGTTCTTTGGAGATTGTCTTTTAAATCAAGTTCAGGGGAAAAGGATGGTTTGAAATTTACATTTCGAAAAGATGAGCTGAAGCTGAAAGAATAATTTACCAAATTTATAATGTTTTGAGAACAGATACATGGGAAATTTCATTCTGTACTAGAATGATTTCCTGTTGTGAGCCTCTACATAGGCTTGTTTGATAGAGTGTCCATCTCTGAAGGGTTTCAATGGCAGAAAAGACAGAAGCACCTCTGCATTTGAGCTTCATTCTTTACCTTAGTTTATCAAAGTGTAAGCTCTTCCTTTGAGAATTTTTTTCCTTTTCCTACCGGTTGCATCAGCAGGGTGACACCCCTGTGCCTACTGAGCCATTTCAGACAGATGAAGACAGAAGGCAAAATTGCTCTAAGGCACAGTGTTTCTTTTGAGCACCTCAGTGCCTCAGCTCCTGAGTAAAAACCCTGCTGTTCCTAGTTCAGCTGATCAGATATCCCAGATCCATTTGTAAAAGTCAAATCTGGATAAAGGCTGGATTTCAAATAATTCTATTGTTTAGGTAAATTTTAATAGAAAATATTTATTGAAGCCTTATTTATCTTCTTCTGTGCTGTGTTTATACACATGTACTCCATGAAGTTTCAGTTGGTCAATTACACAAATTTTTTATGTCAAAAGCTATTGGTTTTTCCTTCCTCCTTCCTTGTAACCTTGTGCTTGTTTCATGCAATTTGGTGCAGCCAATAGATGCACGAGTACTACAAAAAGACAGTGTTCTTTCAGGTTTGGAAGGAAATGTTGTCATTGACAGCTTAGAGATATACACCTAGAGATAGCACATTTCCTAAAACAAATATCCAGCTAACTTATATATTGCTGTCATTTCAGTTAAGTACTTTATGAGTCAGACATATGGTCCTCACTGGGTGCCTCTGCATAAGCTCTTTTTTCAGGGCTATGAAGCAGTCTCAAGGCTGTTTGCAAAGACTGCAGAGCAAAGCCTTGTCTTCTCCAAGTGGGATGACAAAAGCATGCATGAACTGAGGTTCTGTTCCTTAATTTTGTACAATACAACCCACAGGAGGCTTCTCTGAGACAATCCATACATACCTTTCTTGTTTAAATTACTATACTCTCCAAGTAATACCATGAAAGAAAAAAAAAAAAAGGAACAGGAAACAGGAAAAACCGACCGGTAAGGGTTTTATTCAGGAATGGAAACCTTTTTCTAATGATCCCCTGAGTGGATTTCATGTGAGTGACCTTTCAGTGTTTTCAAGACAGAAACTAACAATGATAAGGACAACAGACGTACCCCTCCAAATTCACTGAAAGAACTGTTTTGATTCAAAACACTTAGGCTGCATTTATAAACCACTTACTGGGGCCTGATTTCCGTTGCTTTGATGTCAATCTGCTTAGTTTGAAACTCAATGTAAATCAAGTCCTCTTTCAACCCCAGGAAACATGGGGAAGGTGCCAACACTGGGAAGTTCTTTGTGGGCTTGTTGGGAAGAGCAGATTCTAGACCAGGATGTGTAGAGAACTGGCCTTTGTAACTACCCTCAGGCAAGCCTTAGCTGTAGCCTCATAATTTTACATGGCCTTCAACAAACAGAGCATTGTGAGGGCTGAACTAAGTACCAGGATGCTCGTGTCCAGGCTGCAGGTGTTTCACTGAAGAATTGTGCATGGACAAGGAACATGTTTGACTTGAACAATTGCAATAAGCAGCTGTTCTGCATCCTGACTGTGAACTGTCCCATGGGATGTGAAACATGGAAGGAAAAGGGGCCAGCTAAGTGACACAAGTTTCAGGGAAGCCAGTGCATGGGAACAGAGCTCCAAATTTTGGATAGAGAAGAGGTGTAGATGAACATTAATAGTATTGAAAAATTAGTTAAACACCTTAGCTACATGTTTGCCATGTTGGACTAACTTCTTCATGAGTATTTCATGTCATCCTGAAATGATTAATTGAAGGGGAAATTCATCTAGAATGGGGAGAAATCTGAACATTCCCAGTACCAAGGATGGCACCTCAGTGGCATCAGAAAACCTGTTTTCTAGATTTAGAAAACTCGTGGTGTTTTAGGGAGCTTTATTTCATAACAGAACATGAAATCCCCTAAGCTCAGGAAAGCAAACAAGACTGTAGGATCAGCAGTCCTTGAGAATACTGTCTCAGACCAACATGACAAACCAGAAAGGTAGGGAGGCCATACCTACCCCGATCCTCTGATGTTCAGTCAACCTAAGGGAAGACCATGTGTTTCTCCTCCACTGTAGTCCATGTGTGGGAAATACAGCACTGCTCTTTTCCCAAGTACACATGTTTGTGTCTGGGATATGTGCTTGTTTTCATGACAGTATTATCCCGTCATTAGAACATCTTCAGCAAACAGCTCTTCTGGTGTCTTGTAGATAAGAATGGAGATGAAAACCAAAGGAATAATTTTGCTGCTTCTGTTTGCTTGAGTGCATTCGGGTTGATTATGCCTTCAGTAAGGCATAAATCATTTGTGTCTCCACATCCACAGAGGCAGAAGCAAAGCTAACTGTCTAACTAAAGTCAGATTTTTTTTGCTATTAGGCTCTTGCTGATGGCATGAAAGTACTTAAAATTTTACGTTTTAATGACCATGCTCAGACCTCAGCCCCCCTGACAGTAATGATTGCCAGGTTTGTCCCTACTGTGGGCCCAAGATCATCCATCACATTGCAGCAATTTCCACTCCATCCACAGTTCTGATCAAAAGCCCAGGGAAGTGACCACAGCTGTGACCCCATCCTCTTAAATATGAATTACGGTCTTTGTTGCCATGCCACAGATTTTCAGTACATACCCAATGGCAGATAATTGCCTTTCAGCATGTTGGGAATTTTTTACAAGTAAACATAACAGCCAGAAATGGATTCCTCAGTAAACCGCACCACTTTTTCCTTCACCTATCCTCTTCATAAGCTGATGTGTTTGGGTGTACAAAGGACACTATTCCAGGCCATTAGGTGACTCATGATTACATTTAGTCCAGACATTAAGGAAATGAAAGCTTTTACAGGCATTATATAAGTCGCTTTAATATTTGCAAATATTCCTGAGTCAATAACAGATACTGTAACTATGTCAGTTATTTATTAACTAAAGACTAGTGTATTACTTATACTATGTAAAAACTACAGCCTATAAACCATAGACAAACTGATAACAGTTAACTTTGGACCAATATATGAATGATATTAAAAATTATCTATTATATATCCATTTCTGTCTAATCAGATATGTCCAGATATGCTGGACAGATGAGTCCTCAATGAGCTTTATATTTAAATTCTATTAAAACTTTCACAAGATACAGCATTTAAAATTGTCTTCTAGCATGCACCAGCAAAATTAAAAAATAATACAAAATAGCTCCAACCACAACAAACCAACCCCCTGAATATATTATAAATTTTTAATCCCATGCGTGTGTGTATAGATACATGAAAAACCTCTCCAGCACTCCTGCACAAACTGTACCCCCAGCAATAAGTCAGTTCAAAGCTTGTAGCTGATCCAGGTGCAATCTCCTTAAAGCAGATGTGAGCTCCAATCAAGTGCATTTAGCACTTTGACAGTGCTTGATATTTCACACTTGTAATGGTGAGTGTGGATGACCGTATTTTAAAGCTCAGGGTGTTCATTTCCATGTGGAGAGTACCAGTAACATCTGTGGGTGAAATATTGTGAGAATAAAGTGACTTAGGTAAAGAAGTTTGACCTCTTCAGGAAATGGCACTGAGAGGGGTAATACTGGAGGACCAAGAGAGAGTGAGGTCATTGGTGCCAAAAGCAGAGCATTTTATCCTGATTGATGTGATCTTGCTGTTTTGCAGTCTTTTCCTGTTGGTTCCCATTTGTGGTTTCTTGTTTCTTCCTTCAATTTTTGTCTCTTAAACATGATTTTTACTGTGTACTTCATTCATCATTGCTCACTGTGTGAATCTAGCACACTTGAGGACACTGGCTTCATACAAATAATCTCTTCCTGGAGCAGCAACATGCTGATGCAAAATGCTACCAAGCCCCACAAAATCTGTGTCAGGCTCTCACTGCAATACACACTGCAGTGGTTTCTTTCCTGATTGCTGAAGAAAGTGCAGGATAATCATACTGTTAGCATCACTAGTCTCTGTGTGCTGTCCCACCTTAAATTATAGGATTGATGAAGGTGTCTATGACTTACTGCTTGGTAAAAGAAAAAAAGAAAGCCTGACAGATGAATGCAAATCCTGCAACAAAGATTTTGCACCTCCAAGTAATTTTTGATACTCCTCTGACTATTCTTAAGTTGAAAAGTGGCTTTTTTTCCTGGCTTTCAAACAGTACTGTTGCTACATTGTTGTGACAACTTCTGAACTTTTTATTTTACTTCTGAAATGGTAATTCATTAACACTTCCAGCACAGCTCACTAATGACTGAGGAGTTCTGAAGTAAAAATAATTTTTTTTTCCTTTTTCTGGCTACGCTGTTTGCCAAACCTATATTCCCAAACCGGTATTTAAGTGTACTTCAATCAGACAAAGTCCCAAGAAACACATACTTCACTTCCTGACATGCTCTGAATTGCTTTCAGTTCTGTATTTCTGTACAAATACACCTAGTGGCTAAATTAGAGGGTATGAGCTATAGCAAATTACATAGCCTGTTTAGACTCACAGGCCAGCTCCCCATAGTTAAGGGAAGGTTTGCTTTGAAACTCTTCCAGGTTTTCTCTCCTTGGTCCGAATTTCCTTTATCAAGCGTCCCTTTCACCTTTCTATTTATGCCTCCTTCTTCCCTTTCAGCACCTCAGCAGCACCTCTTACATTGCTGGAGGAAGCATAGAACCATTTGAAAAAAAAGTATAATAAAAAAAGGCAGCCAGCTGCTTTCCTGTTCTGCTTTCTCCCTCTGTTCTCCAGCCCTCTCCATCACCCTCCTGACAACGTGCAATTTCGTTCTTTTCTCTGGAGATCTGTTTGTGCTGCAGCCTGTTGTAGCCCAGCAGCCCAGTGCAGGTGTGTGCACAGCATCTGCAGCAGGTTTGCATTTGCGGGGGGCTCTGACCTGGGCTGCTGGGCTGGGCTGGGCTGGGACGTGCCACCATCAGACCCCACAGCACATCTGGTGGGGCAGGCAGTCAGGAGGGACACGGGGAGATGTGCAGGCTCTCTGTTCCAGTCCAGACTCGTGTTGCACTCACACCTCCACACACAGCCTGGTGCGTCTCTTGGTGAATCCTTTGGTAGCAGTGCCTCCTCTGCTCGCTCATCTGCACACAGCTAGGGTGGACTGGGGAGCCATCAATCCCCTTTGTGTTCACAGTAAACGTGAAACTGCTGGCTTTTCTGAGCCCCCAGTAAAAAGCTGCAGAGCAGAAGTACAGAAAATGGCACTAGGAGTCCAAATTTTAGAACTACATACTGGACATTATATGGTGTTCTCATTAGAGGATGCAGTAAAAATACCTGTCTTAAATGGTTGTTAGACAGATTGACTTTAGCGGAAATGCAGATTCCATTAAAAAAACCCCAAACCAAAAACCAGTAATGTGCAGTCTTCATAGCCCATTCTTTAAAAATATTTTCCCCATGACCTAATGTAGAATAAAACCATACAAATAAATATCTTTATGCATATTGTAACAATGGGAACTTTTCTAGAAACGGCAGGCAAAAACCTCAGTATCACTGGGCTTTGAGACTGAGGTAAATTTTAAGACACTTTGTTTTTGCAGGTTTTCTGTGCCAGTGCACTAACTGCAGTTAGAATTGTTCAAAGACAATTTTCAGTCTTTTCCTATCACTATGAGTGCCTGAGGTCCAAACCAGTTGCATGGTTATTTAAAGCAGCTCTAGATATCTCAAAGTCCCATTGTTTGTACAGAGAAATTTAAAAATCAGAGATAACAAGAAAAATAATGAAATTTTGGAAAAATTTATTTTTATTGCATTCTCTTCTAGTCAGCAGAAGAACCTTTTCTCTCTGTCTTCTATCAAGCTGCAAAGCAGGAGGCTTGAGCAGCGACATCAAGCCCCAACTGTCCACTTTGTGTGGAAGAATTTTTTTGCAGTCCAGTAATTGTGTGGAAGAATAAAACAAAATATAAACAAAAAAGAATCATTGACTGTCAAACATAAAGTTATGATCTTGAAAACCAGATGATGGAAATCTAGAAACTGAGAAATAAAATCAGCAGATGTGGTCAATGAGTGCTAATGGTGTGAATTAATTTTGTCAAAACAGAAAGTAACGACCTGTTCCAAATCCATCTACCAGGACTGAAATGAGCAATGGCACCACCAGAGTCTTCACTTTATGAAATGTGAAAGGTACCTTGGTCATTACAGAGAGTCAAGGTGTGAAATTAGCAAAAGGCTCCAAGGAATGTTCCTCACACAATAGCTGTGCACTCATGCTTGTTAACAACAGGGTTTCCACAAGATGACTGCCAAATGGTAGCACTTCACAGCTTGCTGCCAGCTCCACACCAACAAATCGGCCTGATGCTCATCTAAATGCTACTATCCACGGAGCTTCAAAATCACGGGAATCAGCGGGATGATCTGTGAGTGGTACCAGCTGCACCCACTAAAGGGTTGCAGCAGAAAAAAAAAGTTGAGAAATTAATGATACCAAGAGCTAACCACAAGTATTTTGTTAGCCCTGTATCTGCAGCCATGTTTCTTTCTTGAAAGTTAACCTCTTCCTCACCAGAGCAGACCTTTCCATTAAAATTTTAATTTTATTTTATTTCAATAATTAAACTGTTCTTATCTCAGTCCACAGGTTTTGCCTTTCTGATTCTGCTCTGCATCCCCCCAGTAGCAGCTGGCTCTAATGATTGCATGGTACTTAGTTGCCCGCTAGGGTTAAACATCTACACTACCAGATGAAATTACTTTGCAATTACTTTTTAATGACAGCCTCATAAACTGGCAGTGATGAAAGTTCATTTTCCACTGCTTTCATAAGCATAGAGGTAGCTTTGCCGTGTCATGGTGACCTGTTCAAATACTTCACCCACTGTTCTTTGTACTTTCTTCACTGTTATTTGAAAAGTGAAATTCCATTGCCTCGAGGTTGTGGACTTCTATTAAACCACACTCCCTCATCACCTTGAAATTTACCATGGCAGGAAGATCTCATAGGTGAAATGGTATTTTGCTTCACAGAATACTAAATACTATATCCTTTCTACAACTAATAATAGCCAGACAAGAGTGTCCAGAAGATCTGTAAATTAAATTCTCTTTGTGGGCACACAATCCAACACCACTCATACTTTTCTCAAGGGCAGCAAACTACACTACATATGTGTCTAATGGGGTTACCTAAAACCTGGTGGGCTTAGTTCAGGTGAGGAAGAATATGGGGCAGCAAGAGAGCTGTGGCTGAGGAAACTATGACCAGTTTGGGAAATTGACATCCTGGTGGACCTGAGAGATACATGAGACACTGGGGGTGTTGACATTCCCAGGTCACTGCTCCAGGACACTTGGAGTGTGTTGGTAGGGTGCAGCCCACTTCTGCACATGTGGGCAAGGAGATGTGAAGGGCCCTGCATTTACTTCTTTGAAGCTGACTTAAATTATAAACATGTGCTTCTGTTCTTCTTTTTCAAAGAGAGAGCACAGGTCAGAAAAAAACATAGGGGAGAGAACAGTGAAAGGAGAGAGGGCTCCCTCCCTGTTTTCATGGCTTACTTCTGTCCCTCTCCTAGGTTTTCAATGCTCTTTCCTCACTTTCCAAGATAAGTGTATTTAGAAAAAGTAGGAAGTAGAAGAAGAACAAAGATAAAAACCAGATTTTTCTTTAAAAAACAACAACAACAACAACAACAAAAAAAACCAAAAAACAACAACAAAAAAAAAAAAAAAAAAAAAAAACCAAAACAGAAATTAAAGGTTACAGTGTCTTTTCTAAAATGGGAAGGAATGTTTTCCTGAATTTGAAGTTCTTTCATAAAACAAGGATTTCTGTAAACTCTGGCATTTCTCAAAAATGTTTTTGGATGAAAAACATTCATAAACTTTACTAGAAACACAAACTTCCAACACCCATAGCTAACATGACCTGTAGCAAGGGGAACCAAAGTAGAGGAATTAGGAATGAGATGGACTCAGAGGATGAACCCTAGCAAAACTTGCAACAACACCCTAAAATCAGAGAGGACACTGTGGGAGAAGGCTGCTGATCTGTGCTTTGGCATGCAGCCAAAGGACCTGCCAGCAGCAGCATCTCCCTGGGAATAGGAGTGCACTGCACCTCCATGCTCTTCTCTCTCCTATGGAGTAATTTGGTAATCATTGGCTGTTCTACATGCAACAAAGGAGCATGAAGAGGTCCTGACTATTTATTTTCTTTTAGTTGTGGATAAAGCCTGCACTCTAGTGGATTGTCTCTATAGGAAAGTGTAATCCATTTATTTACTTGTGGACTATAAAGACTGAATTTCCAGAAATGCTGGACTCTGTTCTAGCTTCACTTCTCAAGGACTGTGAAGACAGCTAAGTCAAACAGATTAGTGATTTAAGACAGTTTTTTCCTCATTACAAAGCCAGGTTCTCAGAACCTCAGAAATTTGGCAGTTTTTTGCTATGCAGTTTGAAGTTCCTTTCTGGTAAATAACACACTGAAGTAGCAAGGCTCTCTTTTGGAGGGTCTGTTTTGAAACCAGGAACATTAATGTAACCCTTTTTGTTGACTCCACAAGGCTTTGGGACAAGTTCTACACCACTCACTCACGAAAGATTCATGCCTATACTTAATGATAAACATGTTTAGTTTTAAAAGCACTGGAGATACTAGGAAGTAAACATACTCTTTGTTTTAGACTTGTCCCTAAGTCCTGTGCCAAATCTGGTCTTGAAACATTTACTAATACAAAAGGGAGCTGAAGATAGTCAAAGAGAATTTGTTTTAAAATCTGAATGGTTGAGGAACCTTTGTTATACTCTCTTCTCATAGTGCTGCCTATTCAATCATGAATAAGGGTAAACAAGAGCCAAGTGTTGTACTATTAAGTATAATCTCTGTGTGTACTTATTTTTTGTGCAAAAGGGTGAAGTAACGTTTCCATACTGCACAGATCTCACAGGTAGAGGTAAAGCCAATTCAATCTTCCAGCATTTCAAACCCAGCACAACTAAAAGACATTATCAAAAATGTATATATTTTTTATTTGTTTCAGTGCACAGGATGACATTCCCTCTGCGCATGATGGGAACAGTTAGATGACTGCTTCTGTCCTGCAGCAGCTTTAAAGGCTGTTATTCATTCTCATCTGAATTAAACAGAAGGCAGCCCTCCATTGCAGCTGGTCTGGTAGAAAGAGGCAGCCTGTGGAAGCAAAACAACTATACTCATGCTTTCTTTACGAAAAAAGGAGCAACTCAGTTTGCCCTCTTAAAGTGGCCCCTCAGACAGTGAGGGCCTCTCATCATCAGTGAATGATGGTTCTGGGTATCCACATATTTGCAAAAACTAAGCAGAGGTCATGTTCTATTTTTCAGGGGTTCTTTCTTACCTGTAGTGAGAGGGCTTAGATTTAGGCTTCCCTGAAGACAGGTTATGCACACTGCTTGTCTTTCATGTAGGTGTTAGTATTCTGTCCAGCATGAGCTACACAGCAGTTCTGATAGCATTTAGGCATAAAGTCAAAATGTGCAAAGTGGAAATCACCTGAAAGGGAGAGAATTGGCAATTAGTCCCATTGCTTATGAGCTACTTCCTTCACATTGCCTCAAATTGAGATGCTGAACCTGATAACAGCAGAAGGTTAAAACTTGAAACAAGTTGGACATGACCAGAAATACCAATATTAAAAAATCAGGTCAACATGAGTTGCTGGAGATCATGCCAGACAAAGTGTGGTTCTGCGTCAACTGGACATTTCTTTATGGCACTCAAGGTTTTGAATCTTATTTGGAAGATCTCTGCTGATATATAGCTCGTATAGTTAACTACAGAATATAGTTAATAGTGTAAAATTCTTCTATTTTTTCTATGGACTCAAAGGGTTTTGGAAATTTACATTTGAGGTGTCCCCATGCTGCTTTATGACATTTAAAGAGCTGTATTGTAAAGACTGTAAAAATTAGGATGATCAGATAAATGGCTTTTAAATTTAGATTTGATAGATCTCTACTAACAGATAACATTACCAAAACTAGAGCAACTACTGATTTAAAAAGAGAATTGCAGCAGAAATGGAAATGAAGACAGCATTTAATGGATGAGATGTTGTTCTGGCTACTTATGTTGTTGCCAGACTAGATACATTAGTCTGTTTTTCCTAATGATCTCGTTTCTTCCATTTAGCAGAATTTGAAAATGCATTTGTTTTTGTAAACCAGCCTCTCAAGTATTAATTTTCTTCTATCTCTATGGAGCATCAGAATAATTCTGCTGACAAATGCTACCGCAGTCACCATGGGGAGTCAGGAGTTCAAGGAGTGAAGTTTGGGTGTAATGTGTTTGTATCTGTCTCAGTGCAATTTGTGATTGCTTTATGCAAAGCCAGCCATTGTTTACAGTTCATCGGCTACAAAAACAAGACTTAGAGGCACAGGCAGGTCAAGAGAGAGAGAGACTGTGTTGTAAGTTAAAAGAGCTGACACCATTGAAAGTCATGCTACAGGTTCTCACCTGATAACAGAATCAGTATTTTCTCATTCTGCTCATTCTGTTTAAGCAAGACTCTAAGACTTTTTAACCCATATTAGTATTTTGTATCCTTAATAATTTGATTCAAAACAGGTACAAAAGAGATAAATTTTCCTTTTCCTTTTCCTTTTCCTTTTCCTTTTCCTTTTCCTTTTCCTTTTCCTTTTCCTTTTCCTTTTCCTTTTCCTTTTCCTTTTCCTTTTCCTTTTCCTTTTCCCTTTCATTTTACTTTTTCCTCTTCCTCTTCTTCTTCCTCTTCCTCTTCCCCTTCCTGCTGCTCCATAACTCCATCCCACAGGAAATGACTCACACCTGCTGTACGTGGGGTCCTTGAAATGCATTGCCATGGTGCAGGTAGACTTCGTGTGGACAAGCTCATCTTTGTCTTCATTCTTCTAATATTTGATAATGCCACTTTGATAATGTTTGCTTGTTTGATAATGCCATACATCTTCCACTGGGTGATGACTCCCCATTGGAAACCAGCAAGTTTCACAGTACTGTTCTCAAAGATCCATCATCCAACCTACTGAATCTTCAAAGGGGATACTCCTCCAAGCCCTCTGGGAGGCTGGATGCCATCCAGCTCTGGAGATTGCTCAGTATTTTTGTTGAGCAGGAGAAGCTCCAGGGTGCTGGCTGCTGCCGACACGAGGCTGGCACGTTTTCCACAGTAATCGAGATCAGATGGGGACGTGCTGTGGCAGCCCTTTGTGAGGCTGTCTGGGAGCTCTGGTCCAGCACGAGGCAAGGCTGGAGCAAGGCAGGGCTGAGCACTGAGTGCTGGGACTGCAAACAGGGGCAAGCACTGCAGGAGGGTATGCTTGCTCTCGTTTTGCTCCCCTTCCCACTATCCCCTCCCTCCCTCCAGTCAGGCCAGTAAGTTCCACCAGAGAACATATTACTTGCAGATGGGTATTTTCTGAAAGTACCAGAGACCAGTTAATATACAATTCTGAACAGACCCAGAGTTTTAAAAAAATTATTACTTTTGTACAGACCATAAAATTATTTTCTCCCCTGCTGTCATAAAAAAGAGAAAAATTAAGCCACTGACAAACCTTCTTTTCAGTGTAAACCAGTAAAATTTTTAATTTGCATATTTAAATTTTACAACAGAAGCTTTGGTTGAGAGGTTTTTTTTTTGGTTTTAGGGCTTTTTTTTTAGAAACACAAGCAAAAATAATTAAATTTCAGTCAACAGCTGTTTTCTCTTAGGAAAATCCATCAAAAGTTTCAAGTCAGATTGTGGTGCTTGTGGATGATACTATTCACAGAAGTAATGGGGTGGATTAAAAATTCTCATTAATGTAATTCCATATAACTGCACCAAAAAGATCAGGTGAAACCAGTGCTATCACCATACTATGGGAAGAGTTTGTGGATCTCTAAGTAATGTATTTTGAATTATTTACATGCAGGCTTTAAACACCACAGGATATTCTCTCCCCAGCCATGCAAACAATATGGTAAGGATCTTATGTCAGCTGGGACTCCAAGTATTTCTAAAATATATTATAAAATGTTATTATAATACAAATAACAGGGAAACTTTCCATACAGCTGGAAGGACATGTGCTGTAACTGTTGGAGACTATCTCCATGCAATTCCATCTAATGAGATATGACTGCCCATAAGGGACCTTTTCTAGAATCTTGTCTTGTAACATAATAATCAGCTACTTATTTTTCTGAACACAGGGAATGAAGTAGGAAGGGAGGACTGGAAATGGTGTTTTGACATTTGTGACCTTTAGCCTGTTTTTTGTTGGTTTTGGAATTTATTATGCAGGGCATACAAACACATCACCACCAAACTTCTGACTTCTGCTCTAACTCTCAAGATGCTTGTTTTAAGCACAGGATAATTCACTATCAGTCTTGCTTTCTTGGCACATCTTGTCTCCTCCTCAAAGGTAATTTTTCCTTCCTAGGGAGAAGAAACCTTTTCCTAAAGAGCAAGCATAAAACCTGTGCATGAGTACCTGCCACTTTTTCAAATATAGCTTTTTGTAAGTCAAGACTTAGGTGTCTTGTGGTTTTTCCCAGGAAGCAGTGACTCCTACAAACACATGGCAGAGAGCAGGCCAGGTCACTTGTTTTTGGTGAAGAAGTTGGTGCTGCTGATTATTTCACTAAAATCTGGTGGAGACTTCAAAGGTACACATGGGAATATTGAAAAAAATTTCTGGAGGTATCCAGGAATTTCTGAACATGTGATGAAAGCACTGTGTCCTGATGCTGTGGTGAAGCAAAATTCCTGTTCTTCAAGTGAGTGAGAAGACGATGAGTGATCAGACTCAGAGCCATGCTCCCAAGTGGTGCCCATGGCAGTGGTCTACGGGCAGGGCTTAAACTCTCATGGTTCTCAGACCAAGCATTGAGAGGAGATGATTAAAGATATGCCATTGTTGCTGTGACCATAATTTTTTTCCTTTTTTGTGCTGCTAGTTTCCTGTCCAGGAGGAAATGCCCAGTAAAGTTACATACAAGTTATATATGTACAAGAATTTTTTATTTACTACAGTCAGGACCAACTGGAGAAAATCAGCAGCTCCCTAAAACAGCCCTGTACTTCCTCTGACTGCTTTCTGTGAGCTGCACACAAACCACAGTTTTCGGTGGAGGAGGGGAGGAGGAGGAAGAGATAATCAGAAGCACATGTAGGCATTAACTACAGATTTGCTGGACCTTTTTGTAAGCAACTCTTCAGGGAAGCTGCCTGGCCAGGGGAGAAAGATGAAAAAAATTAGACCAGCATCACTGAAGCTTAAGGGCTGGTCCTTTTCCTGCCCTCCTCCACTGCACTGTGGGGTAATTTGCTCCCAGGGCAGCAGCAAAACCCAGTGGCCCAGCCTGTGGCTTGATGTGGGGTACTGCTGAGGGAATGCTGTGTCACTTGTTTTTGGTGAAGAAGTCAGCTCTGCTGACTGTCTCACGGTCTTGCAAAATAGTTCCCTACCCAGATTAGCTTGGGTTTACACTTTTCTTTGTCTCACCACCTGCAAAACTAGGCAAGGGCACTGGTTAATTTGTGAGAGACCAAAAGATTTAGTCACAGGGCAGCAACTGGGACAAACATCTTTCTCTGCCTTTGTCTTTAAATCTCATTTAGGAATAAAATCTCAGGACAGGGATCATCTAGCACCGTGTGCTGACACACAGCTTAACACTGCAGGACTTGGGTTTCCACTAAGGATATGTGGTTTACACCTACAGTATAAACAATAACTGAAAATTTCTCCTATTACTTCCAGAGTCAAGCAATGACAAAACAAGTCTTTCCTCTCCCAGCCCTGCTGACGAGAAAACACTTGGACAACCACTGGTGATTGCCAATGAGAATGCTAAACACATCTTTCACCCTCTTTCAGGGGAGGTATTTGGTGACTTTGTTCACCAGTATTATTTAGATACCAGCCTCTTACATATTTTGACACTAGTCATCTGTTAAAGGAGTATTTCTACCAACTCTTTTGGTTTTTAATGTAGAACATCTGTATCTTCTTTCCTGAAATGGTTTGTCCTTTTTTTTGCCCCCTTAAAGTAAATTGATGAATGAAATGTCTGCTTTGTTCTTCAGTTTGGTTTGATGCTGTCCAAAATTTTGCAGACACCTTAGCACACATAGAGTAAAAAATCCCAAATTCTCTCATGGAAAAACACACATGCTGGCCCATGCACATGCACAAAAAATCATTACAATTCATTTTAACTGAACAGAATGTCTCATCTTGGACTTCAGTTTCAACCACATGACCCAATGAACTGTAGATTACCTGAGTCAGACAGCTTGTCTGACCAACTTCAAATAATTTTCCCATCACTGAGAATGCCCTTGGGCCTTTGTATCTTCTCATAGGAAAAAAGCGTGCTTCCATCTGCATGAAAATCTTGATTTTTGACAGATCTGTTCTTTGGAAACAGTTTAAAGAAAACTGGTGAATATTTAGAGCATCCTGCATTGCTCAGCTAGCAGTAGTACACTTCCAAAGAAGTCAAGCTGAAAAGTTTTGCCCCGAAACTTTGATTACCAAAAAATAGTCTTGCATACTTTCCTCTGCTAAACTGAAACCTAAGGCCAAAAGCAAATTTCAGTGGAAAACAGTCCTCTGTTAATTTGTTAAGGCTTTAGTGCCTACTTTGAGATGTTCTTTTAGTTGATATCACAGGGGACAGGAAATTGCTCATGAAAACAACAGGGAAATCAGAGGCAAGGCAGTTGTGTGCTTCTTTTATTCTCCTAGCTGACCTGTCTAACTTTGGAAACTATCCTGGGGTGCTCAAGAAATGTAGGGTTAAACAAAATTAACTAACTAATGTTTTCCTTTCAAACAAAGGAAAAATCCTTCTTGCCTTTTCTCATCACTATCCAAACCTTGAGGAGGAAGTCCCTACCATTAAATAAAGAAATTTCCTTCTCTTATTTAGTCTTTGTTTTTTACCTCATCAGGCAAATTTTCAAGGAACAACCACTCCAGCAAATGAAATATCACACATCCTGAAAACATAAATTACTTTCATATTTGTAAGTCCTGATAAGACGGACAGTAAATGAAATTTTAACAAGATAACTAGTGTTTTGCTTTCCATTAATCCTTGAAGCACCTCCCTCTGGGATAGCTTTGGAATCAAAAATGCATTACTGCACATCTCATTAATACCACGTGCTTTCCCTCAGTGAAAAGAGCTTCTGTCCTACAGACATCTTGGCACAGAAATCCAAGCTAGCCAGCTGTAGGAAAAGCAACCCATGGTTTTCCTTCTGTCTGCCCTCAATAGCAACTCTGAAAGTTCTGGAAAGAGAGAGATTTCAGCATCAGTTGGGACAGAACAGGACATGGTTCGTTTCATGGGCTCACACATAACCAAGTACTGTTCACCTATTAAGATAAATATAAATAATTAGAACTAGTTTAATAGAGTGAAATAACCACTTGCTACAAAAGACAGTTCAGAAATTCATAGATTTTGAAGGTCAAACTGGAGAACACAATAGTCTTCATTAGTTTTCATGGAGCTTGATGAGCACTAACAATAGATTAACTTAATTGATTAAGTAATAGATTAATAACTGTTTTGGAGAAAATTATGTTTTCCAGTATTAAGCCTACCTTGAAGACATAAAAAATTCATCTCACCGGTCCTTAGAATTGATGTATTCATTACATCCTGTAACCAAGTGTTACTCTTCTAGTTTTATTACAGTTTATCTAGCTAAACTAGCCAGTCCGTACCTAATAACTAGCTAGTTATTAGGTTATTATTTATTATTATAAATCACTAGTGCCCATTCAGACCCTGGAAAAAGCAGAGGAAATGCAAAAGGTTTCATCAACACTAAAATTAGCAAAGGCATTCAAACTACTGCACACTTAATGGCCCACTTCATCATTTCCTGCACAAAGTTGGAGTGGGTCCTACAGACATGCTGTATTTCAATAATTCAAGAGTTCATAAACTGATTCCCAGAGACATCAGCTGCTTGTCTCTGAAACCAATAACTTTGTACACAGAGTGCTGTGGGCATGAGGGTATGTGTGCGGCGAGCTGTTTCCCATCCCAGAGGCTGGATGCTCAGCAGGGTTCTGTCAGAGAGGTTCTGAAATCAGATAGTGCTTGAATTGTCATGTGTATTAAAAAAATTCAAAATAGGAGTCAGAGTCCAACAAACAACCTTTTTTTTTAAATTTTATTTTCAGCCTGAGCTACCTAGACTTTTCCATGCAGTCCTATTGCGATTTTAATGTTTAACTAAAGGGAGCATCATATGCTGAATATCAAAATGCTTGCTGCAGCATTTGATCAAGGTCTCAGCAGAAAAACTTCTTAGTTGCTGAGTATTGCCTGACAGATTCAAATAGAAATAATGGTGAGCATTTATAGAGAACATTTAGGCAAGGTATACCCTAGGCAGAGTAGAAGTACCCCGTACCAGCTGGACAGTGGACTGGTTCCTGCCAGACACAGTTGCTGAGACTCAGAACAAACTGCCTTCTGAACTCTGCTGAGTTCAAGCTCAAGCACTCTGAATGGCAGGAAAGCATGACTCAGATGAAGTGCTCTTGTCAAATGTTGCTATGCCCAGCATTCCATACACAATTTGTACACCACAAGCAACAAATACTCAAGGAAGCATTGGTGATTTGGCCAGAAGTGCTAGTAAGTGGAGTACTTACATATTTCTAAGTATTTTCCAAATGTTTCATATTTTTCAATGGAGGAAATCATAAAAATTTTATGTACAAATCTCTATACAGGCTGGTAATTTAGTTGTATAGCAGTGCCAATTTATTTGAGAAAAGCTATTACACTATGCCAAGGTTAAGGACTTATGCATGGAAAGCACAATAGGTTTCTTGCAATATGTACTTATGTAGAAGTACTTATGTACTTCTAATCTTTCCATATCTCCTCAGCATGAGCTCTGACGCTTGGAATTTGGTTATAAATCCAACTTACAGGTGCTTCACCTATCACATGATGCCTGCACTACCCGGAGCAAAGTGCTACTAATCATGCTTCTGCTTTAATGAAAAGCAACAGCAGAAATAATTTTTGTCATCCAAAACATCTTGACTCCTATGACAAAGGGTTGAAAAATCTAGATTAGGTTTTTGTGCTTTCAAGAGTAGTTTCAAGAGAATAATAACAAGTTCAGTTCCAATGAGCTAGAGAGGTCATGAAGCAACTTTATCTATCTCAGATACTTTGAGAAAAGCCAAAACCAATCTACAATTGTTTATCAGAGTAAGAGAGAATTCATATTTGTAAACATAACCTGTAGATTTTTATATGGCTGAAAAAAGTATTCATATGTCACCTGCAGTGACAACAAAAGAATCTTGTATATAATTTATTTCAAGTATCTAACCATTTTTGATGAAAGGTTTGCTTAGGCATTAAATAGAATAGAAAAAAAATTGCCAAAGCAACCACTTTACCACAGGAAAAATGTGTTATGATGGCAATTCTATGCTTGTTGTCCTGAGTTGTGCAAATCTCCTTCAACATTACTCTGATGGCTTGTGTATATAAATACCTTTTCTTTCTTTTGGTTTTCTGGAAGATGTTTTCAAAAACACAGTCATGTGGAAGATGTATAAGACAGCTATGTTTTTTGAAAGTCACATTTGTGAATTTGAAAACAAATGTGCCCATCAACAGAGAAGAGTAATTTTTAGAACAGGATCTTATTCATCGTTTTGCATAGTATATTTCCTTTTATTATTGCTTAGGATGTTAATTGGATAACTTCATACAGCTGTACAAAATTCAGCCATTGTTCACTCTGGGTTGTTTTAGTTTTCTCAAATCTGACCTTGCTATGCATGCCTTATACCCGAAAATAAATAAAACCCCAGATCTAAATAGTTGAAAATCCAAAGTCTGGTGTATGGCCCACAGGTAATTTGTAAAGATCAAGAGCTATAAAAGTCTGTTCCCTTACTCAGGAAAGGGCCTCTCTGAGAGTGGGCAAAGCCTGACGCAACTTAGACAGGGGAAGTGTGTGCATGCCAAGGACCCTTAAGTCATCACGCACTTCAAAGCTGTAACTTGAGCTTCCCCAGTGACTTCGCAATAAATCAAATAAACCAGGCTGAGGCAGCAGGGGAGGCAGGAGAGGCAA
This sequence comes from Passer domesticus, assembly GCF_036417665.1. Lineage (NCBI taxonomy): Eukaryota > Metazoa > Chordata > Aves > Passeriformes > Passeridae > Passer > Passer domesticus. The sequence continues at coordinate 70,697,301 of NC_087512.1, forward strand.
GTGAAAGAGATGGGGAAAAAGAAAATGCTGTGATAATGAAATGCTCAGGAAACAAAGCTGTCCTGCTGCCCAGTCCACAAATGTGAAATTACAAATTTGGAGCTGTTGGCTCCAAAAGAGCTTGCTTTCTTCACTCAAGCTGAACTGTGGCATCTTCAAATAGAGGTAACATTCATGGAGCTTAGGAGCAATGCAAGTACTGCCTCACACATAATTTCTTCCCAGTCATACAGTTCTGAGAGTTTTGGTTTTTTATTTTTTAAGTAATACAAGCAGATGTCACACAGACAACTTAGCTTTTTATTGGTTACATTCACCTCAGCCTGGATCTCCAGGAGTTCAACAACAGAGATGCAGGAGGAAACTTTCATGAGTTTTGAAGACCATGGACCTCTCTAACATAAGGCCAGATCTTGGAGTCCTACCAAGAGGAGCACTGGACTTGGATTCACAGATGACTGTTTCAAAATATGATAGTACATGCAACGTCTGATATGATTTGCAAAACATAGTTTGTTCAAGAGACAAGCTGGGTGCTCTGGATCAGTCATGTCAAGCAGACTTATTCATCATGCATTCATCTTTCCCCATAGTGAATCTCAGCTTATGCCTCCACATTGCTGTGGTGCCCTGAACATAAGGCTGTAATCAACAAAGCTGATACATGTAAATTCACTTTGTTTTCTGAAAGCTGAACCCTGCAGACCATGCAAGGGAATAACTAGTTCAAGGGGAGCCAATTTTGCAGAGACCAGCCCTACAGGCTTGACTATTCTTTCCAACTGCAAGACTAGATGAGAAAGGGTTAGTAACTTTAAGTTAAGTAAAAATTAATACAGATGTTGTGGGAAGGAGAGTCTGGGCATCATAAATACTTCTCTCCTGAGTAGGGGAAAAGAAAAAAAATAATGAGTGGGTAGGCAATAAATTATTAAGCTATCGTTCAAGAAATCTAGACAGGGGAATTAAAACGGAAAATAATAAAATTCTTAAGGATTTATTTTATTGACTAGTTTCCAACTCAGAATAAGGTTAGAACTTAACCCTTCATTTTGAGGCAACAGTTATAGCTGGTTCTGTTCCTCATAAGGGATTGCTGATGTTTTTTATTAATCATCTTCATTTTCAATGATGTTATAAACCCTGGGAGGCCTGTGCAACACAGTGATGACAAAAAATACCAGTAGCACCTGATGAATGGCCAGAACCTCAGCATTACCTGCAGCTGCATAAAATGATTACTGCTGCTTTACACATAAGTCATTTAAGCATACAGAGATGCAGGATCCAGGGAACTCGCAGACACTATCCCAAGTGAAGGATGGCAAGTGATACCAACAGAGAAAGTGAGCCCTGCCAGCCTGTATGTTCTCCTAATTCCTAAAACTCTGGCCATGACACTTGCCCAAGAAAAATTGGCTTCTCTGGCTGCAGCCTATGAGGTGCTGACCTAGGGCAAATGAAGTCGCTTGTACTTACACCAGATGTGTTGTCTTTTGGAGATCAAAGGGATTTTGTGGGGTGAGAGGAGAGTTTTTTCACTTCCTGATAACAAATGGCAGTGGAAACCCCCTCTCTAGACATGAACTGGAAAATCTGGAAACTATCCAGAGAGTTATAACAAACGGCCATTGGGCCTTCCTATCTTTCTTGACCACAGCTGGTTGAGATATAGTTCAGCAAGAAGGAGTCCTGGACACTCAATTTTCATAACAGTGATCGTTCTACACTTCCTCTGATGTATGTTCACTGTGCAATGACAATGCCATGACCATCAGTGCTTGCATATACATCTTCATGAACTAACACTGGTCGTGCTGGGACTGCACCATCACTCCTTGCTTCTAAACTCAGCAACCAGGGTATTTTTCTGGGAGTGCCACAACAATAGCAGAAGCCCCACAATTATAATGAATCCGGCCAATCATTTGACTCTCACAGCTTTAACAAGAAAAAAGTCATGCCAATCAATGCCCAGTGCCTTTTCAGTACAGCACACAGTCCTCAGTCCTCCTTTGCCACCCCACTGTGCCAGCAGAAGGAAATTCAAGTCACACCCTGAGCCTCTAGAGAATGAAATCTGGCAAAGTAGTGAAAATCCATTTTTATGGGCTTTTAAAAATAAGACACCAGATTTTGTATTGAATTTATTAAGATGTACATCTTTTTTGCTGAGTGGACACTAAACGCAGGAACTCTCAGCAGAGGAAGGGAGGTGACAGTACCAGGCATTAACTTTTCAAACTTCTGACTCAGTATTCTTCCCATCTTATTTTTAGTGCCTTTAGTTCTCATATTTGTGTGTTCTCTTCCGCCTCCACCCCTTTTTCTTCTTTCCTTACATGGGTGGCATATTGCTTTCTTCTCAAATGTTCAAATATTTAGAAATACCAAGATAATTTAGGAGCCTTTGGAAATGATTTTCTGAGAATGCATGGGACAGTAGCTGCTAAACAGCCACTCTTGGTTGCAAAGTGGGTCTGGGAGTTTTAAGTCAGTGGTACCCATTTAACGATGATTCTATGAAATCATGTACAAGAAAATAAGCTAAATTTCCTGAATGGATTTGTGAAGAAAAAATTAGAAGCAACATACATAATAACTTGGTAGGACCTCATGTGGAAACCAGCAGAAGGGAAAGAATATTTGGTCCAATTCCACCATTCATTTCAGGGAATGATTTTAAAGTCTCAGCTCAATTTTTTGATAAAAACAGTAAAAGGGAAGTCTGTCTTCAGTTGTTAGATGCCTGGCATTTTGATGGGTGCTTTTACACGGTATAGCCATCTGTATGAATCAGTAATGAAATAAAACATGGAAAAACAATACTCATTTACTAGTAATTTTGAAGGTCTAAGTATTTTTGATAGTATTGTTTCACTGAATCAAGTGTCATTTTCTTAGGCTGCTGAGAGTAGAATTTTACTTGCCAAATCTACTTTTTTCTCACTG